>NC_051064.1:8037020-8369520 GCF_004664715.2 Peromyscus leucopus | reverse complement strand
AAAAAAAAAAAAAAAAAAAAAAAAAAAAAAAAAAAAAAAAAAAATTTCATTTTCAGATTTCCCTCAGGTTGTGTTTTCTTTATTGATTCTATTTCCACCTTTAGTTCTTGAACAATTTTTTTTTTCATTTCTTTCCATTGTTTGTTTGTGTTTTCTAGGATTTCTTTAGGGGATTTATTCCTTTCTTCCATAAAGATCTATATCATTTTCATAGGTGTTGTCTTAAGGTTGTGTGTGTGTGTGTGTGTGTGTGTGTGTGTGTGTGTGTGTGTTTCACCTATGTTAGAATTCTCATGGCCTTCTGTGGTAGAATTGGTGGGATTTAGTGGAGGCAGTCCTAGCTGTTATTAATTGTGTTTTTACACTGGCATCTAGGCAACTGATTTGGGGATGATTGTAGGTCTAGGTGCTGATGTCTGGTTTTGTGTCTGTTGGGTGGATATTTTGTTCCTTGGTTTCTACTTTTTTCCTGGACTTTAGGAGAGTTTCATGGCTATGTGTTGACTGGTAGGAAATTTTCTGTGGACCTGTTTCTCTGGCCTCAGCTGATGTGCTCCCAGGTTATGCCTGCTGTTTTCAGAGGCTGAGATAATGGGATGAGTTGTATGAGGAGAGGTTGGAGAAGAATTTTATGATCCATGGGAGCAGGGGTGGGGAAGAAAGGGAGACCCCAGTGGGTGTTCCGCCACAGAGTTAGGATGAAAATTGGGAGACTAGATCTGCAGGAGCAGGAGAAGTGAAGATCAGCATTCAGCTTCCTTGCTTCCCTGGCAGGAGCTACCCTTGGGTTAGCAAGAGTTAAATCTGCTGGAGTTAGAGGCTGTTCCAAAGAAACAGGTAGGGGGAGGGAGGACAGAAGAGGTATGTCTGTGTGATTCACAGAGATGGCAGTAGGGGTGCCAGAAAGGATGCCACAGTTTTGCTCCTGCTGATCTGAACGGAACAGAGAGAGAGGTGAAGATCCACAGTTAGTCTACCTGGTTTCATGACAGGCATGGTAGGTTCCCCATGGTTTAGCAAAGGGTGTCTGCTAGAACTGGTGGCTGCAATAAAGCATTGGTGGAGAGAGGTTAGGAGAGATAGTCTATGGCATCCAAAGGAGATATAAGCAGAGGATGAAGAAAGGCTACAACTGGTATTCTCTTTAGAAGTGAGGATGAAGAGCTTCAGTTGGCTTACCTGTTTCTCTGGCCTGCTCAGCTGGTATGTGTTCCCAGTGATTGCCTGCTGGTATTGGAGGCTGAGATAATGGGGTAAATTGGGGAAGGAAGGGCTGAAGGAGAAGATCTTGAGGCCAGTGGAGTCAGAGAGTAAAGGGAGGACTGCAGCGGGTCTTCTGTCACAAAGCTGTAGATGAGACTTGGTTGGGGAAGGACTGAAACTGGAGGAAAAGATGGAGAGGTGTGGATGTGCTTTCTGCTTACTTCTTACCTAGGAGGAATGGCCCTCGAGGTATCAGGGGGTGCCTGCTGCCTGCCAGAGTTGGGGACTGTGACAAAGGATTGAGTGGGGGGGGGTGCAGAGAATTAAAAGGGGGCATCTGTGGGATCCAAAGAGGATGGAAGCAGGGAGCAGAGAAGGCAGCTGCCATGGTGTTCTTTTGAAGAGCTGGGGACGAGAGTAGGCAATTGGATCTGGGGGAAGAGAGGGAGAAGAGGAGATCTGCAAGCAGCCTACAGTGTTGGTGGGAAGGGAAGAAAGGGAAGGCACAACATATGTTCTGTCGTGGAGCTGGGAATGAGGCTGGATGGATTGGATCTGGAGGCAAAAGAGAGTTGAAGGTCAGCAGTCTGACCATTCTGACCATTTCTCTTGTGTTTTGCTACTTCAATACATATTCATGAGATTTGCTTTATTTAATTTCTCCTAATCCAAATGCTATATATTACTTGAGTTCTGTAAATCATTACCTCTTCTTGGAAATGTACCATACTCTGATTTTTCTGGAATAATTTAAATAAAATTTACAATAAAAGATTAAGAGATATACATAGTACAAGTAAACATGAAGAATTGTGAATTCAAAAATCTCATGAGAAATAAAAGGAAGACAATTAGGCCAATGAGATGGCTCCATGGATAAGGTTGCTTATTGCTAAGCCTAATGATTTGAGGTTAATCACAGGAATCCTTGCAAATTTTAGAAAGAGACACCTGACTGTACTAAGTTGTCTTCTGACTTCCACATACATGCCTTGAAACATGCACACATATAAACATACAGGCACAATGAGTAGATAATTTTCAAATAAAATTTTTAATTAAAAATAAGTATAGTTAACTAATTTGTTTTATGGTATTGAAAGATTTAGAAAAGAATAAAATATGTCACCTTTCAAATGTTTAATATAATAATTTTAACTTCTAAATTAATCAAATAAGACAATTAGAAAAATTAAGTAGAATGAATATATCCAATTACTCCAGCACTCTGGAGAACTGAGATGGATGCTAAAGAAAATAATTATCCCCTTTGTAAAGAATTTTGTAAAGAAATTAGTATTCAGTGAAGTTATGTTTTGCTTAAAGAATGACACCGAGGCATGTAGCATGTATTCTATGGGATGATGCTTTTCTTGTGTGTGTATGTGTGTGTGTGTGTGTGTGTGTGAGTGTGTGTTATATTTTCTTCTCACAATGATAAATTGGACTCAAATCAACATTTTAAAGAATTTAAGAGTTCATATTTAATTGTCTTCTCTGGTATATACAACATAAAGTGAAATATGAACAAAACATAACCAATTTGTCTTGAAATTGTGGGTTGAAGATTGAACCTCAGACATAGTATAAAGTCCCAATTACTGATATACATCCCAGCCATGAATTGGCTGTTGTTAATAAAAAATGTAGACAAGTTGTAGTTTATGTATGAAGTCAAATAATAATAGATAACAAAAAATCTACTGCACTTTTATTTTGTTTTTTTTTTTTTCGAGACAGGGTTTCTCTGTGTAGCTTTGCACCTTTCCTGGAACTCACTTGGTAGCCCAGGCTGGCCTCGAACTCACAGAGATCCACCTGGCTCTGCCTCCCGAGTGCTGGGATTAAAAGCGTACGCCGCCACCACCGCCCGGCTCTACTGCTCTTTTATGTGAATAATGTATTTAGTTTTCCTAAAAGATGGTAAAGTATCTGACAGACAGAATCTCACCACAGAATCTCACATCAAAGAGATTTAACGATGTTGTTTCCCCTTTCTACAACAGTGTGATATCTGTATTAAGGAAGCAGCAAAATAAACCACAGATTTAAGATTTTCACTTTTTTTCTTTATTCTTTTCTCATACAGTATATTCCAACTGCAGTGTTTTCTCCTTCCTCTCCTCCCATTTCCTCTTTGCCTCCCCTCTCCCCCAGATCCACTGCTCCTCCATTTCCCTTCAGAAAAGATAACAGTGGTTTTCAGAGTTCTATACCTTTTGAATAAAAATTATGCTTTTGGAAGATATTATACCACTTAGATAAAAACGTACTAGTTATTCATGTATTTCCTAGAATATTTATTTAAAATAATTCCCCAATGCTTTATTTTGATCAGTTAACCTAACATTGTAAAATTGAGAGAGAATTATTAGATAATATAGGAAGAATAGGAAGATTCAAATTTGAAACTGTTTATTTGGAGGAGATGACATTAAGAAACCAGAAGTATTGAAGAGTAGACAGGTCTTCCATGCCAGTTGATCAGAGATTTTCTTGTACTAAAGATGCTCAAAGGCCAGAAAAAGAATTATATAACTAAAACTTTCTCTTTATGAAAGATAAACTTCTAGAGAAATATTCTATTAGAAGACATCAAAATGCCCAACAGTCCAATTATGAAATGGGCTGTAGAACTAAACAGAGAATTCTGAACAGAGGAAACTCAAATGGCTGAAAGACATTTAAGGAATTGCTCAACATCCCTAATCATCAGGGGAATGCAAATCAAAATGACTCTGAGATACCACCTTACACCTGTCAGAATGGCTAAGATTAAAAACACTAAAGACAGCTTATGCTGGAGAGGATGTGGAGCTAGGGGAACTCTCCTCCACTGCTGGTGGGAATGCAAGCTTGTACAACCACTTTGGAAATCAATATGGTGCTTTCTTAGAAAATTGAGAATCAATCTCCCCCAAGATCCAGCTATACCACTCTTGGGCATATACCCAAGGATTGCTCAATCATACCACAAGGGAAGACATAATAATGTAAGTGGTAGTTCTTCTTATTTATGGCATTACCAAATAAAGAAAATATCCAGGGATTTAAAGAAACCGCATCCTTCTCTCACCAGAACTATAAATAACAATGTTCCATCAGGCTATTGTAATTTAAGCCTAAAGACAATTTTGTGTATTCCCTTTGTACTAATTATATGCAATCTAATCGATTTTAGCTATAGCTCATTGTCTAGCACATTCTCCAGTGAGGTTGAAAATTCATGATAGTTACAACCACATTTTATTCATTTAATCTTCTGTATTTATCTAAAGCAAAGAACAAATTAATTTCATTTTTGACTGTTATTTGAAAAAACATTCCTTTTCTTCTATGGAAAAAAATCCTTACTATAAAAAAGTAACACTTTAGGACATACTTGTTTGGTAGCATTTTTTACAGTTAATATCAATAGCATAGAGAAGCTACATTGTATTGAGAAATTTAAGCTCAAAAATATTAACATACTACATAACATACTATAAGCAAGAAGAGCCAAAAACAGAAGTAAGTTCTTTATATTATCAAAGTCTTCATATTTTTATGATAATGATTGTATTTTGAATGCTTTTTCAATAATTAAAGATAAAACGTGTATGAATTAAAATTTTATTTTTCTTTTTGATCATTTTAACATTAGTTGTATTTTCACAAAAGCAAAACTCCTGTCATATTCTACCCTCCATTTCCCATAGGGCCTCATGAAAAATTAAACCAGGCACTCAAAAATTAGTATTAATTTATCTTTTCAATTGATGTGTTGTTTTATTAGGGCAGCCAAAAATAGCATTAAGTAACATGATTGTACTTAAATGTATACTTTTTTCTTAAGCTGCGATGCCTTTTAACTGTTTTTCCTAATTTTTTTAACAAACTGTTATAGAAACAAAAAATATTATTTTCAGAGAAAAAGGAAAACAAATTGCAGATGGTAATTTACAATGAAAGCCATTTATCATTCTGGGGTAATTAAAATTATGCAGCTTTTTCTCATTAGCTTTTTCTTCAAACTTAGTTTCTATTGATTTTTGTCTGAGATAATTGAAGAAAATTATTACTAATTTTATGTACTCTTGAGTACTGTTCTTAAACCAAGGCCTAATTGCTAAATTTTAGCTTCTCTGTTCATCAGATTCACCTGGCTTGCCATTATTTTTCTCTGTTGCAATTAGGCTCAGTCCAATATTATCAATTTATCTTAAAGACTCAGGGAAAGTTCTCAGGCTAATTTTTCAGTTCTTCATCTGATAAATGAAGCTAAGCATTTAACTTGACCTCTAACTTAAGAAAACTGTCGTTGCATACAGCCTCTTAGCAGCACCTAAGATGACTAGTGAGCGCTATGAAACACTCATTCCTGGAAGTGTTCCTAATGGCAGGAGTTTGTACCTAGCTCATCAAAGGTCCTCAGTTCTTCCAAACACTCAGGAATTCTAGAGATTGTACTGGGAATAAAAATCATACAGCTCCTGAATGAGGCTCTTCCTCACAGTTGCCAGGCCTGCCATCCACCATTTAGGTGAACATTTACAGTGGCTGGGGAGAAAACACTCTGAGAAAAGCCCATTGTAACAGGTCACAGCACTCCCATATACTGAATCACTCTCCCAAAGTTATTTTGATTAGAGTTCCCACATTTTGTAGTTTACATTCAAATTTATGTGATTTTTTTTTAAAGTCTGTTTTTTCTGGTATGGATTTACAAGCTTCACTCCTTCTGGCTAGTTTTCATCGTGCTTGAGGTTGATATGCAAGGTACTGGACAAGCAATGCAGTCATCTACCTTACGTACCTGTGAACTCTACAAACTATAACAATGACTGGCCTTGCAAGACATGGAGTCAGGTGAATTAAATCAAAACATACACAAAACTTTAAACTCTCAAGGAATGAATTTTTAAAAAATTTTAACTGTCAACTGTTATGTTGATATTACTATATTAAATGTAAAGTAGTAATTTCTAGCTTCCTAATAAAGTGTCTTTATGGCCTTTTAATAAAGGGACACATATTCATAAAACAGTAGCTATTGATATTTCTGGAAAGAAAAGAGAATCTTAATCAGATGAATTAAATTCATGGTACAATGTCAGGAAAGTGTTCTAAGGGGTCTTCATCTTTCTTCCCTCAAGTATAATGAGAGGGAGACATCTGTTTTGCTTCTATAACTAATATCTAAAAGAAAATTGGGCTTGCAAATTCTGTGTAGAAACTGCAGAGATTTTCTGTATTTTAATCAGTCTTTTGTTTGTCTTTTTCCTTCCTTCCTTCCTTCCTTCCTTCCTTCCTTCCTTCCTTCCTTCCTTCCTTCCTTCCTTCCTTTCTTCCTTCCTTCCTTTCTTCCTCCCTCCCTTCCTTTCTTTCTTTCTTTTTGAGGTGGAGTTACACTTTAATTTAAGATGGTCTTAAACCACGAGTTCAAATCCAGAGTACAGATGACTACAAGTATGCACTCAATGCCTAGTCTGACTGTTATTTTACTATTCATTTTTTCTCAGTCAGAGAAAATTGATAATATAGTATAAAGGAGCTTCCTTTGGGACAAGAAAGCTTGCTCCAGCTTTTAAGAATGAAGGGCTGAAACAGATAAATTTTCATCATCTTTCTCGGAAGTGATTAACTTTATATTAAGTACAAGTATAATTTCCACTTGAAAGATACACATCCAAATGATAAATTGTGTGCTTAGGATACTTGCCCAGAGAAGACATGTAAAAAATGATCTCTCTTTCTTCAAAGGTATGAGCAACAAATAATTCAGCAGTGACTTCTTTCTTTCTTTTTTTTTCCTGGAGCTGAGGACAGAACCCAGGGCCTTGCACTTGCTAGGCAAGCGCTCTACCACTGAGCTAAATCCCCAAGCCAATCTATGGACTTCTAAGATCCATCTTGATCCATGCCTAGCTGTCCATAGAACTGTGCTCATGCATATCCAGTGTATCCTGAGCTGTTGTGAATCATAATTGCTATGACAATATTTTGCCCAGAAGATGGTGTTTTGTAGTAATTTCTTCAGTCTTCTCTCTCTCTTAAATTCTTCCTACCTCTTTTTTTCACAATGGTCCTTGAACCTTAGAAGGGACTCTATAACTATCTTGTTTAATATTGAACAATATTTGTCACTTATGCTTAGTAATTTGTGTAGCAATGAGTAATCTGCATTAACTACAGTTTAAGGGAAAGACACTCCTCTTACTAAAGCTTACAGTAGTGTGTATATAAATATAAGCATAAATATTTAAAGACAACTTGATGCGATGATGACTTAGCTAAGCAACAGTATTCACTTCTCCCATGGGACCTATGATCTTTGTGCAGGAATTTTGACCAAGGTTATAGTACCAGGCATGTATTTACTCCTGGGGCATGTTTCTCAAATCTAGTCAAAGAGCAGTTGGTTACTCTTCTAATAGTAGTGCTAAAGTAGCACAAGTGAGCGTATTGTAACTGTCAAGACGATCTCATCCATCACAGGAGTCTCAGCTGTATAAGATCATTGATTCCATTTCTCCCCATCCTGCTGTGTAGTAACTTCAAAGAGTATGGAAGCTTTTCTGCAGGTAGGAAGCTTATGGCTCAGTTCCAAATTGCTTCAGATACATCCTACAACCGATATTTGTGGAATATTCAGCAACATTGTTCTGACTGACTTTTGTTAACTTGACAGAAACATAGACAATTTGGGGTAGAGGGAATCCTAATAGAGAAAATGCTTCAATAATGTTGGTCTGAAGATGAGAATGCAGGTCATTTTCCTGATTAATGATTGATGTTGGAGAGCCCAGCTCAGTGTAGATTGGACCACTCTTGGGCAGTTTGTCCTGGATAGTATAAGAAGTCAGAATGAGCAAGCCATGGGAAACAAATTGGAAAGCAGTGTTCCTCCATGGTTTCTGAAGTGAATTTATCTCTTCAAACATTTTAAATGTAAATTATATTTAAAACTGCTTACAAGATAGTAGCCTTCCATATCCCTTTTCACACCTAATTTATTTTGGTTAATACTATTCCCTGTTATCTTGTCTCCTTTGTTTATCTATCTCCTCCCTGCTTAGACTTTTCCACCCCAAGTATTTTCCTTCTCTGCTTTCATATTAACTAAAGTCTAGTAACCTGCTATCTTAAGGCACCCTTCCCCAATGTGCTCCTTTTAGTCTCTTGACTTCTATAGGAATACCATGGTGAACACACAAAATTGTCAAAAATTGGATCCAACTATTAGCAGAGTATATGGCATTTGTTTCTCTGTGCATGAGTTATCTTACTTGAAACAATTTCTTTCAGTTTATGCATTTACCTATGGATTTCATTTTTTTTGTTTTTAGTAGAATAACATTTATTGTGTATATGTACAATATTATCTTTATTATTTGTCAATCGATGGTCATATGTGTTAATTTCATTTTCTAGTCACTGAAAATGTAGTAGCAATGTATGTGATTAAGCAAGTATCTGTGCAGTACATTATAGAGTCTCTTTGATATATGCCCTGGAGTGGAGTAGCTGGGCAACAGGGTAGCTTTCTAACTACCATTTTGAGGAATCTCCAAACTGATTTCTTTCTTTCTTTTTTTTTTTCTGAGACAGGGTTTCTCTTGTGTAGCTTTGTGCCTTTCCTGGAACTCACTTGGTAGCCCAGGCTGGCCTCGAACTCACAGAGATCCACCTGTCATTGCCTCCCGAGTGCTGGGATTAAAGGCGTGTGCCACCACCGCCCAGCTCCAAACTGATATCTATAGTGACTGCTTCCCACTCAGTTTGCACTCACACCAATAGTAAGTTAACGCTTCCTGCCCTCACATCCAAGATAGCATTTGACATTTTAATTTTTGATAGTAGTCATTTTGTTTGTGGTAACATGGATCTCAAAGTAGTTTTTATTTGTGTTTCCCTCATAGCAAGTAATCTTAAATACATTTCATTGGTTTATTAAGCATTTGTGTCTCTCACTTTTATAAATCTTTTATCAAATCTGTACCCCATTTCTTGATTGTTTTTCTTTTGTTTTCTTGATGGTTCATTTTGTGACTGTTTTTTGTTTGTTTCTTTTGCTGTACCCAAGACTTTTATTTTCATGAGGTCCCAACTGTTAATTGTTGACCTTATTTCTTGATCCATCTCAGTCCTATTTTGAAAGTCCTTAAATTTTGCTTATTTGTTGTAACATACTCCCTATCTTTCTCTCAATTGCAGTTTCAGGTTTTATTTTGGAGTCTTTGATATATTTGGAGTTTATGTTTGTGCAGGGTGAGAGATAAAGTTCAATTTTCATTCTATGTATAGACATTTAATTTTCTCAACACCATTTGTTAAAGACATGGTATTTCTGTCCATGTATATTTTTATCATCTTTGTGAAAACTAAGTTAGTTGGGACTGGAGAGATGGCTCAATATTAGGAGCACTTATTGTTTTTCCAGAGACCCCAACACATGCATGGTGTCAGTTTCAGCCAATCTGATGTTTCCTTCTTGCCTCTTTGAGCACTAGGCATGAAAATAGTCTACAGACAAAACACCTATGAAATAAAATATAAAAATTTAGACATCAGGTGGCTATAGTTGCCTGAGTTTATATTGGGGTCTTCTAACCTACTGGTATATATGTATTATTTTTTTGCCAGACTCATGTTGTTTTGAAGAATAATGAAATTGAGTATGGGACTATCTCCATCATCACTCATTTTTCTCAGAATATATCTTCTTTCATATTTAACCCCCTCATGGTTAAGAGCTTTCAATGTAAGATATTTTAGTTCCTTTCATACTTTACTCAAGTATTTTGGGGGGAAATTGTGAATTAGATTTATTTCCAAAGATCTTTCACAGTGTATTTATTGCTGTACAGAAAGGATACAGATTTTTGTATGACATTTTTATATTCTGCCACCGAGGTCTAGGGGATACAAATAGATCTATCTGGGAAGGAGAAATAGAATAGATTTTGTAAGTGGATTTGGGGTTGCAAGGGGATAGGAAAAGGAAGAATCAGGTGGAGGATGGAGGGACAGAGTGAGAGAGTTATGGGAGAGACCACTGAAATAGATAGGCATTTAGGGGGCAATGTAGAAACCTAGTGCAGTGGAAACATCCTGGAACTTAGGAGAGTGACCCTAGCAAAGACTCATAGTAATGGAAGGTATGGAACCTGAACCAGCCATCTTCTGTAACCAGGCTTGGCTCCACTGGCAGGACACAAACCCTGACACAAAACAGATCACACAACCTGCCCTGGGACAATGGAGGCGCAGAGCTTGTGGGAGTGGCCAACCAATGGCTGGTCTAACTTGAGGCCCAAGCCATGAGAGGGAGTCCATGTCTGACAATGACTGGATGGCCAGGAACCAGAAGCTGGATGGCTTAGAGACCTAGGATAGAAACAAACACAAATGACAGAAAAAGAAGCCCAGTCAATGAAATGATTCCTAACTATCTTCTGCAGTCCTCATAGATTGGTGCCTAGCCCAGTCATCATCAGAGAGGCTTCCTCCAGCATCTGATGGGACCAGATACAGAGATCCACACCCAAACATTAGGCAAAGCTAGGGAAACCCTACAGAAGAGGGCCAGGAAGAAGATTAGGAGACAGAGGGTTCGAGGACACCAAAAGAAGACAGCCCACAGAATCAACTAAACTGGGCTCGTAGAGGCTCACAGGGACTCATGTGGCAACCAAGGAGTCTGCATGTGTCTGAAATAGACTCTGCATAAATGCCATGGCTGTTTAGCTTGGAGGTTTACTTGGACTCTTAAGAGTGCAAATGGGGGTGTCTCTGACTCCTTTGTTTGCTATTGAGACTCTTTTCCGGTGGCCTTGTCCAGCCTTGATATGAAGGTTTATGTAGCCGGGCGGTGGTGGCGTACACCTTTAATCCCAGCGCTCGGGAGGCAGAGCCAGGCGGATCTCTGTGAGTTCCAGGCCAGCCTGGGCTACCAAGTGAATTCCAGGAAAGGTGCAAAGCTACACAGAGAAACCCTGTCTTGAAAAACCAAAACAAAATTTAAAAAAAAAAAAGAAAAAAGAAAAAAAATGGTTTATGCAGAGTCTTGTTACATGGTATTCAGTTGATATCACTGGGAGGCCTGCCCTTCTATTAAAGGAAACAGAAGAGCAGTAGATCTAGGGGAGTCAGGACGTAGATGGAGGAGGAGAGGGAGGGGATGCTGTGGTTGGGCTCTATTGTATGAGAGAATAATAAAGAAAAATATATAAATATTATTTTGAAGATAGAAACTAAACTAAAAACATTCATTTTATTAAATAAAACCCTGGGAGCAACATCATGTAAAGAAGAGTTATTAGTGAAAAATGCATACTACTGTGAGCCTGAAGGACAAATATTTGGTGATATAAACCTTCTGGAATATAGAAAACGATTCATTATGCATTCTTTATGGCCAATGGGTGTGATTTATAGTGTGTCTGAATAACAAAACTACCATCATATCCACAAGTAGGAAAGTGTGGCCACGGATTCAAGGTTATAGACACAATGAGGTAGTATAATACCCTGCTAAAGCTTAGTGTGTTGCTTTATAGGTGCTTGTTCCTATATCTTGAATGTAAAGGAAAAAAAGAAGAGGCACAGCTTGTATTCAGTACTTGGCTAAGGCATAATTATGAGTTTGTGTAAGCACTGGCAGTTTCTTACTTACATGATCAGTGGGAATGAAACCAGGTGTGACTGGAGGGGTCTCAGCAAGACTGAGGCTGACACAAGTTTTTTCCAAGCACTCAGACTTTTTATGCACTTATAAAAATAGAATAAAATTGTGGTTTCCAGGATATAATGGTGGTTGCAAGTTATATGAATCATATAAACTAGTGTCTAATACTAATTTTTCTGCCAACTTCTAAGGAACACAAAGATACACAGGTGGCCTGAATGCATCACTGTCTGAGGGAGTACCTCGGTTTCTCAGGAGCTGAAAGGCACACAGTGCCACAGGAGCTGTGGAGTTGAACCTTAGAAACCCATGATGCACGCCTCTCGAGGCAGCTAGACCAGGCTAATTTCATGATTCCCTGCAAGTTTGAGCCATTAATGCTCCACAATGAGATCTTTTCTCAGAAGACAGAATAAAAGCTAAAGAATTATGTTCTGTGTGATCTTTTTGCTTTAATGATAATGCACAGATATACACATATATGTACTCATGTAAGAGTGCAGCCACACACATAATCATACAAACAGATTTTTTTTTCAAGACAGGGTTTATCTGTGTAACTCTGGCTGTCCTGGAACTCACTTTGCAGACTAGGCTGGCCTCAAATTCAGAGATCCACCTGATTCTGTCTCCAAATGCTGGGATTAAAAGCATGTGTTACCACCATCTGGCTAACACACACATTTTTATAAGTATTGTAGAGTGCTATCAACTATTGTAATTTGAGGGAATATGACTAGAATGTGTCTTACAGAATGCTTATTTTTCATTATATACTTCTTGTATTACTGTAATAGTTTATAGTGTTTTAAATATATATGAATAAAATTATAGCTTTAATGTGTATGCTTAAAATCATGTTACCTGCAATTCTGTAAAGTCCCAATGCTGGTGAATTAGTACAAATCATTTTAGAATGTCTCACATTATGCCAACAATATATTATTTTACTGAAGTTTGTCTTTTAGACAACAGTATCATTCATGAATCCAGGAAAATACTTTTACAAATTTCCTCCTTTTGTAAAATTTCATAAGCTTCAGGATGATAGACTAAATTTGAAATTATTAGTTGTAATTATAACTTATAAAATCCATTTCTAGTCTTTAAAAATTATATTTTTTTATCTCAAGTGACTATCTCTAAAACTCCCAAGTAGATAAAAGACCAAAGTACTCATAAAACTAATGACAGTTTTTCCACATTATTTCTCTATTTTTAGAACTATTTCAGTGTAAATACCTCAAAGAAAATAATGAGGGTAATTCAGGGATACTGTGATAGATCTTTGTAAGCACACTTTTAAAGCAATGATCAATTCTGGTTCATTATACTCTTTATTATTTCTTAATGAATTCAACTTTATAAAGGTTATACATAAATTATAATGGATACATATATAATACTATGACAAAAATTTATATTAATCAATTCATATGATACTTTATGAATATTTCTTACATTCAGTACTTGATCACAAATTGTTATCTTTAATTTCTTATTTATTCAAAATAGGAACTCTCATATCAACATGTCCAGATACTCAGGAAGATGATTCAAGGTGAACTATTGCAATAGTAAATAGAATTTTAATGGTTTAATATAACAATTTTATATTTTAAATACTAACAATCTATATCTCTTGGCTTAAACAACTCATTGTTAGATCCTAAACACAGAGTTAAGAGAATATTTTTTTACATTTAGTTTTAGTTACAACTTTATTTTACATATATGTGTGTTTTGCATATATTTCTGTGCACCATGTGTGTAGCAATGCCTGCAGAGGCTGAGGAGAGGGCAATGATCTTTTAAAACCGGAGTTACAATCATTAAAGTTGAAAGTACAGATGGTTGTGAGCCACTATATAGGCCCTGATAACCACCATGTGGATGCTCTAGAAGAGCAGCCAGCGCTCTTAACTGCTGAGTCATCTCAGCAGTCTTAGGAGAATAAATTTTCTATGTAACAATTTCCATATCACCAGGCATTCACAAGTAGGAATACAATTATTAAACTCACCACACATAAACAGAAAATAAAACTGTATGATATAATCATAAAATAAGAAAAAAATTCAATGGTATCCACACATAGCATGAGGAAAGACCTAAAAGCATTTACTCATTTAACAAATGTGTATTGGAAGCTAACTATTTAACTCCTGTCTTTTAGAAATATAGGATGAAGTTGTAACAGAAGCAAATAATACTGAACTATTTATAAATAATACTGAACTATTTATAGAAACTTAAGTCCAACCAAAGGAGATGGACATATACATCACAAAGTAATTCCAATGGTACAATTTAATAAAAGGATTTCCCAGGAAAATATTAATCCCAATGCATATTAAAGCAAAAAACAAAAGGATGTACTGGGGCAGTTGAGAGAATATTCATAGGGTTATCTGCAGTTACATTAACTTGTTGAGATTACCCAGGAGGAATATTCAAGCAGAAGAGAAAAGAAAAGAAAGAAAAGAAAAGAAAGGAAAGGAAAAGAAAGGAAAGGAAAGGAAAGGAAAGGAAAAGAAAAGAAAAGAAAAAAGAAAAACCAAGTGCCAGGAGAGTCCAGTGATGAAAATTAGTAAGAAGGGTAATACATAAGATTAGAAATATCTGAAAGGAGCACCCACTGGGTATAACAGTTAATTTCTCAGAAAGCCAAGGGGAAAGTCTTATAGTGGCTCACAAAATATATAGTGGCCAAATATATTTAAATTTATTCACAAATGAAGAAAGACAGAGAATGATGTGAACTTCAGGCACATAGGGTCTTTGGGAGATGGTGAGGTATGATTTTTATGTGTTTCTCAAACTGACCTTGAATTCATAATATTCTGACCTTTGACTCTCAAGGGCATAAATCAATTTGCCTGGCTTTATAAAAAGAAAGTTGCAAATCTTGTGCTTAAAAAGTCTTAATTTTGAAAATAAGTGTTTGACAGATTATTCATCAATTACACTTCATACACTTATTCGTCATAAACACACCACTTGTCACATACTTGTAAAACTAAATATCAGTGTAAATAAATGTAGTAAACTATACATAAGTATTTCTACCCAGGGAAATAATTTATTAAATATACAAATCAAAATCATAGTGTCAAATTTGGAAAGTGATTAATAAAATTCATAAAGATATTTTCTAAAATTCTATGTTTTCACAAAGCTTTCTGACAAAATCTTCATAAATATTTTATGTAGATTGTTTATATTTATCCCAAGTATGAATAAAGTCAAGCATAACCTCAGACCTTTTATAGTAGAATGGAGAGAGCAATTTTATTTCCTTCTAAGAATAATCATAGTCTTCAGACATATATTAAAGCAATGTTTGTTCTGAAGCAAGAACTTTTTAATCTTATCAGAAAATTTTTAAGATGGATTTTTGTAAAGCATCAATAAGGCATTTCTGTCGGCCACACAACATTTCATTGAATATACCAGGAAAATAAAACAATAAAGTTGAGCATGTATTCCATAGTAACAATGTCTCAAGTCATGATACTGAATATTATCAATCATGTGTAAAATATGGACAGTAAAACAAATGAGTCCAATAACTAAAATCCAGAGGATTCAAAAGCTGCTATTCTTAATTTTGTACGAACAATATTGAGAATTCACAAAACTATGTTTTGAACAAGGTAGTATATGAAATAATTTATTAACTTTACATAAATGTAGAACAATGGTTAATTAGTTTTGAATGGCAAAATTAGAGACCTAGGCACAAAAAAGTACAGGTTGATTGTAGTCAAATAATTCATAAAAAGAAACTCATGCTTGCAAAGTTTAACTGTCCAAAAACAACTTCCTGAGAAAATATTTGCCATGGTGAAACTATATCCCATGAAGGATAACATGCATGAAACAAGTCCACCACAAATGTGACTCAATGTGAAAATATATCCTCTCCACATCCAAAGATGTTTGAAATCCATCAAGCTAGGGCAAAAGTTGTCATCATGAGAAATTTTAAAATATACTTCATAAAGGTGCAAGTATTAGTCAGGTTCTCTAAAGTAACAAGACTTGCAGAATTAATTTCTCTCTCATTCTCTCTTTCTTGACAGATAGACAGACAGATAGATAAATGGATGGGTGGATGGATATTTAAGCATAGATAGATAATAGATGATAGATAGACAGACAGACAGACAGATAGATGGATAGATAGATAAAGAGGATTTATTAGAATGACAAAAGTCTGTGATCCCCTAATCAAATAATGACTGGCTATTAACTGAAAGTTCAATAACCCATTCACTTCTCAGTCCATGAGGCTGAATGTCTCAGCTGGTCTTCAGTATATTGTAGAATCCCAAAGACATAGATGTAGCATGAATCTTAAATAGTCTTAATAAAAACAAACCTGGAGCCAGGAATTGGGGTGAACACTGAAATATCAAAGAAGCAGAACAAGCCACAGCTATCTCACCTCGCCAATTCCTCAGCTGATCCTGTTTCCTCAGACTGGAAGCCTCTGAGTTCTCATCCAAATGAATCTCAGCTGAACTGCTGCTCAAAAGCCTAAAAGCTTAACCAAACTAGTTCCTGGTTTTCACGCCTTATATACCTTTCTGCTTTCTGCCCTCACTTCCTGGGATTAAAGGCTATTTCTTGGGATTAAAGGCATGAGTCACCTTGCCTGGCTGTTTCCAGTGTGGCTTTAAACTCACATAGATCCAGATGGATCTCTGCTTCCCAAGTGATAGGATTAAAGGCACATGTGCCAACATTTTCTGGCCTCTATATCTGGTGGCTGTTCTGTTCTCTGAACCCAGATAAATTTACTAGGGTGCACGATATATTGGGGAATACAATATCACCACACACAAACTCTAATACCAATGAACGGATGGACTTGCTAACAAGACCAGAGAAAGCTGACAAAGAGTAAAATCGTTCTTCTTCCATGTTCTTAATCAGCAATGTTTTAACCTATGGGTCACAATGCCTGTGGGGTTGAACAACATTTTTGTGGGAGTTAAGTAAGACCTTCTGAAAACAGATCTTTACATTGATTGACAACAGTAGCAAAATTACAGTTATGAAGTAGCAACAAAAGTGATTTTGTAGCTGGGGGGTCACCACAACATAAGGAACTGTATTATAGTGTCTCAGCATTAGGAAGGTTGAGAAACACTATGTATAATACATAGGCTTCCAGCAGAGGGTATAGCCCAGATTAGATCTGAATTAAAAGTAAGTCTTGTTACCTCAAAGACTAAGATTAGAAGCAGATCTTCCCACTTCAAATTAAACAGAATTCTCTTAAATATGTGCCCTCTATTTGTGGGGTCTAGTCAATTTCACATGTAGTCAAGTTGACTAACAAGAATAACCATCACAAGTCCACCCATTGTCTACTTGACACACAACCATATCTCCTTTTGTCATGATTAGTTTTCAAATGAAAACAATAACTAGGCCATAGTAACACCTAGTTATAATATATTTATAATCCCACATATAATTGCAAATGCTATATCTACTCAACCAGGTCATAATTATGCCTAACATGATATAATTATCCCTCATAGAAACACAAATGCAATAAAAATTTGGAATAAGTGTCAATGTCTTTTGTGGACATTCTTTTAGTATCTCAAATGTAAATATGATAGCCATTGCTATTCTCTTAACTGTTATATCACATGATAAAGAAATTGAGGAAAGAAAACACAAATATCTGTACAAACAAATTCTTTAAAAAATACAATAGAAACACTCATGTCAAATATAATCCCCCTTCTGCAACTGGTAGCATGGCCTCAGGTAGTATTTATAACTATCTTCCTCTACTACCCATTCTCTATTTCTTCCACCCTCAGCAAGCGCCTCAGCAGGTCTTGGCTCTTTTTCTGGTAGAGTGACCCATACCTTTATTCCTGACAGGTCTGTGCCCTTTGTCATCCTGCCTGGATTAAATTGCTGTAGTTTCCCATCAACTTTAATCACAGACAAAGCATGGTAGCACCAAGAGATGCCCTAAAGGATCTCCAGCATTCTAGACATAAACTTTTTGCTTTTTTTGTGGAGAAGCAATTCAATGGTAATCTGGATCAATTGCCCCTCCTAATACTGTTATTATTTTCTTAGCCTGTTGGCTGTTAAGGGCTTTAAAAACCCAAAGTGCCTGGGGGCAGTCTGAGCTTCCAGTTCAGTGGGATGGTTTTTGTGGCTCATGGCAAAAGCACTTTTCGGTCCTTAGAACCAAACAGCAGAACCTGGGTTCAAAAGAACATGGAGCAAAAATTTTCCTAGTGGATGACTAGGAGTGATAGTGAATGGATTTTCTCCGTTTTCCACCCCTTAATCCCTAGACCCATGCCTCCTGGAGAACCCTGCCCCAGCCCTCCAGGCTGCTGCCACATAATTGTCACGGTAGTTGTGTCTCAAAAGGTCCTTCCTTCTTTATATCAGGCCAGTTGCTTCAGGATGGTGGGGAACATGCTAAGGCCATCAAATTCCATGTGTTCTGGGAACTGAACTCACAGAAGGAGCTGCAAACCTTTTTAATCTCTACGACATTCCCTTGTCTTTAAAATGAAAAAATAAACTCTGGAAATAATGGAGACTTTCATTTGCATCCTGTAGCATCATAAGAAATGCATAAAAGAAAGGAAAAGGAGAAAAGATAATAAAGGAAGAATTAGTACGCTGTCTCCCCGTGTTCAGATTTCCTCTCTGTTTTGCCTTGGATGAGAACTAGAGCTTCCTACTGGAGCTCTTCAACTGCGTCAGCTTCCCCTTTGCACAGTCAGGGTAATGCATCCAGCAGAGAGATCAGGGAAAAGGAAAAAGGGTGGAGTAAGTCTTGGATAAAGGGAATTTAATTTTAGTTTGGTGTTGCTTTGTTATAAATGGCTAACTAGAGTTTTCTGCAGGTTTGCTGTGCATTAAAATATATTATTGTTGTCATGTACTTAAAGATGCCATGCAAAATAATATCTGCAAGGAGGAAGGATAATGCAAACTAAAAAACATAAAATAACATAACATAGCATAAATAACATAAAAATATCTGGAAAAACATAGGAAGTTAAGTATATATCTGCATACATACACTTGCATGTATTATAATGCATCAACTCAAATGAATGAAGTTTCTACTGCACTAGATTAACACAACTTCTCCCAAGGACCTCCATATTCATCTCTTCCCATACTCCCTCCCTTCAAAACATCTCCCCCCATCTGATCCCCCAGCTCCTGTCCCCGTATGTCCTCAGTCCACCACAAAACTTATTTTATTTCCCCTTCCTAGTGATGTCCATATGTACCCCTCTATTTGGGTCTATGGATTGTAGCTTGGTTATCATTTATTTAATAGTTAAAATCCACTTCTAAGTGAATACATACTGTATGTGTCTTTCTGGGTCTAGGTTACCTCATTCAGGATGATTTTTTCAAGTTCTATCCATTTGTCTGTATATTTAATAGTGTTATTTTTTTCACAGCCAAGGAATACTCCATTGTATAAATGTATCACATTTTCTTTAACCATTCTTTGATTGAGGGACACCTAGGGTCTTTCCACTTTCTGGATATTATGAAGAAAGCCAGAATGAACACAATTGAGCAAGTAATCTTGTGGTAGGATGATGTTACCTTTTGGTATATGCCTAAGAGTGGTATAGCTGGGTCTTGAGGTGGATAGATACCCAACTTTCTGAGGAACAGCCATATTGATTTTCACAGTAGCTGTATGGGTTTTCACTCTGACCAGCAATGGAGGAGAGTTCCCCTTGCTCCATGCCCTGTATGATATAAGCTATCACTTGTGGTTTTGGTCTTAGCCATTCTGACAGGTGTAAGATGGAATCTCAAAGTAGTTTTTGTTTGCATTTCCCTGATGGCTAGGGATGTTATACTTTTCTTTAATGTTTCTCAGTCATCTGAGTTTTCTGTATTGAGAATTACTTATTTATATCTTTACCTAATTTTTATTTGGATTTTTTCTTTCTTTGGTATCTAGTTTCTTGATTTCCTTATATATTTTAGATATGGTTATGGTAAAAAAAAAAAGAAGTTTTTTCTTATCATGTAGGCTGCTGGTTTTTCCAATTGATAAGGTCCCTTGCTTTACAGAAGCCTTTTGGCTTCATGAGGTCCGATTTATTAATTGCTGATCTTAGTGCTTATACCATCAGTATTCTATTTAGAAAGTCCTCTCCTGTGTTAATGAAGTCAAGGTTTATCTCTACTTTCCCTTCTATCAGGTTCAGTGTATCTGGATTTATGTTGAGGTCACTGATCCCCTTGGACTTGAGTTTTGTGCAGAATAAGGAGTATGGATTTATTTGCATTCTTCTACATGCAGACATCCAGTTTGACCAGCACCACTTGCTGAAGATGCTGTCTTTTTTTCCTGTTTGCATTTCTGGCTTCTTTATCAAAAATCAGGTGTCCATGGGTGTGTGAATTTATGTCTTTGTCTTAAAGTCAATTTCATTGATCAGTATGTCTGTTTTTATGCCATTACCATGCTGTTATTATTATTATCATTCTGTTGCAGGACTTTAAATCTGGAATGATGAGACTTCCAGGAGTTACTTTATTGTTCAAGACTGTTTTAGCTATACAGTTCTTTATTTACTTGTCCATATGTAGTTTAGAATTGTCCACTCCAGATCTGTAAAGAATTGACTTGGAATGTTGCTAGATATTGCATTGAATATGTAGATTGCTTGTAGCAGGAGGCCATTTTTACTGAGGTTAATCCTACTGATTCATGAGCATGGAAGATCTTTCCATCTTCTGATATCTTCTTTAATTTTTTTCTTCAAAGACTTGATTTTTTTTTTATCATACAAGTCTTTCACTTTCTTGGTTAGAGTTACCTCAAGATATTTCATATTATTTGAAGCTATTGTAATAGATGTTATTTATTTCTTTCTCAATCCATTTGTTATTGATATATATGAGGACTAATGATTTATTAACAGTTAATTTTTTATCAAGCTACTTTGCTGAAAGTATTCATCAGCTGTAGAAGTTCCTGTTGGAAGTCATAGGGTCACATATATACTATCACATCACGTGCAAATAATGATAATTTGACTTCTTCCTTTCCAATGTGTATCCTCATGATCTTAAGTGCTCCTATTCCTCCAGCTAAAACTTAAACTACTATATGTAAAAGATATCAGGAGAGTGGATAACTGTCTCTGAATCCTGGTTTCAGTGGAATTGCTTTGAGCTTCTCTCCATTTAATTTGATGTTGGTTATAGACTTACTCTACATTGCCTTTATAATGTTTAGGTATGTCCTTTGTAGCCCTCATCTCTCCAGGACTTTTAATGAATGAGTGTTGGATTTTGTCAAAGGCATTTTCTCCATCTAATGGGATGGTCACGTGGGTTTTTTGCAATTTATGTCTATGGTGGGTTACATTTGTTGCTTCCACATTTTGAACCGTCCCTGAATCTCTAGGATGAAGTTTACTTAATCATGGTAGATGATCTTTTTGATGTATTTTTAGACTCAGGTTGCAAGCATTTTGTTGAGTATTTTTGCATCTATGTTCATAAGGGAAAGTGGTCTGTTAATTCTTTCCTTGTTAAATCTTTACATGATTTGGCTATTAGAGTAACTCTGGCCTCATAAAATGAATTGGGCAATTTATTTCTGTTTCTGCTTTGTGGAATAACTTAAGAAGTATTGGTGTTAACTCTTATTTGAAAGTCTGGTAGAATTCTGCACTTAAACTATCTAGACCCTGCCTTCTTTCGGTGGGGAGTTTTGACTGCTTCTATTAATGTCTGTCAATGAATTCTTTTGTTTCCTTGGGGTTATTGATCTATTTCAATTGCTTATCTATGTACCTATTGAGAAAATTATCCATTTATTTTTTTATGTGTCAATTCGATGAAGCACAGGTTTTTTAAGTAAGTCTTTATGATTCTGGGAATTTTCTTGGTGTCTTTTGTTATGTTCCCATTTTTGATTATGATATTGTTAGGCTAGATATTCTCTCTTTGATTTTTAGTTAGTTTGGCTACTGGTTTCTCTATTTTGTTGATTTTCTCAAAGGACCAACTCTTTGTTTCATTGATTCTTTATATTGTGCTATTTGTTTCTATTTTATTGATTTCAGCTCTGTTTGATTATTTCTTGCCATCTATTCCTCTTTGTTGTGCTTGATTCTTTTTCTTCTAGAGCTTTCAGGTGTGCTGTTAAGTTGTTAGTATGAGATCTCTCAAATTGTTTAATGTAAGCTTGCATTGCTATGAAATTTCCTTTTAGTACCACTTTTATTGTACAATAAGTTTGAATATGTTATGTATTCATTTTCATTAGATTTCATTAGAAATCCTTTAAATTCTTCTTTTACTTTGTCTTGACCCATTTTTCATTCAGGAGAAGTTGTTCAGTTTCCAAGAGTTTAAAAGACTTTGTTGTTTCTGTTGTTATTTTTTATCAAACTTTAATCAATGGTGGTCTGAGAGCAGGAAATTATTTTAATTTTCTTGTATCTGTTGATATTTGCCTTTTGTCTAAGAATGTGGTCAATTTTGGAGAAAGTTCCATGAGGTAATGAGAAGAAGGTTACTCTTTTGTGTTTGGGTGAAATGTTTTATAAAGATTTCTTAAACATATTTGGCTTGTAACATTTGTTAGCTCCAACATTTCTCTGTTTAATTTTTGTCTGGATGGCTTCTCTAATTGTTAAAGTAGGATATTGAAGTTTCCCACTATCAGTATGTGAGGGCCAATATGTGATTTAAGCTGTAGTAGTGTTTCTTTTACAAAAGCAGTACCTTTGTGTTTGAGACATAAATGTTAAGAACTACAGTGTCATCTTGGTGGATGTTTCCTTTGATGAGCATGTAGTATCCTTCCCCAACTCTTGATTAATTTTTGTTTGAAGTCTGTTTGGTTAGATATTAAAATGGCTACACCAGCTTTCTTCTTAGGTCCATTTTCTTGTAATACCTTTTTTCTAACTTTTTACCTTGAACACACATGTTTCTTAATACACACACACACACACACACACACACACATACACACGCACACACACACACACGTATATATGTGTGTGTGTGCGTGTGTATGAGTGTGTGTGTATGTCTGTTAGGGATATTATATAGATATAGATATAGATATAGATATAGATATAGATATAGATATATGTGTGTGTATGTATGTATATATTTTCAGAATATACAAATATGTATGTACATATTTGTATGTCTGTGTGTGTCTGTAAAATGACAATTGATTAAAACCAATGGCCATAAATTTGAAAAATGAAAAGTTATATGGGAGGGTTTGTGATCTCAAAAAATAAAAGAAATTATTTTAAACACAAATTCAAAAGTACATCTACCGTATGACTCGGCTGTTCACTCCTTGGCATATGTCCCACAACTTCAACACCTTACTCCACAGAAACAAGCTCAGCTCTGCTCATTGTTTTCCAATTCACAATAGCTAAAAAATGGAAACAACTTGATTATCCTTCATACGACAAGTGGATAATGAAATAAACCTTTTCTTCCCAAGTTGACTCTGGGGTGTATTTTATTATAACAAAAAAAAAAAAATCGAACTAGTACTAAAAGGTCATTTAATTCATCTCCCAACATATATTTAATTCCATGTCATTAGTTCCAACAACTATTAGATAAAATGTTCATATGCTTAAAATAGTCTGAATGGCTGTCTTACTTTCCAAAGTTGTCCTGTGTATTTTAAGTGTTTATAAAGACTTTGTAAAATGATAACAATGTTAATGTAAGTTATAGATAGCTGTGTTTTTACATGAAGTTGTATGTTAAAGGAGAGAATTTGAGGAATTCAATCCTTCACAATACAGTTTAATTCAGTTAAGTAAACTTTGCTAATTAAGTGCACAGTGAAAAGAGTCTAGAAAAAGTTGGCAGTAAAACGGCATCTATTAATACAAAAGTATTGCAAAGTTCTGAACCTGTGAGAACCAATGTTGCCTGTTCTCTTGCACTTTGCATATGTAAAACAATGCAGAGAAAAAAATAGTGACAGAAACCCTGGAAATCCAAATTGATTTTGTTAAAACAACAACTGTAAATGTGACAAAAATAAAATGTGTGCATCTGTGCACTCTCTCTTTAGGGAAAGTGTAATAAATTAATATTCATTGTAAACGATCTAGAGTCCCGTATACTAATAAGCCTCTTGATATTTTCAAAGAACATGTCATTTCAAATTTAAATATACTGTCATGTGTATTTTATGTGCAAAGAATTTAAAGGTGAGAAAAATGAAACCTTCCATTTCAAAAATATTTCTGATGAGAATAAATGAAAAGTCAGACTAGCATACTGATAAATCCACATGGAATAAAGGATTATGTTGATTTGGTTCATTTAAAGGCAAATATTGAATCAGGGAAGTAGGCCCAAAAGTGATAGACTTGTTCAAGATTATGACTGTGATTAAGTGGTTATAATAGTGAGTTCCCTGACACCTGGAAACAAGGAGAAATTAAAAGTTTCAACAAAATAAATAAAATCAACTGCAACAAATAAAATACATTAGTAAGTAATTAGTAAGTAAACAGCAATGTTTTAAATAATGTTATTTTAGAGTAATTCCAACTATGCTACTTTTACATTTGGTTGCTTTTAAAAATATTTAAAATAGTTCAAGGAACATATATCTCACTTGACAGAAACCTCTACTTACTGGAAAATTATTCTTACCCCTAGAAATGACATTTTAGTTTCAACCTGCCAGGTGAATTTTATTAGTATGTCATTAATCACTGCAGTAGAGCTGACACCTGGGAGAAATGATTTAGTAGAGTTTAGAACAGTCACACATTACAGAGAAAAATGCCATATTCATTTCCCTCTTTAGTTGGTGAAAAATATTTCAATACATAATTATATTGATGCACATTTAATTTATCAAGATTTTATCATTATTGTTTATAAATATTACTACTTTAATTTGTTCAATATACTCATATTGCTCCATTGACAAATATCAAATATACTATAACTTAGTTTTTATATAGTCATTGTTGATTCTATAATACTAAGCATTTAAAAATGTAGTTTATTTTTATTTTATTTTCATTATTAATATTTCTTAACTACATTTTTCCTAATAGAGAAATTTCCTTTTCAATAGATAATTTAAGTGCTAATATTAAATTGTATCTGTATAATATAATTAATATAATTAACTTTATAATTTTATGTGTTGCATATAGAAATGCTTGGGTTTGTTATCATGCATTTTATTGTGATTTTTATGATTAACAATGACTAACTAATCCAATATTATATTCCAAGCTGTAGGACATGGCAATAAATTGTAAATGAAATAATGAACCAGTAAAAAATTCTTAGTTGAATATGCATGAGTATCTGCATTAACCAAGCACTCCCATGAAGGAAATTGAGTTTAGATATGATAACATTACATGTTAGCTATGTCCAAGACAATGCTAGCATATGATATGGTATTTAACTCGTACACTGTAATGGTGCATACTCTTGATGGGGAGAAGGTTATTATTCTTAATAATAAGAAACATTATTAAATAAATGTTTAGAAATAACAGTAACCGTAAACATTACATACTTTTAACTGTATAAGAGGAATTTATGTGTTTCATATACTGACTTCTCCTTACC
Organism: Peromyscus leucopus; assembly: GCF_004664715.2. Lineage (NCBI taxonomy): Eukaryota > Metazoa > Chordata > Mammalia > Rodentia > Cricetidae > Peromyscus > Peromyscus leucopus. Next base: position 8,344,001 of record NC_051064.1, on the reverse strand, counting down.
ATATCCAGCCATTAAGAATCCCAAATTCTACCACCACTGGGAGTGGCTCAGGTTGATCTTGCTAACCCCATCGTCACTGTGGTCCTGCGTCTGTCCTCACCGAGATGCCTCCTAATAAAAGGCAATGGTTCACCATTCTGTTATCTTAATTTTCCCACATACATTGTATCTCAACCCTCAAAGCATGATATCATAATAATAGAAAGAAATGAGTATGAAAACTTAATAATTGGCTAGCCCACAGAATAAATCCCTGGGCCTGATTTTAAATTTTAATAACTAAACATCTTTAAACATGTAAAAATTGCACAATGCTAACTTACTTTATATTTTTGTCTCTAATATTTTAAGAATGTTTTAGTAGTACTTTAAAAGACCCTGTACAATGTATTTTTGTCATATTTCCACAAATCCCCAAACTCCTGCCATTTCTGCGCTCTCCACCTGCCCTCCCTACCCAACCAGTTTTGAGTTGCCTTCTCTGCTCTGCTCCACAGAATCCAGTTTGCCTGAGATTTGATGTTTTTAAATGGAGACACTTGGGTATTTTAAGTCTAATGTTTTGTTAACAAATCTTAGTTGTGGCCTTGGTAGTGAATTGATTTAGGTTCTCCTTTAGCTTCAGAAAATTTGAAATACACAATATATAACTCAGCTATTCCTGAAAAGCCCAAGTGCCTGAATTGATTTCTCTGTCTTACCTGTCTTTCACACCAGCCGCATCCCTTCTGATATTTAATGTTTCTTAATTTTAGTTTTATTTTCTTCGGCGTTTTTGTTCTTTTATTCAGTGCGATTCAGTGTGACAAAATAGAGTTTGCAGATGAATCTATTATTTCTTGGGGTCGTGGTAATGTCTTTCTATTTAAGAATATATTGTTTTTAATATCTATTCCATACTATTTTTACTTTTTAACTTTTTACTGTTTATGCATTACTATTTTTTAATTTTATATTGTGAAATGATTTTGCATTTACTGCACTAACAAACAACAATGGGAAACCTTTGTTCCACTCATGCATCTTGGTTTAATGCCAACATTGTTTCTGAACCATTGTAATATTTCATTTAAATAATATGAAATTAATAAAATGCTCTTAACTAAATTGTGAGTTTTGTTGTATTTCTAAGCTTTTCTGTTAGTCTGGTCTTCCAACTTCAGCATCTCATGTGCTCTGACTCTTTGGTGTCCTTTAGTATCTGACAGTTTCTTAGTCTTGCCTTGCTTTTCATGACCTTAACATTTGGAAGCCAAGGAGTCAGGCATTTCATAGAAATATCTCTTTATTTGGTTTTGCTTGATATTTTCTCATTATTAGTGTGAGTTATAGATTTTTGAGACTAATATCATGGAGCTGAAGTGCCCTTTTCATCACATTATGAGAAAGGTTATCAGATATTGACATGAACTTTGACTGGTGACACTAGCCTGAATGATACGATTATGGCAATATCTGTACTTTCTCCAACGCAAGCATAGCCAAGTTTTTAATCAACTTTTAACCATTTTACTTTGATATTTTGCATTTTAAGTCTGAGGGGATTTTTACATACATGTAAATGCTTTTTAAGAGTGTTCAATCATGTTAGACATTGTATAATTTTTTTTTCATTTATATTAGGTGATGTTTTGCCATAGAAAGTATTTTGTTTTTTTTTTTTTCTCTCCTGATACATCCATGTGATGGATTTGCAAAGATTTAGTTTTTACTTTTATTTTGGAATGCATTTTCACTAGGAATTAAAAAACTGCTCATCAGCCATCTCTTTCCACTTCCTTGCCGTGGTCAGCTATGTTATTCTTCCTGGATTGTGATGTGTTGGGAGACTCTTAAACCTCTCTATTTTTCTTCTTTCCCTTTACTGCACACTATCCATCTGATGTTTCTCCCTTCCACACTTTTCAGAGAGTGTCACTTTTCCTGGGAAGTCCTCTGGAATTTTAGCATTCTCCCTACATTAAAAAACAAACAAACAAACAAAAAACACCTTAGTTCCAACCTATTTCTGGGTTGTTGGAGTTGGTTCTGATAGGTTGAGTTTATTTCTCTACTCACTTTGTGATTTTCAGTTCTCTACATCTCCTTTTTTTTATGACATGAGCATCAGTAGTTTTGTTATTCCTTCTTGTTGTTCACTGTGGTATTATGATAAAATGTACCAGAAAATGCAGATGTAGAAGACTGCCAGTGTAAGCCTCCTTTCTTTATCATCATCCTTTATTTCCTAACAATAGGCAATCTTTTGAGGACAGACATTTATATTAAAAATAATGATGCTAGGTTCTGGCTTTTTAAAGACAGTAATTATGAAGACAATAACTTAAAAACGGACTTTAGGGAACAAATTCAGAAAAAAAGAGAAGTTATTTCCAGTCTGATTTAATCATGGTTATTTTTCATATTTCAGAGATAAACCATTAATACATTGTACTGATTCTTTTCAATCAAGATTCTTTATTAATCACAATTTGTTTGGAGGTTTACTGACAGGATTCAAAAGCTAGTCATGAGAATTGCTAATAAAAACTGTGTATTTGTCTTGTAGTTCATTTGTTAGGTCATCATATCATCAGGTGCTATTGAAGTAAACTGATTTTGTATGTTTGTGCCTTTATTTCTTCTCAGCTCGTGTTCTACAATTCTGTTTGTTGTGAGAAATTCCTAAGTCAAACATAACTATTATTTGAAGAAAAAAGTATCCTTCCTTATTTGTTTTTAATTCTCTACCTATAATTGTGTAGTCAGTGGCCACTGATAGAAGAACATTACGGCTTTAATACACTTTATAAGAAGGTATAAAGACCTGATTTCCAGATGTTCAATGAGTTGGTTCAAGACTATTTGTGGTTCATTAATTACAAAGGGTTATGATACTGTTTGTATTAACTATGGAAAAATGTTTTCTAACTTGGTTAGTGCAACATAATTTCATTACTAAAACATTAGATTTGTTTTATTGTTCAAACATAGCATATTAGAAGTTCCTTTTCCATTTAGTCAATGAACATAAACTCAGCATTTGTTCCTCTTTTTTCAAAAAACACAATGAAGAAACCAGTGTTCCAAAATGAAGGAACAATGAACTTGTAATTTTAATTCTAGAAGTTCGATGGAGCAACCTGCATTGCATAAAAAAGAAGAGAGTTTCAAAGAGCTTAGTGTATATAACAGTCACATATTTTTGCTTGGAAGGTACATTTATTTAGTGTGGATCGGGCACACATATACATTAAGATCAGTCTATATGATTTTCTCTTTTCCACCAGTACATCATATAATCACAAACTTAATAATGTTGCTATATAAATAATAAATGGCATTGAAGAAATAACTTGCTACTCAATAAAGTGAGAGAATAAAACTGCAGCAGCAGAAACCACTAAAAGTTCCTAGGTCTTCTAAGAGATGAATCATCAACTCTAGGGTATGATCATTGCACAGCAAGCAGAGATAGATGGGACAAAAGTCTCTCCAGACTAAACACCAAGATAAATCTGGTGATGAGACCTCTGTGGATGAGGAAAGCTGAGTTTGGTATGAGTGCCCAGAGAAACAGAATACTTACAGAACTGTTACACTGTCACTTTTATAGGTTTTGTTGAATGGGTAGGCATTATTTTTGTGAACAGTGCAGAGTTTTAGGCAACAGAGAGTAAATCATATCAAAATGCTCATGAGTAGCAATTTTGAATCTATTGTAAAAAGTAGATGAGAGTTAGGGTATAAATGCAGAAAGAATAATAAGTAAAGTCATCCAGAGGGATAAGATGCTGTTGACAAATGTGTTAGAGAACAGTATAGAGACAGCTTTCACAAACTATTATAAAATAGTTTTTATATAAACTATATAAAATCAATTTATCTGTTTGTATTTGTTATTACTATGTATGTATATAAGGTAGATGTGTCGTAGTGTGTAGCAGAGGTCAGCATAATTTAATGTGCTCAGTTTTCTACTTGAATCTTTTAGTGATTCCAGGTATTACACTCGGGTTACCAGGCTTGCTCAGTAGGCACCTGCTGGGTCATATTGCTGGCCCTCAAATTTTTTTTAATATTTTACTTTTAACAATATTTGAAGACATGGCTTAAAGCAAAGAGAACAATTCAAGAAAAAAAAGGATCAGAGTAAGGAGTCTATGTAATTGGCTCCCATTCAATACTACAATCTTCATGTTGTGGGATTTGATAAAAATTCTATTTATTTTTAGAGAACATGTTCATTTAGTGATAATCAAATGATAAACTAAACAATAGAATCATTTGTTCCTTTTTATATGTATCAAAATAATCAGTTAAATCAAAAGGAACAGGAAATTCATTGAACATTACAAACTGTACAAGCTTATGAACTACATATTCATCATTGCTCTTCTGTATGGCATGCTCTGTTTCTCATTTTATTTTAAACACCTCAAAAGTGATTTCTCATTCAATTTATATCCAAGTGAATGTAATTCATTGGGATCCTGAAAACTTTTTTTCTTCTTGTTCTTCTTCTTACTTATAATCTTCAATCTCAATTCCCTAGATATGTTAGCTTTCACTTGCTTCCTGGAGATCTGGAGATAGTATTTTTCTTTTAGAGCTTAAAAAACAATATAAAATAAATGAAAGTTTGGCATAAGAACTACTATACAACAATGAGATAAAAGAAGGTGATTTAAGTGAATTAAAGAAAAAGAACTGCTTGCTCATATTGCTTTCTTATGTTGTTTGAGAAGAAAAATGTATTAGCTATTGGGGAAAGAACAGCCCTCCTAGAAAATAGCCTTTTATTTTCTTCATTCATGGAGGCATTTTCCTGGAAGAGATTCTGACAGGAAAGTAACAATTAAGGGTTTATATCTTGAAACTGCTGTTACATACTTGTAAAGGCTGTCAGGAGAATTACTTCACTTGAATTTTGAAAATGAGAATTGGAAAAGTGCTCAGCATTTGTTGTTATATACTCATGTTACATTCTTTCTAGTGATAGGTTTTCCTGACCTAAGAAATAAAACAGTGCAATATTGACACTGAAGACCCAGGAGACAGGGATACAGTGTGACTTCTGCTGGGTCATCTGGATCACAGACTTGTCATCACTGAAATGAACCAGATCTGAGTAGATACCTCTCCTGGAAAGAGGAAGATTTGAGTGTCCTTATGATACTCCTGGTTAATCAATGGAAGGTGGTAAGGTTCTATACCGAAACTAGTCATAAAGTCTGCACTGTGGTATCTGTAGATAGGGCATGACTTTCTCTAAGCTAGATGTTAGATAAGTCTTCTCTTTCCACAGTTCCCATTAATTACAGAAAAAGTATGGGTTAGACTTCCATAGCTTCAGGACATTTTTCTTAAATGGAAAAGAAGTAGGTTATTTATTGGGTTTGTTTCTAGTCTGCTGACCCTATATGACTTTACTCATAGAAAAGTAATTATGTTAAAGTCTTCATTTGGACTGTGATTTCAGTAAGAAGATAAAGGTAAAAAGGTGTCTTGTCTTTGTTCTTATATGGGTTTTATAAGAAGTTTTTTTTTGCGAGATGATATTAATGAACTGTATTATAAGATACAAAATTCTTGATAATGTACTGCAAAATAAATGAGCTATCTTTTGCTTTTTCTGTACCTCAAAGTACTAAATCACAGGGTCCCACTGGGTCAGTGGTTCTCAACCTTCCTAATGTTGTGACTCTTTAGTATATTTCCTCGTGTTGTGGTCACTCTCAAACAAAATTATTTCTTTGCTACTTCATAACTGTAATTTTTCTACTTTTATGAATTATAGTGTAAATATCTGATATACAGGATACCAGATGTGTGATCACCAAAGGGGTCACAACTCACAGTTTGAAAACCGCCGAGCTAGATGGCTCTCGGGTAAGGGAGCTTGCTGATAGGACTGATTGCCTGACCTGAGCTCCATCATCAGAATCCAGGTGGTGGAAAGACAGAGTCAACTCCAGAGAGTTATCTGACTTCTAGACATGAATGGTGGTGCACATGGACATGCTTCTTCCCACAACACACAAAGAAATGTAAACAAAATAAATTAAATCATTCATATTCCAACAAACTTTGACATAACTCTAGGATTTTTCTCAGCATGACCCTGAGTGAAAATGAGACTATTAGTGAATTTTCAATCCTGGCTAGGGATAGATTTTTCAGTTACAGTGTTAGGTTTAAGTTGTTCATACGAAAGCAACAAAATAGTCTAGACCATGTCACATTGTACCTACTATATGTTCATTCCTAAATGAAAAACACAACTCTGGAAGTCACTGCTCCTCCACAAGGCTCTGTAAAAGACAAGCCATGTATTTTAATTTGATTTCATTTCATTTGTTTCTATATTACACATGAAATTTCATTATTTGAAGATTTTAAAAATCCCCTAAATCAAGAAAGTTTAAATCAAATATTTATAATTTTATTAAATATTTTATATTTATTCAATTCAGATCATATCCCCAAAGCAATATATTATTTTGAAACATTTTACAGTCTCTAAGGGACATATGTATATATGTAATACAGTAGATTTTCTCTATTGCCTATATATCATCATATATTTGCACCAATTCACCAAATCAAGCATTAGAAGATCTTTAGCTTTTACTTGGTTATCATCACAATGTTACATAAAAGATAATTTAGACTAGTACTATCAAAAATTTTAAAGGGCTAGAATTTCAATGTAAAACCAATTTTAGAATGTATATCATAAATTATGTGCAGCAACTTATGTAATATAGGAATAAAATATGTTACAAAACACCTTGTATTTGTGAATTTTAAAATGTAAGGCAAGCTCCATGAAATTGAAGTTGCCTTCAAAACAATAAAGGGCAGGATAGCTGTAAAGGAGACACAAATTAAATCTATAATTAAATGTGCTTGTCTATTCTGGTAGCTTATTTAAATAAAGGAACACTTCATTTTATCTTCCTGGGAAGAAAGATAAATTGACCTTAAAAAACAACTTTATGTGGAAATATAGCAGCTTTGCTAAGTAATTTAATGATTTTTAAATGGAGCCAAAATTATAATAGCTCATTAGATGCAATCTATTTATCTGTTGCCATCATGAGGGGGAAAAAGAAGTTAAAAGACAAAAGTTCTGAGTTATGGAAATAGAATCTTTCAGTGACATCAGCACAAGTGACTTCAGCTTGTGAAGAATGAACATGTTATGAAGCAATTCAACTAATGTTGGCATTCATTTAGTTTTTCCTGAATGGGTTACCCTTTACATTGTCCACTAAAGATGATTTTCATTTTACAATTTAGTTCTCTATATTTTCTTACCCCAAGTTAGCAAATTTAAAGAGTAGATTTTGCTGATAAGCTGTAGCTGCAGTGTTTTCTCTGGGTCCTACCAAGCCTCGCAGTCCCTTAGCCCACTTATAAAATAAACATACAGATGCTTATATTATTTAAACTTGGCCATTAGTTCAGTCCTATCATTGTCTAGCTCTTACTCTTATATTTAGCCCATTTCTATTAATCTTTACTTTGCCACGTGGCTCGTGGCTTACTGGTACTTTATATCTCCCTTGTCCTGGCGGTGGCTCCAGGCGGTCCCTCCTTTCCTTCCTCCTTCCTCAATTCTCCTCTCTGTTAGTCCCGCCTATACTTCCTGTCTGGCTATTGGCCAATCAGTGTTTTATTTATACAGAGTGATATCCACAGCAATAAGCAGTGACCAAAACTTTGGAAACATTCTATGATGTCTTCCTTACAAACTCTAAAGAGATGTGCTTTCCTTAAACAGTTGTTTAAGCCTCTATGTTTCCCAAGGTAAGAATGAAGTTCTCTTATGTCATGAATTTTAAAAGGTATCAAACGCATCATAAAATATTTAGTCTTATCTTCAAATAGAATTGTAATGCTTAGTTATTACACTGATAATAGTTTCATTTTTAAGGTTATGAAACTCTCAGGTAAATGTATAAACCATCATGTAGTCTTTAGAAAGTGTGTGTATGTGATCAAACCTCTCAACAGAACCAAAGAAATGAACAGAATTGTCTACATTCTAGCCACCAAGAATAAGCACTGCAAACTGGTGAGTCACCATTGCATCATATTTTTAAGAGTTTTAATTTGGAGAGTGGGCATGGACATTTAAAAATAGTGATTTTAAACTGAAATAAATGAGCTGTGTTCCATTTTGTTATTTCCCTAACTCACTTTATAAACCCAGAAGGATACTGCTTTCAGTAAAATTAGAGTGTCATAGTATTAAACAGTGGGTGTGGGCCTGGATATGTTGTTCAATGGTTAAGAGCACTAGCTGCTCTTATTGATCACTTAGGTTTGGTTTCCCGTACCCACAGCAGGTGACTGAAAACCATCTAGAACTCCAGTTCCATGGGATCCAGTACCCTCTTTTGTCCTCAGCAGGTGTCTGATCACATGTGGTATGCAAACATATACTCAGGCATAAACATGAAATAAAAATTTTAAGTACATTTTTTTAAGGTTAATGAATCTATATTGTATGACAGGGTGGTTAATGTATGAAGAATTCATGATAGGTATCCATTGTTTTATTAAGGGTGACAAACTGATCTCTACCAATCAGATTTTTGAAAAAAATGTAAGGAGAGATTGAAAGAAGTTCACAAATTTTACCATTTAGTGGGTGAATTATATTTACCAACATCATGACTGTCAAAACATTGACACATTAAGTAAATCTGAAAGTTAGGTAAAATGTCCTTGAATGGAGCTTTAATTGGACATTTGCTTCATGGATAAGAATGCTCAATTGTTATAGCATCGTTTTTTAAATTATTTCTTCCATCTTTTTGTCTAAAGAATTAAAAAATTAATCCACTTAATCCACCCATTCCAGTTCCAGCAAATCCACCCATAATTATTTTATTTACCCTTTATAGGATAATCCAATCCTCCCGACAGTCCATTATTCATTACCTAATCTCTGTGGTTATATGAATTATAGCTTGTTTAATGAAGACTTAAGAGCTAATATCCACATATAAGTGAATATGTAACATATTTGTCTTTTTGGGTTTAGGTTACCTTTCTTTGGGTGATTTTTTTTCTTGCTTCATCCATTACCAGATGATTTTATAATTTTATTTGTTAACAGCTGAAAAAATGGCATTGTGTAATGCACCATATTTTCCTTATCTATTTATCCATTAATGGGTATCAAGTCTGTTTCCAATTTCTTGTTGTTATGATAAAATAGCAAATAATATGGATTAGTAAGTGTCTCTGTATAGCATGCTGAATATTTTGGGTATTTGCTCAAGAACAGAATAGCTGAATCTTAGGGTACATCTAGTACCAACGTCCTGAAGAACAGCCACGTTGATTTTCATAATGATTGTACAATTTTGCAGTTCCACAAGCAATGGATGAGTGTTCCCCTTAATCCGTATTCTTGCCAGCATGAACTATCATTTGTTTTATTGATCTTAACCATTCTGACTGGTGTAAAATGAAAACTCAAAGTATTTTTTATTTTCATTTCCCTGATGACTATGGAGGATGTTGAATACTTCTTTAAGTACTTCTCAGACATTTGTGTTTCCTCTTTGAAGAATAGCATGTGTAAATCTACTTCAATTTTTAATTATGTTTTTTCTTCAGGTCTAGCTTTCATTAGTGATCTCTATATTTTTTATATTAGCTTTCTATCAGATTGTAGTCAGTAAAAATCTTTTCCCATTGTATAGCCTACGGCTTTGGCCAAATGATATCATGCCCTTTACCATATAGAAAGTCTTCAATTTCATGAGATCCCATTTATTAATTGTGGTTCTTACTGCCTGTGATATCAGTATTCTATTAAAAAATTCCTTCCAGTGACAATGACTTCAAGATTATTCCTTACTTTCTCTTCTATTAGGTTCAGTACATCTGGACTTAGGCTGATGTCTTTGAACCATTTGGAACTGAGTTTTGTGTAGTGTGAGAACTGTGAATCTTTTTGCATTTTACTTTATACAGGAATCCAGTTTGACCAGCACCATTTGTTGAAGATTCTATCATTTTCTCAGGGTGTATATTTGGCTTCTTCATAAAAAAAAAGTCAGGTGTCCATAGATGGGTAGGCTTATGGCTGAGTTTTCAATTCAATTCCATTAATCAAAATATCTGTTTTTTGCCAATTCCAATTTGATTTTATTACTATCACTTGATAATACAATTTGAAGATAAGGTTCTGATACCTGAAGCAGTTCTTCCATTATTCATAATTGTTTTAGCTGTCCTAGGTTCTTGGTGTTTTCATATAAAGATGAAATTGTCCTTTCAAGACCTGTGAAGAATTGTGTTGTAATTTTTATGGGGATTGCATTGAATCTATAGATTGATTTTAGTAGGATGGTCATTTTTACTATATTAATCATATTGATCAATGAGCAGAGGAGATCTTTCCATTTTCTGATATCTCCAATTTCTTTCATCAATGTCTTAAAGTTTTTATTACATAAGCCTTTCACTTCCTTGATTAGAGTTACTTCAAGATATTTTATATTTTTTGAAAGTATTGAAAAAGGCATTGTTTTCCTGAATTCTTTCTCAATACCTTTGTCATTTGTACATATGAAAGGCACTGATTTTTGTGTGTTAAATTTGTATCCTGTAACTTTACTGGAAGTGTTTTTCAGTCATAGGATTTTCTCAGTGGAATTTTTATGATCACTTATGTATACAATCATATCATCTGCAAGTAAACACACTTTAGCTTTTCCTCTTCCTATTTTTATCCTTTTGATCTACTTCTATTGTCTTATTGTCCTAGCTTAGACTTTACCTACTAAATAAAAAAGGTGTGGTAGGAGTGGACAGCCTAGTCATGCTCCTGATTTTAGAGAAAATGCTTTGAATTTCTCTCTATTTAGGTTGATGTTGGTGGGATTCCTGTAAATCATCTCTATTATGCTTTGCATGTCCCTTGTGTTAACAGTATCTCTGGGAGGGGGTTGGATTTTTCAAAGGCATTTTATGCATATAATTAGATGATCGTTTTCCCCCATTTTTTTCATTAAGATATTTTCTACTCACCCTACATATGACCCACAGATCCCACCTCCTCCTTCTTCCCTCCTCCTACCTCCCATGTATTTTACTGAAAAGTTGTTTGCATCTGTGCTATTAAGGTAGAGTGTTCTGTAATTTCCTTCTGTGTTGGGCCTTTATGTGGCTTGTTGTTTGGGTATAATTTTGATCATATTAGAGACTTGTACAATGCTCCCTTTGTTTCTGTTTTGCAGAGTAATTTGAGTATTGGTGTTCTTGTAGCATTCTGCTCTAAAACTGTTTGGCCCTGGGTCTTTCTTTTTTCGGATTGTAGATTTTGATTACTGCTTTTATTTTCCTGGTGGTTATAGGTCTGCATAAATTGCTTATTTGACCTTGAACTAACTTCAGTAGGTGGTATATATCAAGAAAATTATCCATTTCTATTGAATTTTTCCAATTTGGTAGCATATCAGTTTTTATGAGTCTCTGGATTTCCATGGTGTCTGTTGTTATGACTCCCTTTTGTATCTATTTTTTTTTAAATTTGGATCTTCCCCCTATGCCTTTTAGTTAATTTGAGTAAGTGTCTATCTTACTGATTTTCCCAAAGAACGAAGTCTTTCTTGCACTGATTCTTTTTATTATTTTTTATTTCTGTTTTTTTTTAAGATGCAAGTTTAATTACTCCTTTCTATCCATTCCTATTAGGCATTATTACTTCTTTTTGTTTTCAAGCCTTCAGGTATGATGTTGAGTTACTTGTATGAGTTCTCTCCAATTCTTTCATGTGGTTACTTAGTGCTGTGAACTTTCCCCTTAGAACCATCTTCACTTCATCCTAACAGTTTGGGCACGTTGTGTTTCCATTTTCACTCAGTTTGAAAGAGTTGTGGTGTTTGTTTGTTTAGTTTTTGTTTTCTGTCGTGAACCACTTTTTATTTAGTAGTGACTTGTTTGGTGTCCATGAGTTTTAAGCTTTCTGTTGTTTCTGTACTTGTAGATATCCACCTTTAATTCATGGTTCTTAGATAGGATGTTAGGTGCTATTTCCACTTTCTTGTATCTCTTGAGACTTTTTCTGTGTCCAAGTATGTGGTCTGTTTTGGAGAAAGTTCCATGAAGTGCTAAGAAGAAGCAATATTCATTTGTGTTTGGGTCAAATGTTTTATAAATATCTGTTAGGTCTATATGGTTTATATTATCATTTAGCTACAACATTTCTCTGTAATTTTTTTCTCTAGAAGACCTGTCTGTTGCTGAGAGTGGGATATTGAAGTCTCCCACTATCGTTGTATGACAGTAAATATCTTATTTTAGCTATAACGGTGTTTCTCATATGGAAATGGGTACTTTGTGTTTGAGCACAGGTATTAAGAATTGCCATGTTTTCTTGGTGGATTTTTCCTTTGATGAGTATGTAGTCTCTTCCCTACTTCTTTAAACTAGTGTTGGTGTGAACTCTACATTGTGAGATATTAAAATGGCTACACCAACTTGTTGCTTTTGTCCCTTTGCTTGCAATATCTTTATCTATCCTTTTACCTTGATGTGTTGTCTATCATGCTAAGGTGTTTCTAGGATCTATCCATTCTTCAGTTGAAGGGCATGTAGGTTGTTTCCAGGTTTTGGCTATTACAAACAATGCTGATATAAACATAGCTGAGCAAATGCTCTTGTGGTATGATTGAGCATTTCTTGGGTATATGAGAAGATTCATCAGAGGGAGGAAAAATGGGTGTAAAATAAGGATCTGATACCCTGGACATTTCTGAAAAGTGATAGCTGCTGTTGAGTGAAGAAAAGGGAATGGGGTGAGGAAGGAAGGCTGTAGAAGAGAATCTGGTTAGTTCCTTTGGAGTGATGGCAGAAGGGAAGGAGAGCTTGCAGTAGCTGTTCTCCTACAAACCTGAGGATAAGACCATGGAATGGGAGTTGAAAGATGGAATGGAAAGTGAAATCATCTACCTGATTCTCTGGCTATCTAGGGCAGGGGGTTTCCAAGGAGAGACTGTCTTGTTGGATGAGATTTTATTTCTATACTCATGTCATGGGTACATACATGATTTTTATACACCTTCCTGGAAACACATAGGAGAGAAATCATGGTAGTTACCTTTCTGATATTGGCTTATCTGGTGATTTCTCTTTGTATCTATCTCTCTCAAAAATATCACACAGTTCTTTTATCCACCCTTATCCTGTTGGACATCTACTTTGGATCTCTAAGCTAGATATTGTTGATATCATGCTAATAAACACCGCGATGTTCAAATTACCCTGTGATATGTTGATTTGGAGTCCTTTAAACAAAGACATTTTATTTCATGCCCAAAAGTGAAAAAGAGAATAAGAAAATTCTAAAATAAATGAGTCTCTAGTAACCTAATTTTAGTAATAAATGAAAACAGTAGCAGATCTAAAATTAAATTGAATATTTGAACAATGTTATCAACCACCTAGACCCAACAGATATATCAGTAAGCCTATAAACAGTCTCATATATATGTGCTTGATAAGAATGTGTTAGGTTTTCTCCAAGATAGATAAGTAAATGGTGACAAAAGAAATATAGTTTAAGGATTTGAAAATATTCAAAATATGATCATCTACAAGAGTATTAAATTAAAAAAAGTAATAGAAGCAAAGTTGGTAATTCAAGTATTCTTTTTAAAGCACATATGTAAACAACTATTGTCTCAAAATGAAATCACAGTAGGAGAGACAAGATAGCTGTGAAACAACAGAGGCAAGGAACTGTTTAGGGTATAGCTGAGTAACACTGCTGCTGCGCCTTGGTAACTGTATTTTCTGATAGTCAGAATGCTGATTTATTATTAAATATCCTCCAAGCACACCTATATTTTGCTATTATATAAGAAACTAAGGAACCAGAGCATTCTCTCAGGCATGTGTACTAATGAAGATCTGTATCTCTTTCAGAAGAGCTGGAGTCATTACATCAATTTCATTATGATTTTGATATCCTCTTTTTTGAGAGAATCATGGAAAGAAATAAATGGAAGGCAGTCTCCAGTTCGTCATTTATTGGGAGCATAAAAAGATTGCCTTAACTCATAAATACGCCACACTCTTCATACATATTTGCAATTTTTTTAATTTAAAACCCAATATGCAGAACCACTTTTGTACCCATATACTTTTGGCTGGATGCACTAAACTCTCGTGAGAATGTGTGCTTTGCTCTGCTAAAAAACAAAAACAAAAACAAAAAAAACTATCACTTAAACTGTCGTGTTTTATGATTCAATTCCCTCCTTTAAAAAGATAAGGATCCAAAGACTCCCAATATTTTCACATTCATTTATGTGTAAGGACGGTATCCATATAAAGCAGACTAGATGGAACACAGTTAAATGTAGACTTAGACTGAAGATTATAATCGGATGCATCAGATTTAAAAGAACGGTGTCAGAGTAGTGACTATTCTCAGACACCATGATGTGCACATGACAAATGCCCTCTACCCCAGGGGGCGGATCTGCTTAAGGCAAGAATAAACAGATCGTTTTCAAACTTAAATATACAAATGATTTCACAGCACTGAGTGTTTTTAAAGAGCAAAGCAGTTTTTGCTAATCCCAGTGATGTCTACTGAATGACACATCTATACCTATCAACTTCACTGGAAATTTTTGAATCTTAGTTCATGAAATAAATAAGAAGGAAATAGGAGAATGTAGACCTTAGTATTTATAAGCTGCATGGAGGGTGGTTTTCAAGGAAATGATGGTAAGTGAATGAATAATGAATGTAATAAACCAGCTTTCAAACATTTTTACTTTATATTTCAGGTGTACATACCAGCTTCCAGGGATCATAAGTACGTATCATAGACACTGAAGTTGTATGTGCTCTCAAGAGTGATAGGAGTACTTAAAATACAAGTATACACGAGTACAAAAATGTTTTAGCATGTAATTGCTATGTTTGTATACTTCTGAAATTTCCTCCTTAATTTTTTTTAAAAAGGATATTTCCCACAGGAAGATCATTTGAGGATAGAACTCTGCTCCATGCTATCAGTATAAAAGAGTACATTGATAGCTTAACAGTGTAGAACTTTCATATTTAATGTCTTCATTGGGTACTGAAATGGTTGTAAAGCTTGTCTTTATCCAATTTAAAGTTAGGTGTTGTATGAGCAAATTGCTCCAGCTCCATCTTAGCACACAGTAAATGAAATCATGTAAGTATAGATAAAATACCAGTGGACAGATTTCTCTGTCAGCATTTTAAGAGATTATTGATGGAAGAAATCTAAAAGGAGCTTAAGGAGAGCTAAGGAACCCAAAAAAAGATAGCTTTAGTGGAAAGGAAAGCGCTCCCAATTCACTCTCCACAAATTAGTGAGTAACTGGAAACATGTCAGAGTTAGGTAATGTCAAGACACAAATTTTTCTTTTGGAACTTAAGAGTTGATATCTCCATAAAATGTGTATTTTCTCTACAGACACACATTTTTGTGAAAGAATGAAGATAAAATCCAGGTCTTAGATGATGTTCATATTTTACCACACTATATGTGTGGCTAGAAGTATTGATGTGCACTCACTGGATAAACACAGATGGGCAATTTCACGATGAGAAGGGCATGTAGAAAAGAAATTGGAAATTAAGTAATATTTGTAAATGTACTACTAAACAAGCTGAAAAAATAGTGTTTGTACAACTCTTTTTGTTGTTGTTTGTTTTTCAAGGCAGGTTTTTCTGTGTAGTCCTGGTTGTCCTAGAACTCACTCTGTAAACTAGGCTGGTCTTGAACTCACAGAGATCTGCCTGCCTCTACCTCCCAAGTGCTGGGATTAAAGGCATGCACCACCACTGTCTGATGATTTTACAATTTCATTTTTGTTTTTCTTTTTGTGTTTTGGTTTTTTGAGACAGGGTTTCTCTGTGTAGCTTTGCACCTTTCTTGGAACTCATTCTGTAGCCCAGGTTGGCCTCGAACTCATAGAGATCCACCTGCTTCTGCCTCCCAAGTTCTGGGATTAACGGTATGCACCACAGCCATCCAGCTCTACATTTTTTTAATTCATTTTACATACCAACCACAGATCCCCCTATCATCCCTCCGGCTTCCCCCTGCCCCTTGCCTCCTCCCCCCTAATTTACCCCCTCATTCCCCCTTCCAACAGGGTAAGTTCTCACATGGGGGGATATCAAAGCCTGGTACCTTTGGTTGAGAACCAAACCCCTCCTCACTCTGCATCAAGGGTGAGTAAGGTATCCAACCACAGGTAATGGGATCCAGAAAGCCAGTTCATGCATCATGGATAATACAATTCTTAACTGACAGGTAAAAGCCAATCATTTTCTGGGAGTGGTGGCACAACCTTTATTCCCAGCACTAGGGAGGCAGAGCCATGTAAATCTCTAAGAGTTCCAAGTCTGTAGGGTAGAAATAGTAGAGTTCCACGCCAGGCAGCGATCTATAATGAGACCCTCTCTCAAAAATAAATGATCAAACACATAATTCCAATGTTATTTTTTAAAACTTCTTCATCCTAACATGTTTTAATAATGTCATCTTTGACTTTTGATTACATTAATTTCCCCATAATCCTTATAAAAGATAAGTTTTGTAAATAAGCTCCCAAATGAGATTATAAGTTAGTACTGAATAAATTGTCATGATAGTTTTTGAGAAAATACATTTTAACTCTTTAAATAGTGGTTTTATTTATGAGAGGATATGATGGGGGAAATATATATATGCATATGCATATATATGTGTGTACATGAAATTATAATACTCATTTTTTAAAACTATATAAAAGGAAAAATATGCTTTACTTTATTATAAATCTTTTAAAAACCAAAGTTATTGGTGAAATTTATATAAGGAAATTACTTGTGCAAGATCATGATGTCTTCTAAAGAGATAGGTGTTTGTAAATTTTTAAATAGGATTCTATCTTGCATACTAAAATAATATGAAATATATATTTAGAATTTTTCTTTCTGTTTTTTGTTCCTTCTTTTTCTTTCTTTTCTTCTTTATATATTTTTTGAAACATAGAATATGTAGAGTCTCAAAAAGTTATTTTGTTTTGAGAAATATGTATGTAGGATTGACACAGCTGGGTTAAGTAAACAAATCTAGGACACACACACACACATACACTAGATATCTGAACAAGTTCTGACACAGAAACGTAATGTAAATAAGATTTCTTTTTGTAAAGGAGAAGTTGAAGTATAGATTTATTAAATTTGTGCCAATATATCCTGATTCAGAGAAACCTTATAGATATTGCTAACACATACTCAAATGTATCCCTGTGTCAGGTCCTCATACATAAGTGACACTGTTCTACATATTTCTAATCAGGAGATGGTGATACTAACTCCCTTTAGATCATGTAAGCTACTGACTCAATAGTAGTTGACTTAGGACCACTGACTTTGTTGAAGGAACCAGCCTTGATATGGAGAGCTGTTTTGTATTTTATGCAATTGTGGAATTCATAACACGTTCTTCCTTAAATCCTACAGCATCAAAAAGTTCTTTGAGTGCTCAGTTTCACATCATTGTCAGTGTCCTTTAGCAAATTTACTTCTTCCATTCTGATCCATTGAAATTATGTGATCTTTAGACATTTCTACTGGCAAGAAAAACATGGGTCTCATTTCAAAAATGTGAATTAAAGTTTTATTAGTTTGTCTTTTACGTTTTCTTTCATGTACATGTTGAATTTTTTTTTTTTGGTTTGAACTTTCTTTTTTATAAATATTTTTATTTTATAATTAATTTACTTTTACATATCAGCCACAGATTACCAAGTCCTCACTCCTCCCACCCCCAGCCTTCCCCCTCAATCCACCCCCCATTCCCACCTCCTCCAAGGCAAGGTCTCCCCTGGGGAGTCAGCCCAGCCTGGTAGATTCAGTTGAGGCAGGTCCAGTCCCCTCCTCCCTGCACCAAGGCTCAGCAAAGTGTCTCAGCATAGGCCCTGGGTTCCAAAAAGCCAGCTCATGCACCAAGGACAGGTCCTGGTCTCACTGCCTGGGGGCCTCCTAAACGGTTCAAGCTAATCAACTTTCTAACTTATCCAGAGGGCCTGGTCCAGTTCCATGGGGGTTCCTCAGCTATCAGTTCACAGTTCATGTGTTTCTGCTGGTTTGGCTGTTTGTCCCTGTGCTTTTTCCAATCAGGGTCTCGATATCTCTTGCTCATGTAATTCCTCTCTCTCTCTCTCCAACTCGACTCCTGGAGCTCTACCTGGTGTTTGGCTGTGGATCACTGCATCTGCTTCCATCAGTTACTGGATAAGATTTCTATCATGACAGGGTGTTCAGCCTCCTGATCACCAGGACACACAAAGACACATGCCCAACTATGTTCATAGCAGCATTATTTGTAATAGCCAGAACCTAGAAACAACCTAAATGCCCTTCTACTGAAGAATGGATAAATAAAATGTGGTATATATATACAATGGAGTACTACTCAGCAGAGAAAAACAATGATATCATGAGGTTTGCAGGCAAATAAATGGATGGAACTAGAAAATATCATCTTGAGTGAGGTAACCCAGACTCAGAAAGACAAACATGGTTTGTACTCACTCATAAATGGATACTAGATGTAAAGCAAAGGATAACCAGACTGCAACTCACAACTCCAGGGAGGCTACCCAAAAAAAGGCACAGGTTTTGCCCAATGACAGAGAAATGGATGAGATCTACATGAGCAAACTGGGGGTAAGCGTGGGGGGGGGGAGTAAAGGAGGGCAAGGGTCAGAGGAAAGAGAGCTTAGGGGTACGGGAGGTCCCAGGTGGATCAGGAACAGAGTAGGGAAACAAAGAGACACCATGATAAATGAAGACACCATGGGAATAGAAAGAATCAAAGTACTAGAGAGGTCCCCAAAATTCCACAAAGATACCTCCACTATAGACAACTGGTAATGGTCGAGAGAGTGCCTGAGCTAACCTACACTGGTGATCGAATATGATAAATATCTATCTGTACATTCTCTTTTTCAACTTCCTCATGTTGCTCCAACATGCATGCTCCATTTTCTTCCTTTCTTCCTTCCTTCCTTCCTTCCTTTCTTCCTTCCTTCCTTCCTTCCTTCCTTCCTTCCTTCCTTCCTTTCTTTCTTTCTTTCTTTCCTTCTTTCTTTCTTTCTTTCTTTTTTTTGTAATAGTCCACTAAGTCTAGATACTGCTGCATATTCCTGCATGGGTGTGAGGATGTCCAGTGGAGCATGAGAAACCAACCAGTGGCCAAATCATCCAAAGAGAATAATCCTACCTTCCCAAGCAACTATCCAGTGTCAAGAGTTCCTCAGTAAGGGGGAGAGCTGGAGGATCATCTACCCCATTTATGCCAGAATATTGTTGGTTTCATCTTGTACAGCTCTTGTATAGACATGTTAGTTTTTATGAGCTGATAGTTGAGATCGAAAGCCATGTCATGGCCTGAAGACAGCACCAATTTCTCCTAGCTCTAGTTCATACATTCTTTCTGGCACCTCTTCTATGATGCTCTCTGAACCCTTGTGGTTGATGGAATTAATAAAGATATCTCATTTAGAAATGAGACCTCAGTTTCTTATTCTTAGTGTCTCTCCATAGATTTCTCTTTACTAAAAAAAAAAATTCTCACTCAAAAGTTGAGAGTATCACAGATCTATGGGTATAAACATCGATGTTTAGAAGGTGTGTTACTCAAGGTTTTCTAGAGTCACAACTTATGAAATATATATGTATTATATGATATATATGTATTATATATATAATATACATATTTTATAGATTGTATTATATAATGATATCATATATACTATATTATATTATATTATATTATGCATATTATATATAGTAAATAAAGGAGATTTTTTTTTGGAATGACTTACAGGCTGCAGTCCAGCTAATCCAACAATGGCTAGCTGTGAGCAGAACATTGTAGTTGTTGAGTCCCATAAAGCTGGATGTTTCTATCTCAGGTGGTCATCTACATATGTACATATTTAAAATTACATGAAATCTTAAAGAATTTGAATCTGTATTAACCTAATGACTAAGGATAATAAGTACTTTTTAATGTTGGATGCCTGCTCCTGGTCATGGCACTGCAATACTTTAATGAAAATTTAAGTCTGTGCTCAACAGAGAGAACTGTCTATTCTTGTTGCCAGCCTACTTTTTGGGTATTTTTCTTTTTTATTCTTCCTTTTGCTCCATAGAAACTTTGTAGTTTTATGATGTCATAGTTTTCACTTGTTGACTTCAATTCCTGTACAAGAGGAATCCTATTAAGAAAGTCTTTCCCTACATGTGTATCAAGTAAGATACTGCCCATTTTCTTCTAGTGGTTTGGTATTTCAGATTTTACATTTAGTTCTTCGATTAATTTGGAAAAGTTTTATGCAGTTGAAGGGATAAAGATCTAATTTCATCCTTTGTATATAGATATCCAATTTCACAGTACCTTTTATTGAAGAGACATTTTTATCCTCCAGCCTATGCTTTTGGCCATCTTTGTTAGATCTGTGGGTTGGCTAGAATGTCTAGATAGGAAAATGCATCACGCTATGCCCTGGAAAATGATGTAGTGGATCTGGCTGGGTGGAAAAAGTGCATGTTTTATGTAAATATCATGTTTGTAATAGCAGGTGTTATAAATTTTTATTATTACTTCAATCTTATTGATGGATATTGATCTGCTTAATTTATTTATTCCATCTTTGTTTAATTTTGGTATGTTGTATACCTCTAGGAATTCATTCTTTTTTAAGATCATGGCATATAGGATTTTAAAATATGTCCTTGGGATTTTAAATCTCATTAAAAACTTTAGAAATGTCCATATTTTGTTTCTAACTTTATTAATTTGGGGCTTCTCTCACTTTCTTTGGTTAATTTGGCTAAGAGTTTGTCAACCTTGTTTATGTTTTCAAAGAGCCAACTCTTTATTTCACAATTACTTTCTATTGTTTCTTTTTTCATTCTTTTAAATTCATTAATTTCAACTCTGAGTTTAGTTGTGTTTTTATCTTCTGTTTGGAGATTTGTTTAGTTTATTCTCTTCTCAAGACCTTCAGGTTTGTTACTCAATTATTAGTTTGAGATTTCTCAAAATTTTAGTGTAAGTACTTATAACTAAAATCTTTCCTCAAAAGAGTGTCTTTATTGTGTCCTATAGGTTTTATGTTCTGTGCTCATTTTCATTCAATTCTAGGATTGTTTTGTTTAGTTTATTTGAATTATTATTCAATAGTATATGCTAATTTACTTTATGTAGTTTTTTTGCTGTTCATAACTAGCAATATTGTTGATATTCCATTGTGATCATATTTAATGCAGAATTGTATTTCTATGTTCTTATATTTGTTGAGATTTTCTTTGTATCCTAATAGATGATAAATGTGGACAAATTTCCATGGACAGCTAAAAGGAGTATATACTCTGTCTTGTTTTCATAGGATGTTCTGCATGACTGCTATGTCTAGTTTTTCTGTATATAATTTTGTCCAGAAGACCTGTCTATTGGTGAGGTGGTATAGTGGAGTCAACCACCACCAAAGTATTGTGGTGAATCTCTGGTGTTCCTCATAGTAGTATTTTGAAGTGAAACTGGATGCACATGTGTATATTCTTAGATTTGTAACATTCTCATGATATGTTGTTTCTTTGATAAGTATGGAATATCTCTCCTTGTCTCTTCTAACTGGTGTTGGTTTAAAGTCAGTTTTGTGAGAAATGGGAAACCTTAGCATTCTACAAGAAGTAATGAATATTTTACAAAGCCTCATTAGAGAATAAGGGCAATTAGACTGTACACATACCCTCTACACTGTAGATTCATTAGGATTGACCTGCTTAGAGAAGCAGATGCTTAGTTACATGTTATCTGTCAAAAATTATTCATAGCAGTCCTTGTTTCATAAAGTAGGAAATAAAAGCCAAATCCCAGAACTCTAAAGAGGAAAGTGGATATATGTGAGTTTGAGGCCAACCTGTTCTACAAAACAAGTTCCAGGACAGCCAGGATTATTACACAGAGAAACTCTGTCTCAAGCAAACAAACAAACAAACCAAACTATTATGTTGTTTTAACTTAATGTGTGCATATGTCTACTAAATTTTTAATTTTTACTAGATATTCTTCATGTCATGTAATACAATTAAATTGCTTATGCAATTTTTGTACATTGAAACCTCATGTTTTCTGTTTGAGGATCTGTCCATATGTTCTGCTTTAATGAGGTTCACAGCTACTACATTGTACAATTTACTCATTTAATAGATGTTAATATAATCTTTACTGAACTGTTAATGTTAAAGCTATTGGATACTTGTAATGATCTAGGAAATTTTCTATGGTGATTAATCATGATGATGAGATAATGATTTAAAAACTGAATAGGTCTATGTGATTGTGTGATGCTTGAGACCAGTAAGCACTGGTTTATATAAAGAATGCTTCTTAAAGTATATAATAGTAAAACTGGTAAGATAAAACAAAGATCAACAGCAAGTCTAACCTGAATGATGAAATAGATGCTTCTGAAAAAGGGAATCTTTATGTAGAATAAATCAAAGAGAAGGATGATGCACAGGAAACATCTACATGCATCTAGAGCTGACAAGAAGGGTTGACTTGTTGCTTATTTGGAAATTATTACTGCCATATTTTACATAATCAGAGAAAGGAACCAAAACAAAGAAACAGATATATATATATATATATATATATATATATATATATATATATATAGATAGATAGATATAGATATAGATAGATAGATATAGAGATATAGATAGATATATATGTGTGTGTGTATATATGTATATGTATATATGTATATACATATATATATACACACACATATATCACATTGATTATCTAGAGGGGGTGTATTTGCTGTTCTTTTGTAACATTTAATGGTGAAGAATGCTGTGGGATGTTCTGTATGTCCTGTGGGAGCCCTTCTTGGGTTCCTTGTGGCGTTACCCAGCAGGTCTGCATAGAGGATGATTAGGACCATGGGCCTGAGTGCAGGTGTCTGAGATGATCTGCACTTGGCTGTACTGTGGGATGGTCTGTATGTCAAGTTGCTCTGATTGGTCAATAAATAAAACCTGATTGATCGTGGCTAGGCAGGATCTATGGGCGGGACTAACAGAGAGGAGAAATAAAAGAACAGGAAGGCAGGAGTCACTGCCAGCCACTGCCAGGACAAGCAGCATGCGAAGATGCTGGTAAGCCACGAGCCACGTGGCAAGGTATAGATTTCTAGAAATGGGTTATTTTAAGATATAAGAACAGTTAGCAAAAAGCCTGCCACGGCCATACAGTTTGTAAGCAATATAAGTCTTTGTGTTTACTTGGTTGGGTCTGAGCGGCTGTGGGGCTGGCGAGTGAGAGAGATTTGTCCTGACTGTGGGCAAGGCAGAAAAACTCAAGCTACAGAAGAAAGTGTAATTTGCAATGGTTCTTCTTTGGGAAGATATGAATTTCACAACTACAGAAGAAATTTAATTAGAACAATGATTTTAACAGTCTTGGAGATTTTTGTAACATGGGTATTTTATTTTTAAAAAAATAACCATAATAATATTCATTTGGTAGATTTTACTTCTATCTCCCACAATTAAAAGCCATTTAGTATTGTGTAATCCACTAAATGAAGAAATAACCTGAGTATGTGATTATTTAGGAGTATTAAAAAATCCCTCTCAAGAAATTATAGCTTGGTACTGTGTTGTACATTTCAATCTCAATACTTTGGACATAGCAAGTTCCTTGTCAGTGATATGCTGTCTCAAAAACGAACAAAAAAATTTGACAGACCAAAAGACAGAGGCATAAGATATATAAATCTAGCACTGGTAGAAGTCAAAGCATCTTTTTATATTCTTGAACTTGTGCTAACTGAACTATTTCTGCATTAAATAAAGTCACATGATAGAGGAAAGAATTTTAGATAACCAAAATATGTACACATATAAAAGGAATTTAAATACATTCACCATATAATGAGGGATACAATGCCCCAACTAGACATCTATGCCACCAATAAAAGCCCTAGCATCATGAATGAATTACATCTAGATGAGTTTTTGTCCAAAGGGGTTCTATAGACATCCCCAGGAATCTCAGATGATTGCCTATTGCTGAGGATGCTGGTTGCTCTTAGCAACCTAAGAGTAAGATAGTTTTGCTGAAGATACAATTTTCTTATGTTACTGAACATGGAGAAACCCCAACTAGGAGTTTCACCCCTACTGACTAACATTACACTGGTGTTGGGAGGTACTTTACACATACCAGAGAAGAAACTTTATCATCAATAAAACCCAACACACACACACACACACACACACACACACACACACACACACACAGCAACCTTTTTGATCCACACTAGTTAACCTGCCTGAAAGATATACTGGTGCCTAAGTAGAAAAAAATGTTAAGCAAGTAAACAACCACATATTGATTGAATTTGAGGGACACTCATAAAGTGGCTAAGAATCTGAGAATAGATAGGTCATGGGCCACAGGAGAAAGGCTACTACTATTCTGCTAAAAGAACATAGCAATAAAATGACACCTAATGACATATTGCTATAGTCATAGATCAGCCTACCATTAAACACTCATCAGAAAGGTTTCTTTTTGTACTAGATAGTAATTAACACAGAAACTCACAATGGGCAGAGGGTGAGAATTTGGAGCACTCACCCCTAAATGAGATGGCCTTATTAACCCCTTCCCACAAGGCTCTAAGATGTATGCTGAATAGGGGTCAGAAGAGCCAAAAATGGCAAATGACCCCAAGGCAACAGCACCTTCCTGAAACAATAGGATTGAAAAACAAATGAACCCATGATTTCTTGTGTGCACAAAACCAGCACAAGTTCAACCCAGAAAAAAAAAATCCCAGCACAGCAAAGGGGAAGTAAATTAAGGACAGCCACTCCTAACCAAGAAGCTATTCATTTGTAACTGATACCTGCTGCGAAAGAAAAAGAATCAGTCTTCCCCAATACAGTGTCACTGGGCATATCAATAAACTTCATGGCAGGGACCATGTGTAGGAGTATTTGTCCAACACAAAAGAAAATCTGCAAAATTGAATCCAGTGTGTGTGTGTGTGTGTGTGTGTGTGTGTGTGTGTGTGTGTGTGTGTTGGTTTGGTTTAGTTTGGCATTTTTTGGATTATTGAGATTGTTTCTTTGAATTTTGTTTGTTGATTTTCAGCTTTTGAGTTCGATGGTATAGCGATTTGAAAGAAAATGGTTCCCAAAGGGAGTGGTACTATTAAGAGGTATGACTTTTTGGAGGAAGTGTGTCACTGTGGGGGTGGGCTTTGAAGTCTCTTTTTCTCAAGCTTCCTCAGTGTGACTGGCTGTCAACTTCCTGTTGCCTCTGGGTCAAGATGTAGGACTCTCAGCTCCAGCACCACAACCTCCAGCAGGCTGCCATGCTCCCCTTCATGATCATAATGGACTGAAGCACTGAAACTGTAAGGGAGCCACCCTCAATTAAATGTTTTCTTTATAAAGGTTGCCATGGTCATGGTGTCTCTGCACAGCAGCAGAAATCCTAAGAAATCCTAACGAAGACAGAGATTGATACCAGGGACCGGAACATTGCTGTGATCGGCCTGACCATGTTTTTGTTGCTGTTGTTTTGTTTTGGGGTTGTTTTTTTTTTGGGGGGGGGTTAGAAAAGCAGTGGAATGATTTAAGCACTGTTTAATAGGTCATACTAGTAGGAACATGGAAGACAATGCTATTGATAATGATTTGAGATTGCGGAAGCTGGCTTTAGAGGTTTCAGAGAAGAATTTTAGTATGTTGCCTAGAAATTGTTCTTGTGATATTTTGGTGAGGAGAGTTGTTATCTTTTAACCTTGTCAGGTGAGTCTGCCTGAAGCTAAAGTGAAGACTTTGGATTAATTCTGTTAGCAGAAGAAATCTCAGAACATTCTAGTATAGGCTCTGTCTTGTGGATATTAGTGTAACTTTAATGAAAATTTATAATTAAAAGATCAAGCTGAGCAGGGTAAATTACAGAAAGTAAAATTTGAGGAGAAAAACAGTACCAGGAAGTAGAATAAATCTAAACACTGTGTTTAAAGAGATAAACAGATTTTAAAAAATGGAATAAAGGGATTGGTGAACTCAGGGGAAGATCCCATTCAGCTAAATTTTTAACTTGTGAAAAGGAATTAAAGAAAAGTTTAGAGCTAGGTATGATGGTATGTATAATGGTGCATGCCTTTAATCCCAGCACTGGGAAAGCAGAGGCTGGGAGATCTCTGAGTTTGAAGCCAGCCTGGTCAACAGAGCAAGTTTAAGGACAGCCAAGCTTAGGTAGTAAAGGAAAACGGAAAGCTGGTGAAGATGTAGTTAAACAAAAGGGCCATGTTCCAGCCCCACCAAGCAGCAGAATTTGGCAACTTTGGCCACATGGTTCTGGCTTTACAATTAGGGATATAAGAAACAGGTTATAGAACTTGCCTCCTTGCCTAAAAACAGCCTCTGAGGCCAGGCATTTGTCAGTGGTATCCCTGAATGGAGACCTAGTAGAAAAATCATTGTGTGAAGCTGTAAGTAGCAGAATGAACTGCCTTGGAGAACCAAAGATGTTAGACATGCCATAGTTATGCCATAGTTGTGGGTTAAATGCCAAGGAGAGCTGCTAACAGGGACGGAAACCAGCCTGAGAGAAAGAAGTGTGTTGCAGTCAACAAAGCTGAATGAAATTGGAGATGTGTAGGCTGTTTTGACATCTGACATGGGGATGCAGTTTGGAGCTTGCCCAGCTGGTTTTCTGTCTTGCTTTGGTCCAGCATTTCTACATTATGCTCCCTTCCCTGTGCCATTAAATGTTGGAAGTATGTGATCTGCCTTTTGATTTTAATTTTTACAGGGGAATTACAGTTAAGAGATTGCCATGCATCTCAGAACAGATTTTGGACTTTTAAACATTGTTGAAACTGTGATAGACTATGGGAACTTTTGAAGTTGGGCTGAATGCATTTTTTTTTTTGCATTATGATATGGCTATAAGCCTTTAGGAGCCAGGGAGTGGAATGTGGTGGTTTGAAAAAAATGGCTCCCAAAGGGAGTGACACTATTAGAAGTTTTAACCTTTTTGGAAGAATTGTGTCACTGTGGGCGTGGGCCTTGAGATCTCTTTTTATCTAGCTTCCCTCAGTGTGACAGTCAGTTGACTTCCTGTTGCCTCTGAGTCAAGACATAGACTCTTAGCTCCAGCACCTCATCTGCCTGCAGGCCACCGTGATTCCCTTCATGGTCTTAATAAACTGAGCCTCTGAAACTTTAAGTGAGCAACCCTCAATTAAAGTTTTCTTTGTAAGTGTTACCATGGTCATGGTTTCTCTTTACAGCAATAGAAACCCTAAGACAGGTGGATAGGGAAGAGTATAGGAGATGAAAAGATATGATTAAAATCAAAATACCTTTATGAAAAAAAGTTTTTAAATTAAAACACACACACACACACACACACACACACACACACACATATATATATATATATATATCATATATCATATATATGTAATACCATGTTAGTAAAGGTACATAAAATCAACTCAACTTTTCTTCGGTTACTTGATTTTCAGTATTAAAAATAATTGTTTTAGAACGAAAACTAAAGTAAAGTGCAAAACAGTTTTAGTACACTTCACCGTAAAATATAAGAAGAAATTATTCCCAGTAATCAGAAAGATATCAAGACACAAGAAAAAACTGAGATGTATAGTGGTTCCACATTTAATGCTTTCTTTCTTTAAAAATAGCTCATTTAGTGCACACATGTATTTGCTGATGAGTTTTCTGTGTTTTAACCTCTCTCAATGAGGACTGACTGGTTGTTCTAATCATTGATATATTCTCATACTAGACAACAAATTATCACTTAACAATGTAATTGACATGAAATATATTTTTCTTGTCTCATGCTAAATAATAGCTATCATTGCTTTTGAATTCATCATGCTTCCTTACACTTTGTATGTAAGGCTATGATACAAAATATGCCCTTTTTTATTTGAGTACATTTAAGGAAAATAAAAGCATGCATTTGAAGAATCTCTTTTGACTGTGTTAAAATAAGCTACCATGGAACAGTAGAATATTCACAGTATGGAAATACAACTCTCTAGATAATTATGCAAATGAGCTATTGTGTTCAGGTATGTTATCTTTGCAAATTTTTGGAGATGTGTTTATTCATAAACAATGAATCAGTAGGAGTATTGTCTTCTGTCTGTCAAAGCACATGTTTTAAGAGGTCTAACCATTTGAATTCAATCAATTTGGTTCTGGGAACAGCTGCAATATGCCTTTATAGAACACCATAAATTCAAATTAATTAATCCAAAATGAATTACAAATTATTTTTTTGTAAACTGCACATTGATCCTTAAGGGTTATTTAAACAGCTGAACTGGATGTCATTTGCTCCATCTGCCACAACAGATGCTTTATTCCAATATGAATATTAAATGAATTCTGAAAGTAGTCTCCATTATTGTAAGAAACATTTGCAAAATGGAGTAAAGATGATAGTTTTTCTAATTACAGGGAATAATTTCTTCTTATATTTTATGGTGAAATGTACTAAAATATAATTCATAAAATCTAAATCTAACTGCAGAACACAAAGACATTAAAGAAGCCATAATATAGAAATGTTCAGTATCGCTCTCACCCATTGATTAAGATCTTCTTCACTAATGCACATTAGCTATTCTTGTAAGATTCCAAAGGAATACAACACTTCGTGTTCAGTGATGCATTTAGGGTCATAACGTATTAAAATTATGTTAAATCTGACTTCAAAACAGTTAGAATGTAGAAGAGAAAGTAAAAGTATAGACAGGCATGCAATCAAAACTAAGTTGGGAGGTTGAGGAATACTCCTATAAGTATTAAAGTTTCCATGTAAATCTCTCAGAACTCAGAAAGCAAAAGTTTGAGGAAATAACACACATACAAGCTCACACACTCTTTCACTCAGTCACACACTCACTCATTCACTCACTCTCACACACATGCACATATACTCACATACACAGAAACTCACACAAAGTCTTAAAATTTAAAGCACACCATTCACAAACACACACACACACACACACACACACACACACACACTTAAACAAAAACACAAAACAAAAAAAAAAATACCCTGGGAAATAATCTGTGAAAGTGATATTTTGTTTTGTCAACATTTTGAGGACCATAGATGTTTAGTTATGAATACCTGTATATGAAAGAATAAGGGAGATAGCATTAACAAGAGCAATGGTGAACTGGAGATTTTTATGGAGGATCTTGTCTTCAAACATTTTATTAGACACATATTTAGAAATATAAACCTTATCATGTTGTCTAAGTATGGTTTATGGTAAACAAATAAACAAGTATTATTTTAAGCAAAACTGATATCTGAAATTTACAAGTAATGATTACAGAGGTGTTTTCGAGGTGGATTCTTGCCAGTTAGTGTTTATAAACACTTTTCAGGACAGAACTCCTAATTTCTACATGTGGATCCTCTTGTCTCTTATCATACCAGAGTAACTACGTGACTGAAATGTAAGTTTATATCCAAGGAATGAGTTGAGTGATTGTTGAATGGTACAAATATGAATGACTAAGAAAAAACATTAATCCCAATGAACAATTACCCTTTAGTCTTCTTGTTTTTGAGCCATTGCATATCCTTTGATAACTACAATATATTGCAGACAAACACAACAAAACAAAACAAAACAACAACAAAAACACTATGACAGCAAAGCTGTCAAAATAAACAGAAAACAGGTATGACAATACTGTGTCCTTATCTGCAAGCAACTGCCATTAACATGAGTAGCCTAATTTTATTAGGAAAAAAATAGTGACAAAATAAAAAAAAAAAAAGATAAGAAAAGAAAGAAAACAGGCCCGTGCATAAGACACAAAAGGATTTACCTCAGCTCTAAGCATGTATATAGACATAAAGTGAAGGATAAGTAATCACACTTTATGTATTAAAAGTGCAGACAGGCAGAGATAGCTTGACTTGTGTTTGATAAAAATATTCATAATTGAAGTAAGTGACTTAAAAAGTAACCAAATGAGGTTATATAAGAGTCAGATTATCAGGTGTATATAACTCTTATAAACAAATGTACAATGAGCACTGGTCCATATCAATATATCAAACAATAGAACTGAAGAAGATACAGTAACAACAAGGGACCCTAGCAACATACTTAGGAAAAAAAAAAAAAAAAAAAAAAAAAAAAAAAAAAAAAAAAAAAAAAAAAAAAAAAAACCTAAGTTTCATGTCGCGTCTGCCTCAACCAGCAAGGAAGACGCAACACCAGGCTCTTCTCCAAGCAGTTTATTCAGGAACCTTGAAACAATCTTCTGAACCCTGACCCCGGGGAAAGCCAACCCACAACCTAAATAGCTTCTGGGCAGCCAACCCCAATCTGCCACATGGGTACTGCGGATAGGTCCAGGTACATGGAAGCAAGCCAAATCCTTAGCCTTAGCCAAATAAGGAGTTGTTTATCACAGAGAGCACTCACCGTCAGGAGGGTGGAAGGCGGAAGCCAGCGCCATCTTTGAGGCGCGGCTGCACGTAGCTCTCTACAGTTTCAAGTAAGAAAACACTGGGCTTGAATAATACATTAGAGACAGTGGACCAAAAATATATCTATAGAGTAATCTAACTTACAGCAACAAAGTATGAATCCCTCTCAAATCCATGCAAAAGTTTCCAATACAGATAATACATTAGAACACAAAAATAAAACCTAAAAAGTGTAAAAACAGGTTTTCTGAACACAATGGTATAACTCTAGAAATTAACAAGATAATATTTGAAATTTTACAAATTCTTGTAAATAAAAAATGGTGTTAAATGACTCATCTAATGTAATTAATCCTAAAGCAAACAGGACCAAATTATTCACACCTGCTACTTAATATAACACTAAAATAACAGCTAGAGTTATTAGTAAACAGTGATAATATAAAAGGTAAAAGAATAAAAAGAGAAATTAAATTGTCAGTTGGTTCACAATATATGAAAACTAATAAATAGAATGGTGCTGAAAAATTCAGATTCTTCACACAAAATTAATATTTTTTTTCTGTGCAATAGCAATGAACTGGTTGCAAAAAAAATAGGAAACAAAATCATTTAAATAACCAGAAAAGCAAAATACTCAAAGATAAATTTAACTAGAGGCCAAAATATTTATATATTTAAAATTTAGAAGACTAATGAAAGAATTTAAGCAAGACAAATCAATGAAAAAACATTCCATGTTGATGGGTTTTAAAAGTTAGTAACATCCAATCTTCTCACTCTTGTCAGTGCAAATAGAACAAAAATGCTAATGTGTTTTCATATAAAAGGAAAATAATAATTAAAATTTATGTGCCACCATAAAATCACTCCCAAAAAACTCAGAGAACTGATCAGAAGGGAAAATATTCTTAAACCTCTATCAATACAGTGATGAATGTCAAATTTCCCCCAAAGTGAGTAGCCCAGAAAT
The DNA here is from genome assembly GCF_004664715.2 of Peromyscus leucopus. Classification (NCBI taxonomy): domain Eukaryota; kingdom Metazoa; phylum Chordata; class Mammalia; order Rodentia; family Cricetidae; genus Peromyscus; species Peromyscus leucopus. Next base: position 8,312,430 of record NC_051064.1, on the reverse strand, counting down.
ATACCACACCTATGTTCAACTGATTTTTGACAAAATTTCTAAAATTACATAATGAGAAAATGATAACCACTACAAATATCATTAAGGAAACTGGATATCTATATGCAGCAGAATGAAATCCACTATTTCCTCACATCATGTTAAAGATCAAATAGACATAGGTTGAAGACTTTATTGTGAGATGAGGAATTATAAAAGTACTTGGAGTAAATGTAGAGAAAACCTATCGAGTGGGTACTCCACTTAGTGAGTCTCCTGGATGTGATCAGGCTATAGAGAAAAAGAAAAACACGATTTTATCAAACCAGCAAGCTTCAGTGCAGCAAAGAGCACTGTGAAGAGACAAGTCAGGGGCTGGAAGCAAATATTTACAGAGTGTACACCTGATAAGGGGTGCATACACAGAATCCAGAATTCACTCACATACCTTAACAGGAAGGAAACAAAATTGCAAATTAAGAATAGGCTAAGGATCTCACTACAGGTTTTATTTTTTTTTTTAAAGAAGACACACAAAAGGCTACTTAACATACATGAAAAATTAATGGTTAGTCATTAGAAAATTCAAATTCAAGTTCAAAAGATAACGTTTTATTTTTGCATAATATCTAGTATCCATACGATAGAAGTTAACTAATATTTAGGATTTGGAGAAAAGGCAATACTTATACACAATCTAGTGGGAATTTAAATTAGTATAACCCTTTGTAGAAAACTGCATGGTGTTTCTTCCTCAACTCTAATGGAACTACTACATGATCCAGTAATCAGCCTGTAGATATTTACCCTAAAAATTTGAAATCAGTTTTACCATAACCAAGCAATAGTGTCTATTAGCAGATGGATGAATAAAGAAAATGTCACTTATACACATGTGAAGAAGTACTACTCAAACTTTACAGGAAAAGAAAGTTTGTCTTTTAAGAATACATAGAAGTAATTGGTAATCAATAAAATAAATGAAGTAGCCAGCACACAGGAAGATAAATGCGTGATCTCACTGACACATGAACAAACTCAGGTCAATTGAGTGTAGAGATCGTTCCTCACCCTAAGGCATAAACGCAGTGATGGACAAGGGGATACAAAAGCTCAGATAGAGAGGAAATGAATGCCATTTTGTGAGTTCTACATTACATTTGAGTGAATAGAGTTAATGATATTGTTTGGTATATTTTTGTGTATTTCAATATTTTTGAGATTAAATTTCACATGATCTTATAACAAAATAATAGATGCTTGACTTAATGGAAATGTTATTAAGTTTGATGTAATGATTCCACATTTCATTCAAGAATCATGACATCACATTTGCCATATAGACATTTACAATTATAATTGTGATTTTTACAAAACAATTAAAAAATCTCAGGGTCTTTAAAACCTTTCCAGTGTTTTCTTTATTTCCCTTTAAAGAAAACAAGTTGTATTCTGTAATCAATACATCCTAATAAAATATTACTATAACACCACTCCCTCAATCCTCTAGGCCTTGATTAGCAGAAATGTTGTGAGAAGCTTGTATGCTGGTTTCCTGAGGTAGATGTGGAGGGACCCATTGAAGAGACAGTCTTAATACCTGTCTCAGCCAGGAGCTTACAGCCAGGAGCAAACTGATTCAGACTAAGTTCTGTGGGCAACATGCAGAATTGTGCCCACCAGAAAACTTTTTGTAGTTTGTGAAGAAAATCGTTATTTTTCAGTGTTCCTTTACATAAAATATCTACCCTGCAATAAAATAATAAGTGTACATATACAAACAAAACCAACCAAGCATGCATAGAAAACAGAATAGTCACTAGAAACATATGCAAAAATACACCAAAATTTGAAACTTAGAATAACAATTTATACCTACTTTTTTTCTAACTATGATAATTAAACAATCATGCAGAAATATGAATTTGGGAAGATTTATGGGAATATAGTTAAAAATACAAAAACATTAGAGTACAAAGAGGATGTTGATATAATATTATGAATAACAAAATCCAAGAGGGTGCTATGGAAAATTTATTCCATCCATTTTGGCATGTTAACTGGTATGGTTCTCATACACATCTTGTTTAGGAAACCGTATTGTTGAAATTCCATGAGTGCAGCCTCATTATTATGTATAGAAGACACTGTCTCTGAGCAAACATCTTGGTCCTTTGGCTCTTACAATTTTTCTGCCCCATCTTCCATTAAGTTCCCCGAGCCTTAGGTGCATTGTTTATGTTGGAGATGTATTAATTGTGGCTGGACACCACACAGTAACTTACAGTCTGCTTTTCACCAGTTGTCCCTCTCTATGTTATCCTTGATCTGCTGCATAAAGAAATTCTTTCCTGAATGATGAGAGCTATACTTTATGTGAGTATAAGAATAAGTATCAGGTGCAAATACCTTCCTATTAAGAATACCTTAAGCCCAACTGGACAGCTGTTGGTTAACTTTAACATATAGTATTGTTATTTCATCACAGAGGATATCTTGCCATGCTGGTAATTGTGAGTCATTGGCTTCGGGACTGGGTAGGACTATTGATTACTTTTCTCCCTGAGGAGCTTGCATAGCAACTTTGAATAATAAACCAATACTGAGATCCAGTGGCTTGGGGATTCTTCCAGATCAGTTATCATTCTATGTACCCATGTTCCATGTCTGAACTATGTGGTGTCTTCAGCAATATGTTCTTTACCTTCAAGTTCTGAGAGACAACCAAGAGATGACAATAGCCTATATTTTTAGGAGTCTCTAATGTTCATGACCAACAAGTTGATGGGAAGTTTTTCATCCCTGGCCTTGAGACTGTTGATTAATAGTCCATGGCTCTTGGTGGGAGCATTAGAATCAGTTTTTTTTTTTTCAGAAACAAGACTCCTTATTGATAAGTTTTTTGCACTGATAGGCCTCTCCATTGATGTAGCAATCAAAATCAGACCAAATCAGACCAAATTAGAAAAAGTCCTGGTTTAATGGGTAAAGCATTCCCAGGTGATTCTCCAACCCCCCAGAGAGAGGAGATGGAAATGAGAGACTGGAAAACCAAGCATCTGTTTTCTGGGATATAGCTTAAATACCCCGTGGGAGTGGTCTTGAGCCTCTAATGGGGAGGAGTAGTATTTGGCCAGCTTTGAAGGGGAGGGTTTGGGGAAAGAGATGGGGGAGGGGAGTTGAGTTGGATCTTCCACCAGAACATTCCAGACTCTTTGGGTATAGGGATGCCAGGGTGCCAGGGGCTGAGGTGGAGCTCCCACCCAAACACCTGTTTATAGGTTATCCAATCACAGGTGTTCACTGATAAACAAACACATATGCATAAAAACAATATTAAACAGACTCACATATTCTTTGTAAAAAAAAAAGTTCTTGATTTTGAGAAGGAATGAGATGCAAAAAAGTAGTTACAGTAGTGAGGAAGAATAGAAATAATATAGAGTAGTTGAGTATAAAACCTCACAAAGGAATTTTAAAGAAAAAGAAATTGAAAGTATTTTAAGCATTCTTCTAATGCCATAATTATCTAGCAGTGTAGTAACAGAATGAGGATGAATTTAAAAGTTGAAGAAACACATTGTGTTAAAATTCATCATAACTGATATTGTCTATTCAAGTATGTATTTCAGACAAAGAATAATTCATTTTAGTGGTCTTAAAAATGGTTCCTGACCATCCAAGCAGTGTTAGGGTTTGGCTCTATCTGATGAGGTGGGCCTCAGATTTAGTCAGATAGTGCTTGGTTATTCTCACAGACTTCATGCCACTATCTTACTCTTGCATTTTTCAGGCAGCTCACCGCTGTAGATCGATGGAGTTGTAGCTGTGTTGGTGTTTCCTTTTCTCCTTTGGTAGTAGTATCCAGAGTACCACTGCAATTCAGTGAGCACTAGTTCATGAGGGTGAAGGCTCTAGGTAGGCACCAGCTCTACTTCTCTGCATTCACTAAGTTGTGTAGGTGTTCTCTTCAGCAATGTGGCCTTACCATCAGTTTGTGAAGAGCTATCACTCACTAGCTTTGGCAACAGTCTTGGTTGTTTGGGGACTCTCATGGGGCCACTTTGGACAAGAATATGATTGGCCAGAAACATAGGGGCAAATCAAATATTGCTGTTTTGCTCAAGGAACAGAGCAATAAAATTACTTCTATAGTATTCTGCTATACTCATAGATCTGTATCTTGATCAACCATTATCAGAGAAGCTTCTTCTTGCAGTAGATAGAAAAGAATACAGAGACCCACAACTGGACAATGTTCAGAGAGTGAGTAACACTCAATCTTAAATGGCACATCTCCATCAAATCTCCCTCTCTGGGTTCAGGAGACCCTTCAGAAGAGGAGGAGGAAAGATTGTAAGAGTAAGAAGAGATGGAGGCTTCCTCCAGCCTCCACTGCGTTGGATGTATTGGACGAAGTCCCTGCCTAGGCTTGTATTGCTTTTGGATATCCAGAATTAAACCTTGCTTTTGCATTCCGGCATGCTTGTCTTTGGTGGTCTCTCTGGGGGTCACGATCTGGGCACAACATTTGGGGGCTCTCCGGGATCCCCAGAGACCCCCCGCCAGGACACCTAAGAGCTCCGGAGGTCCATCTGCACCGATCGGTAAGAGCGCTCCATTTTCTTGTCTTTGTTTTCCTTTTCTTATCCGAAGCCGGCGGTTGAATCTGACAGGCTCACCTTGGCGGACGCGCCTGTAAGGTGACCTGGAGGAGTTGGAAGACGTTCCAACCCCTCATCAGGACGCGGGGGTCCTCATAGGTCCCCCCGTCATAGGACGCCCGAGAGGGGTCCGTCTGTTAGGATGCCCGTGAGGGGTCCATCTGTTTGGACACCTGAGAGGGATCCGTCTGGGGATCGGGAGACTCTGTTGAATTCTCCCTGTCCCATCCGTAGGTCTTTGGCATTATTGAGGCTCCCTCTCCCAACTCTCGTCTGTCTGCCTGGACCATCTGTAGGGCCCTTGTTCTTCCTTTTTGTCTGCCTATCTTGTTCGTCAGTGTTATTTGTTATACCTTCATAAATGTATAAATGTGTGAGAACTGTGGCCACATGTGTGAGTGTTTTATGTCTGAGCTTGTGTGTGCATTGGGACTTGTGGGCCGATTGCCAGTCGAAGGGATGGAGACCCCTTCGGTGGTTGAACTGGCACAGACTAACCTAACATTGCTTCCTTGCTCTCTCTGACCAGAGCACAGGCAGCAGGCAGCAGAAAGCTTGCGGCTGCACAGCTGCTACTTCGGGGACCCAGGGCACTGCTGAGAGGGCTAGGCAGCCCATGAGCATCACGGGGCCTAGATGCAGCAGGTTCAGGGCCCCAGCTCGCTCAAAAAGCTGTGGAGTAGAGGCTTGGCTGCATGGGAACTAGGCATGGCTTTGTGCTAGAGCGGGCTGTGAGCACTGTGGGGCCCAGACATGGCCGGCAGGTTCTGGCTGGGTTCCTGTGTGGACATGGGGCAGAGCTGGCGGGAGCCAGCAGGAGCCTCAAGGAGCTCAGTGTGGGGGCTGGTGGAGAACTAACTGCCCCTCCAGGGTCACAGCTGAGGAGTGGCCTACAGGTCTGTGGGCCCAGCCAGGGCATGGAGTCACTTTCAGTTTGCCGTTATCCTGTACTTGAGGGTCTGAGGTTAACAGCAATCTTTTGTCTCCATGGTGCACACTTTCCCCGTTCTCTTCCATGCTGTTGGGTGGGGCTCCCAAGACCTGCCCTGGGGCTAAAACGTGATCAAGGTCTGACTCCAAGAATGGAATGTCACCAACAGTTTCTCGTCTGTGGTACAGTGCGGATGCAAATGCAAATTGAGAGTTATTCTTGTTATGGTATATGCATGTATTTCTGTTGTTGTTTAAAATATTGTAACTTTACAATATATTCTAGAGTACTGAGGGAAATCACAAGAAAGACTTTGGTAAGAGTTTCTGTTTTGAAGGAAAAGAAAAGGTGGAATTTGTCTTGAGTAAATGTCTGAGGGATCAAAGTTATGGACTGAAGGTACATGGAAGGTTGTAGAAAGTCAGAGAGGATGTGATGTAAACTGTTAAGGTTTCTTATACCTGCAAATACTGAATTTAAAAGTTGATTCCGTTTGGTTTTCATCTTAAGAATGGCTAATGATTCTGCAAACTGCTTATGTGTGTATGTATACAGGCATGTGACTTGAAAATGTAAGCAAGCTTTAACTGTATATATGTATGTGTGTAACTTGGATCCAACTGTGTGTATGTGTGCAAGTAATTATTGTTTAGAAAAACGAGCTTTAAACAGAAACCACGTGGCTCCCTCCATCTTGGCTGGTGACCTCATGGGCAGCCATGTGGCTGGTAAACATCTTTTACTAAGGTTATAAAGATCTATTCGGGTTAACACCTAATACTTATGTCTTTACCAAGAGTTCAACAGCAAGTTTCTAGAGAATTTAATAGATGGCAACATATGTTTAATAAATAAGGTATTTGATTAATATTAAAGCTGTACATCAATGCTTTTATACACAGGAATATACCTTGCTCTGGCAGCCAAACTTTGCAACATAAAGGAATCATAGGAAACAGCTGAGGTTTGCAAATGTATGGCAGGACTAGAGTTCCAAAAAGAGTCTAGTTGCAGTGGTGGAAGACATTTGAGAGATCTCAGTCTTTTAAGAACAGTTTTTGTAGTTAAAAACCAATGGCTTAAAAATGTTTCTTCTTACCCAAGGTACGTTCAGGCTTAAGAGTGTCGTATAATGATATTTTGTTTTGGTTTCTTTACTGAACCTGTATTTGATGCTAGAAGAGCTTCAACTTAAAAGCATTGGGTTTTTTTTTGTTTGTTTTGTTTTTCCTTGAGACAGGGTTATTGTAGATTGTTAGAGAACATAAATAGTCAGTCATAAGTAATCAAGTTTTTTTAATTGTAGTCAGGGTAAGTAAGTACTGATGTAAGTTTACTCATTTACTCAGTCTCTTGCATATGTTTTTAGGGTTGAGCTTGAAACAAGTAATTAGAAACAAAGTTTGTCTATTCAGATATACCTGGACAGCCCTCATACTTCAGAGATCTGCAGAATATGGCATTTAAATGTTGATCTAAAAGCTTACTATATCAGACAGGCTTCCAGATCCTAGCAGTGACCCAAGGTCTCCAAAGAAGATTACGTACGAGGCACCACAACGTCTCTGCCTGAAATATGACGCTGACCACAGGGCAAGATGCCCCAATGCAACGCCTGCCGCCAGGGCCCAGCCCAGACTGTGGACAAGCAGTAGGACACTGGAATTGATTGCACCCTTTTGCCTGATCAAGGTCAGTCTTCCATGTCCCTATTCCACAGAAAAAAATACTCTGTCTTATGGACCTGATGGCGGAAGAAGATTGATGCTGTTCTGATTGGTGCCTCCAACGCTATGGAGACCTGGGTAGGTTTTGGTCCCTGTAATTTATAGGATTGGAAGCTTCTTGGTCTGTACTCAGATATAGTTTATCCTTCTCAGATCTCTGACAGTACTGATGGCCAGGCTAGCTCTAACTTTGTCAGCATGGCAGCATCAACCAGATCCTCATGCAAGGCTATAGCTTTCTTGTTAGCTCACTTTTAGGAAAATGTTCTAAGATATAAAAGTTTAAGTAAGTCATAAAGGTTCAGATATGAGTCCAAAATGAGATAAGTTTCAGATTACTCTCCTATTCTATGGTTCAGAGCTTAACATTTAGGAGTCCTGATGAGCTGGTAGAGCAATGACTACTTACTGTTCAGTCACAAGCTCAATATTTTGGATTTGTTTTAGATGTCATATTTAAATGTAACTTGTTGGGACTCAAAGGTATGAGTCCACTTCTGCTGTTTTACAAGGTACCCATTACCTGCTTTGTCTACAATATGGATTTCAGTAAAGTAATACTAATGTATCTAAAACTTTTATGTCATTTTGTAAGTAGGCCTCAAAGGATCAAAAGAGCCATAAAAACCTAGACCCATTTCACAGAGGTTGAAAGGATCCCAGATAAGTATTCCTAAAGATGGTATTTTTCCTCTCTCCTGGTCTTGGGACTACTGCTTTTCCCATTACTAAGGGTATGGACCTAAGGGTTCCAAATAAGTTCATAAATTTTAACTTCTGTTCCTAGTTTAAATTTGTTTCAACAGATTTCTACTCAGCTGGCAGTAACCTCCAGGTTTCAGTCGCTGACTCCACTGCTCCAGACGACTGTGTGCTCTAGACGACTGTGAGCTCCAGACTTGCTAAAAGCTGACGTGGACCAGCCCAGCTAACATGGTTCTTCCCTGTCCCTATGGGGTCAGGCAGCTACATGCTTCTGACAAATGCCCCCTTGCCCAGTCTTTGACTAGCTTTTCAGCCTTTTGGGGCCCCCTGACATCGGCGCCCCAATGCCAGCTCGAAGCAGTTCCAGAAGAGAATACATCACCCATATTCCCTGTTCAGAAAAGGCTGAAATGCTGGGTCAAAAGAAAACTCCATGGCATAGAGACAAGATGGCTAACTATACATGGCCATTATTAGAGAGGGATACTTAGGAACTAACTGTCCAAAACCCATGATTGGGTTCCATTAGGCACATGAGAAGGGGGAAATGTGAGACCAAAATGAGCCATCTTAGAAATAAGACCAAAATGCTTTCACCCTAAAATTAAGGCCTAAGATTTCTCCTTTTAGGAATAGGCCATTAGTTACTGAAACCAGTCAGTTCAGATTCCAGAAACCAGGAAGTGTAAAAGTACAGAGTCACAAGATAGTCACGAGGTAATGGCTGCCTGACTATGGAATGTCCTCTCCCTGATTTCCAGGGTAACTGACCACAGAAATGCCCCCACCTGAGGGCAGCCAATGAGAAATGGTGGCGGACAACCACTCCCTTAGAAGTAATTTCTAGAAGTCCCTAGAAGCGAGCCAATCAGAATTGTACCCGTACTAGCACCCCTAAATGATGTAACCTTGTGACTTCTCCCTTTAAAAACTGAGCTTGCAAACAGGTGGGCGCTTCCTCCAGCCTCCACTGTGTTGGATGTATTGGACGAAGTCCCTGCCTAGGCTTGTATTGCTTTTGGATATCCAGAATTAAACCTCGATTTTGCATTCCGGCAAAAAAAAAAAAAAAAAAAAAAAAAAAAAAGAAGAGATGGAGAACACCAAGAAAACAAGGCCTTCTAAACATCTCAGGATCGACACACATATGAATTTATAAAAACTATGGAAGCATGCACCAGAGCTGCAAAATTCTGGGCCAGATGAGGTTCTGGAGATGAGAGGGGAAACAGAAAGAAGCCCCATCCCTAACCCAGAAACCATCTCTGGTTGATAATTGATTGCAAAAGAAAAATAGTTTTCTCTAATGACCTGCCACTGGGTATACAAGTCATTCTTAAGGATGGGCCCTCTGCCTAGTTCTTTTTCTCATAAAGTTTTGTCAGGGTAGTTTGTGTTGTTGTTGTCACTTTTTGGGTGAGATTTTTGTTGTTGTTGTTATTTTGTTTGGTTGTTTGGTTGGTTGGTTGGATTTTGTAGCCGGAAGTTTCTCCTGTTCCACCAGACCCCAAGGTCCCTCAGCTGCTTATAAAATAATCACTCGGAGGTTTAATATTAATTGCCAATTATATGGCCTATTGGCCCAGGCTACTGGTTAGCTACCTCTTACAACTGAACTCAACCAATTTCTATTAATCTGTATGTTGTTACGTGGCCTTGGTGTTACCAGTCTACTGGCATCTTGTTGCTCCTTGGGTGGTGGGCTTGCATCTACCTCTGACTCTGTAGCTCGAGAATTTCTCTCCAGTTCCCTCCAAGTCCCACCAGTCCCAGAACCCACTTATAAAATAAACACACAGACTCTTACATTATTTAAACGCTTGGCCATTAGTTCAGGCCTATCATTGTCTAGCTCTTATTCTTATATTTAGCCCATTTCTATTAATCTTTACTTTGCCATGTGGCTCGTGGTTTACTGGTACTTGATATCTTCCTTGTCCTGGCAGTGGCTCCAGGCAGTCCCTCCTTTCCTTCCTCCTTCCTCAATTCTCCTCTCTGTTAGTCCCGCCTATACTTCCTGTCTGGCTATTGGCCAATCAGTGCTTATTTATATAGAGTGATATCCACAGCACAACTCTCCTTTCTTCACTCACTATCTCTTTTGTATTTTCCCACCTGGATTCATCCTGCCCTGCTATAGGTGAAGGCAGCATTATCTATCATCCAATCAGAGCAACACATATTCACAGCGTACAGAAAGTCATCCCACTCCCACAGCAGATTATTTTTTTCTATATCTTACAAGTCTTTTGTGTTTTTTAATAGCATCCCTCTGAATGTGAATATGTGTGTCTTTGTCTATATGTGTTCCTTGTGGTTTCTCTTTGGCTCTGTTTGTTTCTTTTGTTCTATTCTTGTTTTGTTGGGTTTTTTTTAATCTTGTTATTATTTCTCACATCCCAGTTTGTTTTCTAATGAGAAAAAGAAAGAATGAGTGTGGAATTGGATGAAAGGAGAGGTGGAGAGGCCATGGGAGGAGTTGGTGGGAGGATGGGAAACTATAATCAGAGCATATTGTAGGAAAATAATCTATCTTCAGTAAAAGCAAAATAGAAAAGAAAGTGTTGAAACATACAGAATATACATAGATATCTAGTATTTAACATTTTTACTTATTCATGTGTAAATATTGCTTTGTAATGAATTATGAGCTTACATATAAAAATAAATTGAGTCTAGAAGGAAAGAATAGATTCTCAAAGGATGTTGATTCTCTGACGTTCAAATATATTCATAGTATACACACTCTCATTCTTGCACACACATATCAACCACAAACATGATAATGAATAAAATACTTTAATTAATTTTCTTTTCATCTGGAAATTTTCCAATTTGATGTTGAAACATAACAGTATGGGTAATATACACTCTTATTCAGAATATAGAGAAAGTGATTCCAACATGTAAAAGAAAAACAGACTATTTAATTATGAGCAATATATACAATAAAGAAAAAAAAAGTATACGGATGTCCGAGAAGTACTTCAAATTGCTGAACATTATTTTGAAATAAACACTCTTTTAACCCCCTTTAAATTCCTAAAAAAAAAAAATACATACATCAATGCTATATCAAACAGTGAGGAACTGGAGAAACTGGAACTCAATTACAGAGCAAAGAAATTCACTGCAGAAAAAAGCTGTAGAAAAGGAAATTTATTAGAAAAACATGTGCTTTCTTCATTACTCAAGTAACAAAGAAAATAATCTTATGGTTGGAAGTCACCATAACATGAGGAACTGTATTAAAGGGTCGCAGCATTAAGAGCTAAATATACAAGAAGGTTTAGCCATGAATACTTAACTAGCATAATGATATTTTGTTACACAAAGATTTTCTTCAGTGCTGAGCCCAAGGTCAAACATTCCAAATATGCATTAACATGACAGATAATTTTTTACACTTTCAATTATATCATTTCTCCCCTTTCTTTACTTTCTTCTACTTCTGTGTCTGTTCCCCACTTTGTCCTCAAATTCAAGCTTACTCCTCTTTAATCATTTAATCATTGTTGAATATATGTAAATACATGTATATTTTATACTGATAATAATATATCATCATATTATAATATCATAAATGCAAGCTGTTGAGTCCTTTCAGTGTTGGCTCCATGTATTTGTTCCTGGGGCTAACCATTTGGTTAAGCAACCTGTAAGTTCTTGCTGGGGAAAGACTAAATCTTCCTTTCTCACCAATTGTTAATTGCTTATAGGACTTCACCTAGAAGTGTTTCCCCCACCCTGTGAGACTTCCCCAACTTCTCCATTGGTATGCAAATCAATTGGTAGAATTAATCAGGTCTTTTTTAGGCATCCATGCTGTTGAAATTGCATGGGTGCTACTTCCCTGTCATAGCCACATGGCACAGTCTCACAACAGACTTCCTGATTTTCTGACTCTTACAATCTTTCAGTACCCTGTTACAGGATGCTACCTGAGCCTTGAATGCAAGAGTTGTGTTTACAGATATATTAGTTGCAGCTGGGCACCTCGTGGTTGGTTGTGCTCTTCATTTTGACTAGGTGTGGCTTTCAGCAATGATTTCTTTTTCCTACAAATAATGAAACATCTTTGATGAAGGGTGATATCTATAGTAATCTGTATTTAAATGAACTCTGGGATATGTTGGTTTAGAAAAGTGAAAGAAGTATATTCTCCTCCAAGATCGATGGTTTCACTATCCACATGTAGTTAGCTGGGTTGACAGTGTTACCTAGCAATAAGGAGACATAGTCACATGGACACATTTTAGAGTGGTTCCTAACTCAAGATCACATTGAATATGAATATCATCAGGTTGTACACTTGCTTTCCCAGTTTGAATTTTCTTCATAGTAGACATTTTCTCCCTAGGATTTTAAATTTAATACTCCTGAATTTTTGCAGTTCTTTAACAGAGATTAGATTTTCACTCTAGGTATTTTTCTCAGGTTGAAATTACTAACTCTGTTCTCTTGGTATTAAGGGTTAAAGTTGGATATCTGGAAGACATGCCAATTCCATAACATGAAACAGGACCTGTTAATTAATCTATAGGAAAGAAAATCTAAAGGGAAACTCTAGAAAATGTCAAATAAAATGGTGAAGGCAATAAAATAAATGAGAGCAGTATACCAAATGAAAGAAATGTTCAGGTTTTGGCTATTACAAACAATGCTGATATGAACATAGCTGAGTGCTCTTGTGGTGTGATTGAGCATTTCTTGGGGATATGCCCAAGAGTGGTACAGTTGGATCTTGGGAGAGATTGATTCCCAATTTTCTAAGAACGCGCCATATTGATTTCCAAAGTGGTTGTACAAGCTTGCATTCCCACCAGCAGTGGAGGAGAGTTCCCCTAGCTCCACATCCTCTCCACCATAAGGTGTCTTCAGTGTTTTTGATCTTAGCTACTCTGACAGGCATAAGGTGGTATCTGAGAGTTGTTTTGATTTGCATTTCCCTGATTGTGGTGGTATTCTAATTGTACTGAAATGTGATTTTGATTGTATGTTAGTAAATAAAGTTGCCCGGGGGTCAGAGCTATTAGAGCCATAGACAGAGTGTGGCGGTGGTGGTGCACGCCTTTAATCCCATAGATCTCTGTGTGTTCAGGGATACAGCCAGCATTGGAGACATATGCCTTTAAGACCTGGGGGGCTGTACATGCAGACAGTGACGAGGCAGTCACGTGTTTGGGTTTACAACCAATGAGAAGGCAGAACAAAAAAAAATACTATGAAAAGATGTACACACAGGAAGTAGCTCTCTTTCGGGAAACTAGGACCACTGCAGGAGGAAGGGTGAGATTTTAGTTCTGAGCTCTGATCTCTCAGCTTTCTTTTTTATATTGGTTCTGTGTTTCTTATTTAATAAGATGGTTGATTACATCTACACCTGATAATTAGGGATGTTGAGCAATTTCTTAAATGTCTTTCAGCCATTTGGGTTTCCTCTGTTGAGAATTCTCTGTTTAGTTCTATAGCCAATTTCTTAATTGGACTGTTGGGCATTTTGATGTCTAATCTCGAGTTCCTTATATATTCTAGATATCAGTCCTCTGTCAGATGTGGGGTTGGTGAAGACCTTTTCCCATTCTCATCAGTGGGAGTAATGAAGTGGGGGGTCAAGGTAAAGAGAGCTTGGGGGAGCAGAAGATCCCAGCTGGATCAAGAACAGAGAGGGAGAACAAGGAAGAGGAGACCCTGGTAAATGAAGACCACATGAGAAAAGGAAGAAACAAAGTGCTTAGAGAGACCCACAGAAATCCACAAAGATACCCCCACAATAGACTGCTGGCAATGGTCGAGAGACATCCAGAACTGAACTACTCTGGTGATGGGATGGCCAAACACCCTAATAGTTGTGCTAGAAACCCTATCCAACGACTGAGGGATCTGGATGCAGAGATCCATGGCTAGGCCCCAGGTGGAGCTCTGGTAGTCTAATTAGCGAGAAAGAGGAGGGTTTATATGAGCAAGAATTGGTGAAACCAAGGTTGGATAAAGCACAGGGACAAATAGCCAAATGAAAAGAAACACATGAACTATGAACCAAAGGCTGAGGGGCCCCCAACTGGATCAGGCCCTCTGAATAGGTGAGACAGTTGATTTCCTTGATCTGTTTGGGAAGCATCTAGGCAGTGGTACTGGGTCCTGTGCTCACTGCATGAGTTGGCTGTTTGAAACCTGGGGCTTATGCAGGGACGCTTGGCTCAGTCTGGGAGGAGGGGACTGGACCTGCCTAGACTGAGTCTACCAGGTCGATCCCAGTCCTCGGGGGAGGCTTTGCCCTGGAGGAGGTGGGAATGGGGTGTGGGCTGGGGGGAAAGCAGGGGGGCAGGAAGGGGGAGAACAAGGGAATCCGTAGCTGATATGTAGAACTGAATGAAATTGTAAAATAAAATAAAAGGAAAAAAAAAGAAAGAAATGTTCAAGTAGACTAGAGGTTGATTGTGGTAGACACTGCCAGTTACTAGTGAGAGGGCTTCCTCTTTTCCATAATGATAAATCATACCTAACACTGATTTTCTAAATCTTCTTGTATATTTAGCCATGTGCATGTGCGTGTGCGCGGGCGTGCGTGCGTGGCCATATTTGGTCAAAAGATGGTAGAACAATGGTTCAACTTTCCTAATGCTGTGACCCTTTAATACAGTACCTCATGCCCAGCACTCGGGAGGCAGAGCCAGGCAGATCTCTGTGTGTTCGAGGCCAGCCTGGGCTACCAAGTGAGTTCCAGGAAAGGCGCAAAGCTACACAGAGAATCCCTGTCTCGAAAAACCAAAAAAAAAAAAAAAAAAAAACCCTTCCTCTTGTTGTGGTGACCTCCAACCATAAAATTATTTTCTTTGTTACTTAATAACTGTAATCTCGCTACTGTTATGAATAGTAATACAATATCTGTGTTTTCGAATGGTCTTAGGTGAACCCTGTGAAAGAGTCATTTGACCCCAAAGGGGGCGTGACCCATGAGTTGAGAACTGCTGTTCTCAAACTGCTGTTGAAAACCTGTAGAGATTTCCTCAAGAGTTCATCTATTCACCTATTCTTAACCAGCCACTTGATACGTATACCTAGGATATTTGCTCAATTGAAGCTGCTGAAATATACAGCATAAGTAACCACTCTTCAATACATTTATCTGTACAACTGATGTAACATATGCCATGGCTTATCTGACTCTTTTTTATCCTCTGTTGATAATTTTTAATGTAGCCTGATTTAGTTATCATTAAACATAATATTCATTATTTCTCATTATAAAGTTGTTTTTCCTGAATGCAACCGAGTAAAGGAATCCAGTAAAGCATGCAAATTTAATTTTCTATGCACATGTATATACACACAGCATTAAATGCATTCAGTGAGTTAAAAAAGAGTTTACATGAAGTTGGAGAGAAAGTAGTAGAGAAGATAGAGAAGAAAAAGGAGGGAATAAAATAGGGAATGAATTTAAACACTTCATATGTATATATAAACTACTCAGTAAAATAACTTGAAAATTAATAAATATATGGGAAATATTGCTAAATGTGAACTTTAATCAGCACTAAAATTACAAACAAAAAACCAAGTCAGAACAGATTTGTTGTGATATAATTATATGTGAGATTTGTGCTGGAAACATTTTAGTAAAATATTTTTTATGTTTTCTATAAAGATGACTGAGCCATAGACAAATTATCTATCTATCTACCTATCTATCAATAAATCTATCATCAATCTATAAATATAGATATAGATATATAGACTAATTCTCAGAGTCTCTTACCTCAGTATATTTTAAATGAGTACTTTAAATATGTAAACAATTCTCTTTGAGACTTTAACAAGTGAAGAAAGATAAAATTCAGTGAAAATGACTTAGTGTGACTCACTTTTTCTTTGGAAAAGAAATTCATTTGACATCTTGGCTATTATCATGGTGAATGCTTCAATGTTGAACTTCTTTCCCAGACTTAGACTTTGGAAAATATAAGGTCATTCTTTTTTTTTTTTCTGCGTTTAACTTTAGTGAATGAAAGGATGTACTGTTCACATTAAAGATATGTAGTACCTGTAAACTGAAATGTCATGCAGCAATTAAAGTAAAAAAGAAACCTTTTATGTATTGGCAATCTATTTATATTAGTGCTTTAGCTTTCTGATTTTTCTAAGGAACTGTACAGTATAAGATAGGGCATAGTTATGTGAGAAGAATATTAATGCTACACTCCAAGTGTTATGAAATATACTTAAAATTATATCAAATTCACAAATAAGGTATTTATATAAGTTCAAGTTTTAAATATTAGAAATGTGACATTTTTGCAGTTGACTCTAATTCTTTCTGCCATAGTCTCTAGAAAAATTAAAATGGAAGTTGACTGCATTTCCAAGTAGGATTATGCTCAA
Organism: Peromyscus leucopus; assembly: GCF_004664715.2. NCBI lineage: Eukaryota > Metazoa > Chordata > Mammalia > Rodentia > Cricetidae > Peromyscus > Peromyscus leucopus. Next base: position 8,296,042 of record NC_051064.1, on the reverse strand, counting down.
TATTCTGAAATATTTATAAAATTGACATTGAAATGTTTACTAATATGATGTGGGAAATTAGTTAACTATGGAATGTGGCAGAAATAAGTATTTTTGTAGCCCAGTCTTTGGAACTCTCCCTTCTGGGTGTCCTTGATTCTTATTAGCAGCAGCAGCAGCAAACAGATCTATGCACACTCATCCCAAGTTCTTGAGGAAGTCTACCTCAGTTGTCTCCCCAGAGGCACACAGGTACACAAATGAGATCACACTCATTGCATAGCACTTCTCATGAATCAAAATCACATATAATTCATGCAGTCTTTTTTTCTATTGAAAAATAAGTATGTATTTTGGAGCTAATTATGGCTAAAATTTCTTCTATATATTTGGTTGCATTTTTCTTTTCCCTCTCTGTCTCAGTAAATGTGCTTTATGAATGCTATCTTAAGTCTTCAGTTTCCCATCATCATTCTGCATCATATTTACAGGAAGGAAACTTTTCTACCATACTACATTTAATAATTTATTTTTCTCACTTAATGACTTTTGTGTCAATATCACTATTAACATTATTTTAATTAAGTAATAAAATTTCAGATTGGAATTCTGCTGTATAGCTTTCAATAGTACTTGAATGTGCTATTCAGGCAACTGGGAGAGAAAAACCATCAAGATACCTAGCTGTACCTCCAATGGGTCATAGTTGTGAGCAGCATGGTCATTAGTGTAATAGTGGTATGACTTGCACAGGGCAACCAACTGCTTTCTGACTAGATTAAAGGTGTACTCCACAAGAAGAAAGGCAACAGGTTAAAGTACATAGAATAGGTGGATATGGAGTTCTCTTTCATTTCTAGTGGAATATCTGTATAACAAAGCACCACTTCTCTGAGGCTCAACAAAAATATGAAAATGGAGACAGAGTTTGTCGAAAGGCAAATTATTGTACTCACGATCTCATAGTATCTGTGATTGATGGCACAAGATCAAGCTATTCAACAATCCATCATGGATGCAGGAGTGACTAACAAGCATGAGTGACTCACAAGTAACCACCCTTGGTTCAAAAGCTATTTGTTATTGATAGCTACTAGGCAAGTGAGGGTCGGGGCTGGCAACCCTAGTATGCTCCCCATCATCATAGTAGAGTCCTATAGTTCATGTCCACACAGGCAGTACTAATTGGACTCATTTCATTATTATAAAAGGAGAAGTGGAGGCAGGGCAGTGGTGGCGCACACCTTTAATCCCAGCACTTGGGAGGCAGTGGCAGGTGGATCTCTATGATCGAGGGCAGCCTGGTCTACAGAGTGAATTCCAGGACAGGCAAGACTGTTTCCCAGAGAAACCCTGTCTCGAAAACAAAAACAAAAAAGAGGCGAAGGGGGAATGACATGAAATTATCAAGGAGGAGTAGGAGGGGTTGAATAAAGGGAGGCTGTGCTCAAGTTACGTTTGTTATGTAGCATACATATATGAAATTCTAGAAAAAATATATAGTATTAAAATTCTTATAATTTATTAGTTTTCCTTGGTCTTTTAGTATATGTGACTTTTTTCTCTAATTTATGCATTATTACTGAAGTAGAAAAATTTGCATTGAGTTTTGCAAAGGTTTCACTTTTACTATATCATATGCTTATAATTGGGATTATTGGAGGTGAAGTTTATTTGGACTCAACATATAGAGCAATAGTTACTTTAGAAAGATAACCATTTAAGTTTGATTGGCTTTTATGTTTGCTCATTTAAGCATGTCCTTGACAGTATTAAGAAAATTTTCATCTCCACAGACACAAAAATCTTATCAGTATATAAAGAAAAGATATTTTCATTAAAATTTTATTGGTTGGTTTTAGAGAGTAAAGTGTATGTTCCCAGGGGCAAAAGAAGTTAATCAAATTTTAGTACCACTGTGTCAATCATTTTATTGTTATTTTTTATTTTAATGCTTTTTAATACTATAATTTGCTTTTACTTCCAGTTTCATGATCCACTACTACAGCATCCAGAATGTTCATTTTTATTAATTTGAATCTTTGGAAATCAAAGAATTTTACAAATGTATAATTATTTTACACAAGTGGCAATTTTTTAATACTTCCTTTCTATGGTATTTTTCTTCTAATAAATCAATTTCTGTTTTTAAATATATTACAATTCTAGGAGTTATATTAAGAACATACCATTTTCTGCTTTATGTTTTTATTATCCTCTATGATAGTATAATAAGGTGGTGAATGTGCATTCACATGTGATGCAAAATAACTGGACATATCTAATCATTTTATAAAGTTTTTTAATAAGTCATGGAGATGTTGCATTATTTAAATAAAGACAATTGAATTATATTTGTTGAACTAGAAATGACTATTGTATTCTTTTGCTGTATTTCATAATTATAAATTCTTTTTACTGAACTTGTTAGTATATGGTATAAAGTTTTGTTTCCCAATCACATAATTTTGAGAAAGATAGAAACTGATTATACTGTGTTAGATTAACCACTCTTCCTAATGTGTAGCAATTTTCCTTATACAAGTCAAGGCTTTTTACTGCAATGGCTTAACTATCTACATGGGATGCTGTGTTTTATTTTTCCATATTGTGGCTGGTCATCAATTACATGGTTTCTTTCTTTTCATGTGGACAGTTGGGAAGGAGTGAGTGGTACTAAATAAGAGACAGATGATGTTTGTGTTGGTTTTCAACTTGACAGTACCTACATTCATCTTGAAGACGAACATCTGTCAGGGATTATCTAGGTTAGGGTAATTGAGGTAGGAAAACACACCCTAAATGTCATAAGTATCCCATGGGCTGGGATTTGAGACTACAGAAGACAGAGAAAAGAGTGAAACAAGCAGACCAGCTCCTTCTGTTTCTTCGGTGTAGACATAATATGGCCAGCTGCCTCTAGCTCCTGCCTCTGTTTTCTCACCTGGATGGCCTGTACCCTAGAACTGTGAGCTGAAACATAGTTTGTATTACTTTTTGTCAGGTATCTTTTCAAAGCAGTAAGAAGAATAACCAGTACAGATGACATTATATACTAGAAAATAGCTTTTAGTAAGTATTTTTTTTTTTGGTTTCCCTGTGTAGCTTTGTGCCTTTCCTGGTACTCTCTTGGTAGCCCAGGCTGGCCTTGAACTCACAGAGATCTGCCTGGCTCTGCCTCCAGACTGCTGGGATTAAAGGCGTGCACCACCACCACCCGACTAGTAAGTATTTCTATTAGTAAACTTCTTCCATCTATATGATATACAGTGTATGGCCTCTAGATTCTTATATCTCCAATAATGTCTTCCTTAAAATGTGCATTCCCATAAGTGAGATACCAGATAGCACACACATCCATCATTCAGTGTGGTGACAAAATATTCTGCCTATCTAAAATTAAACTTCGATGACCCACTTTTACCCACCCTTTCTTTAGTGGGGTGATAATTCTGTGCAAACCTTCATTAACACTTGATCTTCATTTCAATAAAAATAAACAATTTCTGGACAAGATATTTCTCTAATATCAGTTTGAAGTTATATTTATGTGATTAAACAATAAGAACAAATTAACTTATGGAGAAAAGAATATATTTCATCTTACAGCTGGTCATCCATCATCCAGAAAAGTCAAGAAAGGAACTCAAGGCAGGATTCTTGAGGCAGGAGCTGATGCAGAGGTGATGGAGGAGTGTTGCTTCCTGGCTTACTCCTCATGGCTTCCTCAGTCTGATTTCTTATAATACCTAGAACTACCAGTGCAAGCATGACATCACACAGAGTGAGTTGTACCCTCACATCAAGCACCAATTAATAAAACACAACATAGGCTTGCCTTCAGGTCAGTCTTGTGGAGAAAATTTCTCAATTGATAGTCCTTCTTCCCAAATATTGCCATTTTTTGTTAAGTTGAGATAAAACTTGCCAGCACTTCTCCATTTGTTGAGAGTCTTTTCTGATGACATCAAATACATATATAAACGGAGTTTTAGTAGACTTATTTAACCAGAAGTATAGACGCAGATCTCCCAGAACCAAAATGACAGGTCTATGTTTAAATATGTTTCAAACATATGCAGTACTTATTCTCCTAAATCATTGTTTTATTAGTAAGTAGAATAAAAAGGGTAATTAGCAGTAATTCACACAATATCAAATCTAGGACAGTGGGGAGGGTTATGCCAAGTATTTCCATGTACATACTCCTGACCTGAGTTCAAGCAACCTGCATGTTGTCACTAAAAGAAGAGTTCAGAAAATATGGATATATATGTACTTATACACATTTATAAACATTCTGTGTGTGTGTGTGTGTGTGTGTGTGTGTGTGTGTGTGTGTGTGTGTATGTGTGTTAACTGAAGTTTCTCCCATCCTGCCTGGGGCCTGCAACCCTGCAGTCACTCAGACCCAAGTAAGCATACAGAGGCTTATATTAATTAAAACAGCTCAGCCATTAGCTCAGGCTTACCACTGACTAGCTCTTACATTTAAACTCAGCCCATTTCCGTTAATTTATATGTTGCTATGTGTTCCGTGGTTTTACCTGTATGTCATTACATGATGTTCCTTGGATGGCAGGCTGGTGTCTCCTGACTCAGCCTTCCTGTTCCCAGAATTCTCTTCTCTGCTTATCCCTCCTATACTATACTTCCTGCCTAACTACTGGCCAGTCAGGGTTTTATTTATCAATCAGTCAGAGCAACATATTCACAGCATACAGAAAGACATCACCAGCATGTGTGTGCGTGTGTGTGTGTGTGTGTGTATGTGTGTGTGTGTGTGTGTGTGTGTGTGTGTGAGAGAGAGAGAGAGAGAGAGAGAGAGAGAGAGAGAGAGAGAGAGAGAGAGAGACTACACAATTATTCAACTAAAACTGCTTTCAAGCAAACCTTATCTGTGCCTATTTTGCAGGAGCTACAACATGCAACTGTTGTTCATATCTTTTCAGTCATAACTATGGAGAAAGCCAAAAATGGACCTGATAAGATAGGAAGGGATGGTCAGAACAGAGAAAGTCAACTATATCTACTATACCTGACTACAACAAACAACACATTTTATTAAAAGTGTCTCTTAGAATGTGTCTTACTCTGTTTATATGGTTATAGCAAAATACTTAAAAATATCTATCTTATTAAAAATGGTATTTATTTCTCAATTTTCAATACTCTGGTAGACTCATTACCAGTCTTGCTGCTGCAAGAAAATATCTGAAAAGGTTACTTACAAGGAGGGTTTATACTGGCTCAGAAGTACAGGGTTCAGTTCACCATGGCAGCAAATCCATGACAGTTGGAGCTTGAGGCAATGTTTGCTTTCATTTAGTCACTCAAAAAGTGATTTAGAATACATTTGTTTTCAGAAGGTCAAGCAAGAAATTTTAAAGCACACACACACACACAAAAAAAAAATCTTATTTATTTTTTCCAGATTGTATTCTAAGAAACAAACACAGACTTCTTTTTGTCTCTGAGAGTGAAAACAACTCACATATACTCCTTAGGTCATTGTTTTCATGCTAAATTCATGTCGTTTCCTCTCATACACTAGTATGAGATGACACTATTTTAGAGGATTTTATGCTTGATTTGGAAAGATACTAAACAAAAATTATTTCAAAAATACAATTGTTAACATGTGAAAGGGGTTAAAAGGCCATTATTCATATTAAACTAACCTTGGAATCCAAAAATACTTAAGTCTAACTTCCTCAGTTACCAACTATATTAAAATGTTTTCCCCAGAAGTATGAAATAGTATAACACACACACACACACACACACACACACACACACACACACACACACGTATGTATTTTCCTCACAAAGAACTACATTCTTTCTATCTTGATAAATGTACGCACACATACATATTCCTATAACAAGAATTATATATTATTTTTCTATTACCATTGTTTTATTAAACCCATCAAAAATTCAGATTATGTTCATTTATTTAAAATGTATACTCTGTCTAAGAATCTGAAACTACTCTGTAATGGTGGTAGATCACTGAAAATAAATGGTGTGTATGTGAATGACAGACTCAAAGAATTGACTTGTGGACACTCTGGAAAATCAGAACTGATGAAAGGCTAATGAGCTGACATGCAGCTGAGAGCCCAAGAAAAAGCATTCACTAGCCGACAGAGGCAAGTGCTAGTGCCTCTAGTATGATTTTGGACTCAGGCCATCCATACTTCTTGTAATATACACAGTGAAGGCTCAATTATTTATGCTAATGGATTCTGGATAATTTGAAATAATTCATTACTAAGATATGAGACATTTTTGTATTCAAAGAGAAATATGAAGGATTCATGCATAAGGGCTTCACAATTTTGCAACTCCTTGAAATGAACTCTGGCCACCTAACGAGAGGCTGGAGACACACATAGACTTTACATGTGTCAATATTTTTCCTGTGCTCTAGCTGTGTCAATCTTTTCTTTTGACGTCCTCTAATGTCAGAGGTCCGTGTATATTTGTGATTGAATAAAAATTAAAACTAAAACTAAAATGAACTGTCCTACATCTTTTATAACATTTTCTAATCAAACACTTCAAATATATTTCATTAGTGCTGCTGGCCCTCTTTGAAAAATAGTAAAAAAATCAGTTCATTTTTCATTCAATTAAAATAAAACATTTCTCAAAAAATATGTTCTAAGCACTGGGTTAAGGACTAGATTATTTTCTATAAGAAACTTTGATTTTGATGGATTAAGTGGTCTTTGTAAAGATGAAGCAATTATAAATAAGTAAGATGTTGTGGTGATATCTTTTAAAAACTTAAGTGGAAAAGATCTCCAAGTTGATTTTAAAAGGAAAATTAAGACTTCATCAATTCACAGGAATAGATCCAGCAGAAATTGTAAGACCTTTAACTAATGATGAAGTTGACAAATTATGGGCAGAAACCTTGGCAAAGTGCTTGCAGTAATTTTGGGGGAGAGATTAGCAGCAAATATCCCAGAAGTGATAGAATTAAACTTATAAATAGAGCTGATCGAATCCTGCCTTGCATTGTACAGGAAACACCAATATCTAGAGTGCCTACATTTTATACAGATGCAAACAAACAAGGACAGACAGGTTAAAAGTCAGACAATTTAAGTAAAGTGGTTTAAAGTCCTTATAATTCAGTTCAAATTTCAGACAAGTCCTACTTGCTCCTTTTACAACCACACTCCACCAGCAGGATGTAACCCAAAGGGTACACAAAGTAATGAAATCTAGAAGATAGATATGTTTCATTTTGCTGAATTTGGAAAACTGAATTATGTACACCATACCATTGATACCTAGTCAGGATTTCAATGGACAACTGCTCTGAGTTCCAAAAAAGCATATTCTGTAATCACGCATTTGCTAGAAGTTATGGCCATCATGGGTAGACCTGTACAAATTGAAACTGACAATACTCTAGCATATGTCTCTTGTAAAATGAAACAGTTTTTTGCTTATTACAATATAAAGCGTATTACAGGTATACCACACAATTCTATAGGCCAAGCAGGTATAGAAAGATCAAATCAAACTCTAAAGGACATGCTAAATAAACAGAAAGGGGTAACAAACCCCCCAGAAATAGATTGCAAAATGCTCTATTAACTTTGAATTTTCTCAATGCTAATGGGAAAGGAACAAAAGCTGCAGAAAGACATTGGATAATAGAAAAAAAATACAGAATTAAATCAGCTTATATACTTTAAGGATGGACTGATATCAGAATGGACGTTGGGGATAAGGTGTTGCTTTTGTTTCTACAAGAGAAGAAAAACTATAGATACTATTAAAATTGATAAAGGTTCAATTTGAATAAGAGAGACCTCTTAATTAGAAGAGATGATAGTCCATCAACCAGCATGACCATTCAATTTAAATTGACTTATAAAACTAACAAATGCTTTTCATTTAATCAGATATAGCTTGCCAAAAGGGAACCTTCGCAAATTTACAGTAACGGAAGGGTTTTTGTTTTTGACTTTCAGAAGAATGAAGGCTAAGAAATCTGAAGAACACTGGACAGATGAGACATCTGAAGAAAAAGGACAAAATCATCCATACAAAATTGTCCCAAGAAAAAAGAGTAAATTGGCCTATTGGTATGTCACATATAAAAGTTCATATGTCTTCCTAAGTGTTTGTTTCTGCTGTTTTCTACAGACACATAATGCAAACGTTCTTTATATAGTCCCAGTTCAATTACAAATTAAAGCTGGCTTTGCAGTTGGAGAATGGCTCTCTCCTTTTCAAAACCCAAGCATGTTTGTTAAAAGAAAATGTAAAATCTCTGTATCATGTCAGAAGAGCCATCTGATATGGGACAGAAGAAAATCAAAATTAAGAGACTATTCTATTGCCAATAATCTCATATTCGTTTGGTTTTATTTACCTCTTTAAAATTATGCATGAATTTATATCAAAATTTGTAAGATTAATACATATGTATATATATTGAACTTTTGTCATGATATTAATGATAATATAGAGTACTAATTAACTCTAGAAAAAGGGCTTCATCTAGCTGCCTGTACATGTTTTCATGTTTGAGTCTCTATCAGTTTTCTGCAGGGAATTATGACCTAACGGCAAATTTGAAGTCTCCAAAAAGATGCGATGGGGTCTCACAATGACAATTCCATCAGGATGATAATAATATCACTAAGCTGACAAACACCACGCAAAGACTGGCTTTGGACTACAAACTGTTTAGGACAATTTGGAGATGGCTGACTGAGATGATCCAGCCTCACACACTACTTGAGCAAGAACTTGAGACAAGCCCTGCATCTTTGCATTATGAAGAGAGTGGACAGCAAATTATTTAGCTAAGTCTCCCAGCACTTGCCAATTAACTCAAAAGTTTCCTTTTCAGGATCCCCTAAAGATGCCTTCACTCCCAGACAGCAGGAAGTAATTTTAAGAATATGATGCCCATATTCCCAAGAGGTAGGTTGGGTGGTTTTTGGTCTTTCATTGGGTTTTGAATTGTCAGTTAGTTACAAGTTAAAGGTCAGGGGAAAAGGTAAACAAATCTATTGATTTAAGGTTCTTGTTTGAAAAAACAAGAGGATTTGGATTAAAAATTAGATTATTGGATCTGCTTTTAGAAAGCAATTACTAATTTTAAATATTTTACATTGGATTGGATTTTTGTATATTCTAAACAACTTATGTATATTGCTACAAATTTGAGATTGATTTATATAGATATGACAAGATAAAAAGGTAGATTATTTAATCTATTTTTAGAAGACAACTAGTAGTTTTAAATATTTTACATTGCATTGGATTTTGTATATTATATACAAATTAATTTTGTATATTGATACCAAATTAAGATTGATTTTGTTAGAATATACTGTACATATACTCCTAATATTATTCAAGGTATTGTACCTATACAGTTCATTTAACAATGTAATGCAAATTGCTAGTCCCTGAAAGTTATTATTACCAACTAATTAGGATATAAAGAAATGAAAGTTAATAGTCATTACAATCAAACTTGCAGTCATATTAGGCATGTTATCAAGGTCAAATAGAGATATATCTTAGATATACAAGTCATCTTCAAACACATCAGAGATCTATAGACTATATGGCATTTAAGATGTTTTCATAACATAAATTGTTATTCTTTTTATGATTATGAGATATGTCTGATCCTGTTAGCACTAATCTACTTCAAAGAAAATGATGGGCATTGGTTAAACTCCATAAGGAGTTACCTTCATTGTGGCAAAATTTAGTCACTGGGCAAGAAAATGCCCTTGCATTGACTGCTGACAGTATGCTGTCAAAAATGGACAAGCAGAACACAAAACAAAGAACTGCTGACCCTTTTCAAGACAAGGTAGGAAGGCTCTTTAGAAAATCCTTCTTCACAGATGAGTCTGTCAGATATGCTAAGCCTGTAGGCTGAACGTGGATGCCCCAATGTTGCAGAGAAACCTTGATGACTGTCCAGGCAGTCAGCTGTTTCTGTCATTCCTCACATTTTTTGGAAGTCACTTGTTTGCACTTCCTATTTAACTAGGTAATATTATTTATTTCCTTTTAGAGTCTCCAAGGGAGTTGAAGATTAGATAGCTAAAATTTTCTTTACTAACAAATTAAGAAAGGAAATTAAAGTGTAAAAGAAATTAAAGAAGTGTAAAATGTATAAGTTTGAAAGATATCAAAAGACAGTTTTCAGCTGGCAAAACAAGTTATGATAGAAAGTAATTAGGTACATTTTAGACTTGCCAAAATAGGTAGATAATGGAATATTTTATCTGAATTTGTCAAATGCAAAAGGACTAGACATTGTTGATATATTTATTGCTTACATATATATAGTATATAGTTATTGTATTTATTTTATATAGTTTTTAGTATATTAGTTATAACTTTTTTATTTTAGACAAAAAGGGGAAAATGTGATATTTTATTTGTGCTCTAATAAACAAAGCTATTTGGAGATCATGGGAAAAAGCCAGGCACTATATTAAACATAAAAGTCAGGCAATAGTAGCACACACCTTTAATCCTAGCATTCAGGAGGCAGAGATTCATCCAGAACTCTGTGATTTCAAAGCCACATCAGGAACATAGCAAGGCACGGTGACAGAGGCCCTTAAATTCCAACAATAGTTATCCATAAATGTCTGACAGACAGACAGGAAGTGGCAGAGCTGGGCAGAAAGAGGAAGAGATGTAGCTAGGCAGAGAGTGGAAGTAAGATGGCAGAGACAGAAAGGATATAGGCATGAGTATACAGGAAGTGGATCTCTCTTTGGCTGAGAATTTCCAAGTGGTAATAATATGGCTGGCTTCTTTCTGCTTCTCTGATCTCTCAGTTTCTCCCTAGTATCTGGCTCCAGGTTTTTTATTAATAAGACTGTTTAATAATTTGTCTTACAAGATGCTGCAAGTTCAGAAGGCTTTCCAAAGAATTGTGCAGAGGGACAGCAAAGGAATGCTCAGATTTCTAAATGAATGTATTTAAAATGGGACATCAAGGTATGATAAGATAAAGGAGCATTTTGTGTGATTATTTTAAGGAATGAGGATGGGAAGATTACATATTACAGAATTGTTCAAGTATATCATCTAGGTCTGAATTGACTTAACACTGGGGCAGACAAATGCATGCAAATTATTATAACATTTTGTTGCTAATCTATAGTCTTATAGGGAAGTGGGAAGGGCAAGGCTACATGCTGGTGGAATCTAATCTATAAGGCCATTGAATCCTAGATTTCCATCAAAAGTTCATGGAGTATTAGAAGGCAAATGGTCCCTGAGAATTTGTGATTTTCGTTTTGCAGAATGCTTACTGTTGATTGCTCTCCTTGAATAAGTATAATCATTGTGAGTCAGCTTGCTATAACTTTGGATTCAGTGTTGCTCTTCAATCTCTCAATAAAGAATTTGTGCTATCCTTCATCTTTGAAACCCCTATAATAAAGATGATATGAAAGAAAATACATGAAGGTAGAAATCAAGATCACCATTTCATACTGTACCACCCAAATTTTGCAGGTAGTAGAATGAACTATAAAAGACATAGCTGGCATCCCAGACAGAGATGAACATGACCTGGATGAAATGCATAGAAATATGAGAGTTTAGAATTTATAAGAAAAAAAAAAACAAAGGTAGCTAGAATGCCTTCAGGTTTCACTTATCTTCACTTTTCCTGACACAAGTTCTGAGAAAGTTTATATCTCAATCTGGAGAGATTACTCAGTGGTTAGGAACTCTTACTGTTCTTGCTTAGGCTGGGAGTTTTGTACTCAGCATCCATATAAGGCGGCTCAGAACTGATGCCAATAGTTGCTGTAGGCACCTGCATTTACGTGACCATAACTGTACAGATATTTTTATAACTAAAATTAATCTTAAAAAAAAGTAGAGCCCCTAATCACAGCCTTTATCTATGTAGCTTAAAGAAATGAGTTTTCAGATGGAGAAAATCATCACTGAAGGACTAAGGAGATTAATGTGGCTCCTTAGACCAGAGGTTGTAACCCTGTTGCAGAAATGCCTTTGCCCAGGAATGCCAGTAGGTCAGAGGATCCCACTGTAACACATGTATAATTGTTGCTTCAACCAAAAGTGAATAAACCTATGGTTAAAAATTAAAGGAAGAAAGGTTGAGATCTTAGTGTCTCTCAATCTACTTTCCTATACATGCTTAGTGGTATTATGTACAAAAATAGCAGTCACTTCTGAAAAAGCAAATTAATAAAACTATCAGACAAACATACACCAAAATAGAAGTTTTAAGGGAATAGGAGGTGGAGGAGGATATCTATTATTAGTCCCAATGTGATTCATAGATATTAACATCCTTTCTAAAATATCCTGGGATAAGGAGACCAAGAAAGATCTAACCAGAATACCGAAGGACCCATTGTCTATTTAGGCAAAGTGATCAGGAATATAGTCTTTGTGCATAATAGAATTCCATGTAACCACAGAAAATTTGGGAACCTGTCAGGTATGACTGCAATGACAAACCTAGTTGTTATTAAGGGGAATAAATAAGGCCAGAAATACAAATACTGCTTGTAGAACAAATTCACATTTTTAGCTACTTAGAATTCTGAGGCAGGATGGTTGAAAGTACAATTGCAGCCTAGGCAACATAGTAAAATTATGAAATTGCTCTTTTCCGAAGCAAAATGGAGAGGGATCAGTTTAGGGGAGGAGAGGTAGGGGAGCTGGTAGGAGTAGACACAGGGGAAATTGTGGTTCAGATGTATTGTATGAAAGAAGAAGCTATTTTTAATTTTAAAAAGAATAAACAAAGTTAATCTCATAGAAGTTAAAAGTATAATAATGTTTACCAGAGATTGGAGAGTTGGAGAGAGACTCAATTGTGTCTTTATTCTTGACCCCTTCCAGACAGAGAGCCACACAGTATTAAATGTTAATTGTAGTTATCACTTCCAGAACTATAATAGATGATGTAATAAAGCTCCAAGTCTTTCTCCAATGCCAATAATCTGAGTATTTTTCCAACTTACAAAGGAGTGGGGTAATTAATAATGTGTAACTTTTTTGCTTCCTAGACTTCTTCCTCGTACTGCCTTTTTTTTCTTTTGGTTTTTCGAGACAGGGTTTTTCTGTGTAGCTTTGTGCCTTTCCTGTAACTTACTCTGTAGCCTAGGCTGATCTCAAACTCACAGAGGTCCACCTACATCTGCCTCCCGAGTGCTGGGATTAAATGCTGTGGGATGTTCTGTATGTTATAGTGTTGTTCTGATTGGTTAATAAATAAAACACTGATTGTCCAGTAGCCAGGCAGGAAGTATAGGTGGGACAAGGAGAGAGGAGAATTCTGGGAAGTGGAAGGCTGAGTCAAAGAGATGCTGGCAGCCACTACCATGAGAAGATCTTAAGATACTGGTAGGCCACGAGCCACGTGGCAACTTATAGACTAATAGAAATGGGCTAATTTAAGCTGTAAGAACTAGATAACAAGAAGCCTGCTGAAGCCATGCAGTTTGTAAGCAATATCAGTCTCTGTGTGTTTACTTAGTTGGGTCTGAGCAGCTGCAGGACTGGCAGGTGACAGAGATTTGTCCTGACCCTGGGTCAGGCAGGACTAGAGAAAACTCCAGCTACAATTAAAGACATTGCCTTTTTATAAAGTTCTGAATCAAAAACAGACTCATTTACAAAATAAGTGAAAGATGAAAAATATATGTATAGTATGCCTTCATTCCTTTAAGTCATCTTGGAGTTAATTTATTTGTTTAAACAATGAGGTCATTGTTGTTGTCCATCTTACCTCTAGAAACACCATACTCCTCACCACCTTTATTTTTTTTTCTGAAAAATGAGGACTCCTTGTCAATCTTTTATATATTCTGACTAATTTCAATACTGTACTTTTACAGTTTCCTGGATTTGCCACAAGACTCTGGAATTGTTTTCCTTTTGATGTAGGCTAGAACTTTTTTCAATACCCATCTTGGAAATATGTTAACACTCTTCTTTGGAATTTTCTGTCAAATGTTCAAATCCTGTATAATAGGCTATACTCCTATATCTATAAATCATCTACACAATGTTGTCTGATTATCCAGATTCTGTATTTTCTGTTGCATAAAAGCCTCTAATCATCCTGTACTAAGGTCTTGGTTCTGTTGTGGTTTTTATTCTGCATTTATTAGAATTTGGTAAGATGTATGACTATGGGTGGTGTGTATATTCCATAGATGAAGCTGCATTGTCCCTATTTTATGTCCCAATGTACTCAGCATGATGTAGACTCTCATATATGTTCTTACCTTGTCCTTCTCCGCAGGGTCTGAGAACTTAAATGTCTCTGAAGGACTACAGATTCCTGTTGCTTCCTGGATGTTATCATTTATTCTATCTCTCCTCTGTCCTAAGGAAATGAAAACTTTAAGTGCTTTCCAAGGAAAACTCCAACTTTTGACATTTTTCTTCACATTTGTGACTAATTGTGTTCAGCTTGTCATTATGTCTCATTAATGAATCAATGACACTAATTAATAATTATCTACATATACTTTTAGTATTTTTAGTTTATTTTTGTGGCCTATACTTTCATGACATCATCACCTTCTTGGGCTTTGTCTTGCTGATTAAAGTTTACTGCTTTCACTGTTACAACCTGCTGAGGACAATAGCAGTACTGCTGTGTCCAGGTATGGGACTATCACTGTATGCCAACAACAGGTCTATCTTCAAAATCCCATTCTGCTGTCTATTTCCTAGGATACAGGTCACTAACAAATTAACAATATCCAGGAACAAATTTAACCAGTGAGTAAAAAAATACTAAAACAGCCAAAATTATAAATTTCGCTCAAGGCTCAATATCAATGCAAAGAGAGAATGGAAAGACTGTAAGAGACAGAGTGGGTAGATGGCTAAGAGGTAATAGTGTCCTCTGGAAATATGTCAAGTGCCATATGAAATCACAGTAATTGTGGCAGCATATGCAAACCCCTATGGAAAATCAAGCAACACCAAACTCAAGCTTGGGGAGAAGAGCGAAACTTCACTCCTAGCTAAGGTGGTATTGAAGCTGGCAGGAGAGGGATAGACAGTTTTGTTTAAGAGTGTTATTCCTGGTAAGTAAGCCACACTCCATTGGAAGGCCATACACATGTTAAAAAATTCTCAAGGAACTCATGAAAATATATGTTAAATAAGTAAATAAACAACAGAACAAAGAAAACAGTGTCAAAAGGAAAGCTTTCTAATGTTGGCTTGCCTGACAAAAATCAAAAGGAACAAAAACATATTTCGCTGGGGGCCAGGTGTGTTGGAACCTGGAGGCAGAGGAGGAAGCACCATCGCCTGTTCAAAGCCAATGTAACGTGTATGAAAGGACTGTATCATGCTAACACAAAAAGAAAGGCTTTATTATGGAGTATTCTTGAGACATAAACCTGTGAAAAATCTGATTAATACAGAATTGGGGAAGAAAAAATCAGGACCCAGGACCCCTGACCTTTGGAAATGACAGTCCAATAATGTCTTCAACAAAAGTGAGGAAAAGTAAATGCTGCCACTCATGTTAATAAGTCACTGAATGCAGAAAGTTTGGTGAGGCAGTCCTGAAATCCCAGTGAGGATCTCATCTTTAAGACAAATTTGTCATTACCAGCAGCAAATAGATGGGTCCACAGATTTCTATTTTGGCTTGATTAGGGCATGGTTTTGCTAAAAAAAAAAAAAAAAAAAAAAAAAAAAAACATAGAAATTCATTTCAGTTATTGTGGAGCAATAAGAGTTCAAGAAATGAATTAGGAAAAAATATTGATACAAGATCAACAAAGACAAATCCAATAAATACACAAAAATAATCATAAATCATATGGATATTAATTACTACTAAGTCAATAAAATAAGCAACAGGGTAAACAAACTGGAAGAAATCTTGGTAGTGATTCATTCTCTGCTGGCTGCAAATATTGTAGTAAGCTTAAAAAGATGTTAATATTTAACACAAGATAATTATCTCAATTTATCTAATATAATTTGTATTGCTATTTTAAAATAAGGATTAAATGTTGACAATGAAAATAATCATTTTGTCTTTCAATATTTTGTGCAAAATTAATTCTGATTAAAAGTCAAAGCGAAACAAGATCAGATCATTTCTGGTGTGATCGCTAGTCTCTACACATCTATAAGAGGCTGAGTATCACATGCCCAGAGTAGAGATAACTTCTAGTACAATGGCAATCAACAACAAGCTTGCTTGTTACATTATTGATTATTTTTATTCCAAATTTTATTTTTGTTTAACAATCAGACAGCCATTCTTACAGCCAATCTTACAGCCATCCCTTGCTTTGTCTTTTCTAACACTGAGAAAATGTTAGAATACAAACTAGTTTATATTTAAAATCCAAATAAAAATACATATAGGAATAAATTTAACCAAGATAATGAAAAAAGTCAGATCAAACAAGATTATGAAATACTAATGAAAGAAACTTAAGAAACCAGAGAGAGAGAGAGAGAGAAGAAAAAGCAAGAAAGATTATGTTTATAGATTGAAAGAAATTGCTATTTGAAGAGTCATATTATATAAAAATGATTGACTTACCAGCTCAATTTCAAAATATCAATGACATTTTTCACAAAAGTAGAAAAACAATATTAAATTCATATAGGGCTATGAAAAATCTTGAATAACTGAACTAGTCTTGGAAAACAACAACAGCATAAAAATGGGGGAAGCTGTCATATATTTTGTAAGACACATGGCAGAGTCACAGCAATTCAAATATCATAGTAGTAGCCTAAAAATGTACACATAGACCAATATAACAGAATAGTAATCCCAGAAAAAAAATCTCTGCATCTGTAGATAGCTGGTGTTCAACAAAGATGCCAACATGCACTGGACAAATGAAAACCTCTTCAGTAAATGATCTACATGTATGCAATGCTAGCTTCCTTCTTCCAAAATAAAATCTATACTTTTATGTTAATTTTATGTTATTTTTAAATTTAAGCTATGCAATTTTTGATTTTTCTAAAATATGGTAAAATACAAACTAAACAGCATACTTTTTTTTCACAAGTTCCCCATTTTCCATTTTCATCATCATTTCCTGAACGTCAGAGTGAGAGCTCTGCTTTCCCTACTGATAACGGTAAGCATGGAGAGCAAGGAAGAAAGTTCTTGAACATCAAGTTCAGGATTCCATAGAAAATTTTACCATGGAGATAGACTAACCACAGATCTTCATCTCTCTTTCCTCTCCTTCAAAGCCATCCCCCATTCTCATCCCCATCTCCAAAGCAGACCACCTGCTATGGCCTCCCCTTCCTGTCCATTCCATGTCCAGTGGACCACAGAGATCTTCTCCCTGCTCATGGCTTTATCCCAGTCCCCAAACCCTGTATGTCATTCCCTGGAAATTCACAGCCACTCCAGGTAGGGAAGCAGGTGAGGCAGGTAAGGCCCAAAGCACTGGGCCGTACCTTAAGCAAACACAGAGCTATAGCATGCACACAGAGGACTCTAACCAGAGGAAGCCTGACTCATAGACTCCAAACTGAATGGTGATGACGTGCAGCCCTAGAGCCAACCAAGAATTGCCACAGCAGCTAGGAGCAGAGCCCACCAAACATCCACATATATAAACCTCAGCCCTTTGTTTAAAAAAAAAAATGACAAGTTGAACTGTAAATCTTAATTCAGGAACATGTACTAAGATTATAGAATTGATATAAACTACTGGTAGCAAGAGAAAGGGGGTGGGTTAAATGATTCCTTATGGCCCTATCTATCTATGATCCTTTCCTTGAAAGATTTGAGAATGGAAAGATCATTTCGTTGCATTTCCCATATTATTTTGTTTTAAATGAATAAATCCCGAGCCCTACAATTGACTTGTACTGAACTTTTGCATTTGAATTAAAGATTGTTAAACATGAAGTGAGAGAGAGAGAGAGAGAGAGAGAGAGAGAGAGAGAGAGAGAGAGGCAGAGACAGAGACACAGAAACACAGAGAGAGAACTTGCTTGAAAACCTCCCGAAGTGTGTGTCATTGACTCTGCGTCTGCTCCCCACCACTTACACCCAGGATCAGAGACAGCAGGACCCCAGTTGCAGAGCCAGGAACAAGCAGGTAGGATAACTGCAGATTTTCACTCTCCCTTCTCTCTTCTAAATCACATCTTCTAGTCTCATCCCAACTCTATAGCAGACTAGGTGCTGTGTCCTTTCCTCACACTCTGTACTTATTCCCAGGGAACCAAACAGATCCTGGGGGAGCACCCTGCTTTCCCCACTCCTGTGTAAATACCTCTTAATTCATCCCCAGTCCTAAGTGTCAGTCTCAACACCCAGAAACACATTTTATCTAGAAAACCCAGTGGTCAAACTTATCAAAATGCCAGAAAAAAAATGCTCTACCAGGAAACACACAGTCAACACACCCTCATAAGAATCAGAGACAGAGTAATAGAGACCAATGAACAAAACACCCACCCAACAAAGACAAGACATCAGCACCTAGAATTACAATCTTCACGAACCCAGATGACTACACTCCAGTGAAAAAACACAATCAATAACCATAAAGATAATATGTTTCCTCCAAGCCCAGCAGCCCTACTGCAATGGGCTCTGAGAATTGCAACACAGCTGAAGCACAAGAAAAGAACCCTAAAATGACCTTATAAATATGATAGAGCCCCTTAAAGAGGAAATGAATAAATCATTTAAAGAAATCTATGAAAACATAAGCATTGGAAGGAAATAAAAAACAGTTCAAGACCTGAAAGAAATAGAATCATTAAATAAAATGTAAACTGAGGGAAATCTAGAAATGAACAATTTAGGAATTTGAACAGCAAATTCAGGGTCAAGCCTCACAAAAATAAGAGATGGCAGAGAGATTCTCAGGCATTGAAGTCACAATAGAAGAATTGGATACATCAGTTCAAAAAAAATCTGGCATGAAACACAAAGAAATTTGAAACACTGTGAGAAATAACAAATCAAAAAATAATTGGAGAAAGAAGAAAACAAATGAAAGTTCCAGAAAATATTTTCAACCAAATCATAGAAGAAAAATTCCCCATCTAAAGAAGGAGATAACTATCAGGATACAAGAATCATACAGAAAACCAAAACTCAAGCAGAAAAAAAGTCCCCTTGATGTATAATGTATAATATTCATTATACTAAAGGTACACACACACACACACACACACAAATATATAAATATATATATATATATATATATATATATATATATATATATATACATACACACACATATGGGAAATACTATTAAAACTGCAAGGGGAAAAGACCAAGTAACATATAAAGACAGAACTATTGGAATGACACCTGGTAACTCTAAAAGCCACAAGGGACTGAACGTATATGATGCAGACTCTGAGAGATCACAGATGCTAGCCCAGACTATTATATCCAGAAAAACTTTAAATCAACATAGATGGGAAAAATAAGATATTATATGATGAAACCAAAGCACTGTCTATCTAAAAATCCAAACCCTGCCAATAAGGAAATAAGTGCTATAAGGAAAACTCCAAACTCTAGAGGTTAACCACACACACACACACAAAAAAAAAAAAAAAAAAAAAAAAAAAAAAAAAAAAAAAAAAAAAAAAAAACAGGACTTGATAATTAATAATTGTTGATTCTATTATTTCTATTATTAGTTGTGATGATCGTGGTCGTGTGTGTGTGTGTGTGTGTGTGTGTGTGTGTGTGTGTGTGTTTCCATATTTTGATTTTCTACTCTGGTACTTGAGTTTTTTGGAGTGTGTCAATGATCTCAATTCCTCAGTTAAAAAGACACAGACTAACACGGTGGATACCAAAAGAGGATCCATCTTTCTCCTGCATATACAAAACAAAACTTAACATCAAAGATAGATATCACCTTGAGGTAAAAGGATGGAAAAAGTTTTTCCAAGCAATAAGATCTAAGAAGCAAGCTGGTTTAGTCATTTAATATCTTATTAAACAGGTTTAAACAAAAACTAATTGTAAAAGATAGGGAAGCATACTAGATAATCAGTAAAGGAAAAAAATCATCAAGAGTACATTGTAACTGTTAAAATAATATGCACTAAATCTAAGGGCACCCAAGTTCATAAAAGAAACAATACTTCAGCTTAAATCACGTGTCAACCTTCACACATTGATAGTAGGGAACTTCCAAATCCCACTCTCACCAACAGACAGGTCATCCAGAATCTCACTCATGTTATAAATCACATGGACCTAACAGATATTTACAGAACATTTCACCCAAACACAGAATAATACACCTTTTTTCAGCACCTGATGGAATTCTCCATGAATTTAATCATATCTCAAACAGAAAGCAAGTCTTAACAGATAAAAGAAAATTGAAATAAGACCCTGCATCCTATCTGACCACCACAGATTAAAACTGGATATCAACAACAACAGAAACTAAAGAAAGCTTACAAACTCATGGAAATTTAACAACTCACTACTGAATGAAAACTGGGTCAAGCCAGAAATTATGGAAAGATTTAAGACTTTCTACAGTGGAATAAAAATCAATACACAACACACCCAAACTTTTGGGACTCATAGAAGGCAGTTCTAAGAGGCAAGTTGATAACTTGATAAAAAAAATGGAGAGGTCTCATACTAGCAACTTAACAGCAGACCTGTTCTCGAACAACAAGAAAAAAAAATCACACTAAAAAGGAATACATAGCAAAAATTATCAAACTCAGAGTTGAAAACAATAAAATAGAAACAATAAAAAGAATCAATGAAACAAAGAGTTGGTTCTTGGATAAAATGAAGAATAGCAACCCCTTAGCTAAAATAACTAAAAGGCAGAGGGAGATGACCCAAACTAACACAATTGAAGATGGAAAGGGGATGTAACTATGCACCAAGGTCATAAGGACATACTTTAAAAACTTTTGTATTCCTGAATAATAAAAGAACTGCTGGATGTATCACCATCCCTGATTTCAAATTGTACTACAAAGCTATAGTAATAAAAACATCATAATATAGATGCAAAAGCAGTGACTTCTCTCAATGAAATTGAATTGAAGACTCAGACATAAATCTATAGACATCTAATTTTTGAAAAAGAAGCCAGAAATGCGCACTGAAAAAAAAAGACAGCATCTTCAATAAATGTTGCTGGTAACACTGGACAACTGTATATAGAAGAAGCCAAATAGATTCATACTTCTCACCCATCACACAAAAATAACAATAACAAATGGATCAAAGACCTCAACATAAAACCGGGTACACTGAACCTGATAGAAGATAAAGATTAGTCTTGAACTCATTGGGACAGGAAAAGTCTTTCTGACCAGAATTTCATAACATGGCATTAATATCAACAATTAATGAATGATGCCTCATTAAAATGAAAACCTTCTGTACAGTGAAGAACACTGTCATTAGGACAAAGTGGCTGTGTATAGAATGGAAAAAGGCTTTTACAAACTTACCTCCAATAGCAATAAAATGATTTCTAACAACACTCTGCTATACTCATAGAATAGTGCTTTCCTCCATCATCATTAGAGAAGCTTCCTCCTGTAGCAGATGGGAACAAATAGAGACCCACAGCCAAACATGCAGAGAGTGAGAGACCTTGGAACACTCAGCTCTAAATGTGATGTCTCCATCAAAGACCTCCCCTCAAGGCTTGAGGACGCCTACAGAAGAGGAAGCAGAGTGTGAGATACAGAGGGGATGGAGGACATGAAGAAAACAATTCCCTGTGTGTAAGCATGATTGATGCACATAAGAACTTTCAGAGATGATGCAGCATGCTTATACATGTCTGTACGAGATGGAGTCCTAGAACTGAAGCGAGAAGTGGGCACACAACCCATTCCTCACACAGAGGCAACCTTTAATTGATAACCACTTATAAATGAAATTTTAGTTTTCTCCAAGGAAATCTCAATGGAGAAACAACTATTATTAATGGCAGTTTTAAATTGCTGTATTTTATTTTATTTATTATATTATATTACATTGTATTTTTTTTTCTTTTTTTCATTTTTTTAAATTTATTTATTAAATTTAATTTTACATATCAGCCACGGATTCCCTTGTTCTCTCCCCTCCCACCCCCTCACTCCCCCGCCTTCCCCCAGTTCACCCCCCATTCCCATCTCCTCCAGGGCAAAGACTCCCCTGAGGATTGAGTTCAACCTGGTAGATTCATTCCAGGCAGGTCCAGTCCCCTCCTCCCAGGCTGAGCCAAGTGTCCCTGTATAATAAGCTCCAGGTTCCAAACTGCCAGTTCATGCACTGTGGACAGGACCCTGTCCCACTGACTGGATGCCTCCCAAGTAGATCAAGCTAATAACTGTCTTATTTATCTGAAGGGCCTGATCCAGTTGGGAGCTCCTCAGCTATTGGTTTATAGTTCATGTGTTTCCTTTCATTTGTATATTTGTCCCTGTGCTTTTTCCAACCTTGGTCTCAACAATTCTCACTCATACAAACCAAACCCTCCTCTTTCTCACCAATTGGACTCCTGGAGCTCCACCTGGGGGACCGCAGATCTCTGTATCCGGTTCCCTCAGTCATTGGATGGGGTTTCTAGCATGGCAATTAGGATGTTTGGTCAGGTGGCCTTCGAATACTTCAGAGAACTATTCAGAAGGCCTGATCCAGCTGGGGGCCCCTCAGCCTTTGGTTCATAGTTCATGTGTTTCCATTCATTTGGCTATTTGTCCCTGTGCTTTATCCAACCTTGATTTCAACAATTCTCGCTCATATAAACACTTCTCTTTCTCGCTAATTGGACTCCCGGAGCTCCACCCGGGGGCTAGCCGTGGATCTCTGCATCCAGATTCCTCAGTCTTTGGATGGGGTTTCTGGCATGACTATTAGGGTGTTTGGCCAACATCCCATCACCAGAGTAGGTCAGTCCTGGCTACTCTCGACCATTGCCAGCAGTCTCTTGTGGGGGTATCTTTGTGGATTTCTGTGGGCCTCCCTAGCACTTTGTTTCTTCCTTTTCTCATGTGGTTTTCATTTACCATGGTCTCCTATTCCTTGTTCTCTCTCTCTGTTCTTGATCCAGCTGGGATCTCCCGCTCCCACAGGCTCTCTTTCACTCAACCCTCGACCTTCATTACTCCCACTCATGTCCAGGTTGGGCATATACCCAAGAAATGCTCAATCATACCACAAGAGCACTTGTTCAGCTATGTTTATATCAGCATTGTTTGTAATAGCCAAAGCCTGAAAACAACCTAGATGCCCTTCAACTGAAGAATGGATAAAGAAATTGTGGCACATATACACAATGGAATATTACTCAGCAGAGAAAAACAATGACATCATGAGGTTTGCAGGCAAATGGATGGATCTAGAAAAAATCATCCTGAGTGAGGTAACCCAGACTGAGAAAGACAAATATGGTATGTACTCACTCATAGGAGGATACTAGAGGTGGAACAAGAATGACTGGACTGCTACTCACTTCACCAGGGAGGCTACCTGGAAAACAGGACCCCAAGACAGACACGAGGACCGCCCAATGACAGAGAAATGGCTGAGATCTACATGAACAACCTGTACGTTGTATTATGTTATAATCCCTTAGAAGGTTGTTGTTTTCTAATGAAAGACAGAAAGGGGGTTGCTCTGGATCATATAAATGGTGGGGAAGAACTGGAAGTACACTGTAATTAGGGTATATTACATGAGAAAAAAATTAATTTTCTATAAAAAAATAAATCAAGTTAAAAAATTCCTACCATGATTTGTAATAATTTTCTCTGAACACAATTTAGAGAATGCTTTAACTCAATAATTTCTTATTCATTACAGTTTATTATGGTTGCATTAATGACAGTAAATTGTTAGAGAAATTGAAACCATTTAAATTATTACACATATTCACATATCTTGATGAATATCATGTGTATACAAGAGGTAATTTTATATAAGAAATGAAAAGATATCTATTTTTACATGCCCCAAGTTTTCATTTAATAAAAAGACATTAGCCAGTGAGGAACAGTTTTTCATGAAACAGTTATTTAAACATTTTTTCTTTTTATATGAAATGTTTTTATTTTTCTAATCAATGCAAAATATGTTGATTATGTGTGCATGTCACCATGAACTATATAATAAATAAATAAATAACAAATAAGTTCTTGTAAGTGAAAAAATGTCACCCTACAGGGAAAACATCTAAACATAACCAAGAGGAAAAAAAATCATTTATCAACAAAGTGATAACCATCTCATCTGCAGAAAAAAGGAGACCTTCACAGAGCACTCTCCCATTTCTCGTTAGTTTGGAGTAGGCATGACTGTGTTAGACTGAATCAGATCTGCTGGTATTCTGGCACCTATCATCGAAATCATAATGTTTCAATAATTGAAAAAGGCTAAATTGGAAATGAAAAAGAAAATGGTATTTGAAATCCTCCTCACAATGGAATGTTTCAAATATCAGAGTGTGTTTTTGTATATATTTTTCCTATGAAATACCTTTCTGTTCCTTTACAGAGGAATAAAGGTGACAAACAAGAGAAGCCTATTAACAATTTCTATGAGATCCAAGATTCAGATATTGGCTATTGGTATTTATATTGAAAGCAGTTTGAACCACTTTTAGGAAGAAAACTAAATGGTTTATTTTCTTCATGATTCTGTCATAGTAGACACCAATTTTCATTATACAATCAATGTAAACAAATATCTAATTGCATGAGAATTTTCTTGGGGGCTGAAATATCAAAATTTTAATAGTGAGCAATGAGTCTTTCATGTTTCAATAATTATTAATGAGCATCATGTACATTAGTAACAATTCTGAAATGGAAGTAGCCAGATTTCAGAATGTTAAACAACAGTTAAATAGTTTCAGAGGGAGAACAGAGTACCGCTCAGCCATATTGTAAGGCTCACCCAGTGTTCCATGAGCTCTGCTTTTTCATACTGCTAATAAGTCCAGGCCTGGGAGAAAAAAAAAAAAACATATTCTCTCTCTTGGCAAATACCTGATGATGAATATTGATTTCCAACAACTCTCAGCCATAAAAATCTTATCCTCTTGTCTACTTTCTGCAATGGTTAAATGGTAACAATGCATTTTGACATTGTGTTTAGAATATTCAGTAGATATGTTTATACAACCCTCTCATACAATGCATTAAAAAAAATACCAGATTTTATGTCCAAGTTATTCTTCTTACAATTCTAACTCTTCTAACTAAATGAAATGCTTTCATTTTCAAGTTTCAAAAGATGTGAATATATTTTAGTAGCCTAGATAGTAACCAAGAATCAATTCTGAAATGATAAATTAAGATAACTTTGTTTGCCTAGGTTCTCTATTGAAATGTATATACATTAATATATATGTTAAATACCACTACATGCATGACATATGTATGTAAACACGAAAAATATAAAGTTGATTGGATATATTAGTTTGTGTGTATATAGGTGTGTGTGTGTGTGTGTGTGTGTGTGTGTGTGTGTGTGTGTGTGTGTGTGATTTAAGACAGTAGAAAAGAATGTGAGTATGGCTCCTGATAATAAAGCTTATAAATAGCTATAACAATTAAAATATACTCTTGTTTCTTCTAGTAGCATAAGCTGTAGATGTAACCAACCGTCTTATTAAATAACAAACACAGAACCAATGTAAAAGAGAAAGCCAAGAGATCAGAGCTCAGAACTAAAATCTCACCCTTCCTCCTGCAGTGGTCCTAGCTTCCCGAAAGAGAGCTACTTCCTGTGTGTACGTCTTTTCATAGTATTTTTTTGTTCTGCCTTCTCATTGGTTGTAAACCCAAACACGTGACTGCCTCGTCACTGTCTGAATGTACAGCCCCCCAGGTCTTAAAGGCATATGTCTCCAATGCTGGCTGTATCCCTGAACACACAGAGATCTATGGGGTTAAAGGCGTGCGCCACCACTGCCACACTCTGTCTATGGCTCTAATAGCTCTGACCCCTGGGCAACTTTATTTATTAACATACAATTAAAATCACATTTCAGTACAATTAGAATACCACCACAAAAAGCAAAGGCATTAAAAACACAGAATTCTCACTTCATCATCCTGATCACTGAATAGCTGGAGCTAACTACCCTCTTCACATTCAGGCTTATCCAGACGAATTTGCTTACTGGGTGCAACATCGTATTGTACTTCCCTCTGGAAGCTATAGCTGAGTAACCTCTAATGACGTTGTGGAAAAGGAAAAACAGACCACAGCACTTGGACTTCTATCCATTTGTAACTAGCAAGGCTCACCTTTTAAGGTCGTTGGGTCTCATACCTGTGTAACCAAAAAGAACTGCCACATCTCTTTAAGATATATGACTTATTGAAATGAAAAAGATTCATAAGTGCATTTACTAAATGAATATTTATTCTCCCTTCTGAGACCACTAAATAAGAAGTCAATGTAATCACTATACATGAAATTCCAATTACAAATTTACATTTCTGTAATGACAGTCTGTCTATCCAAATAGTTATTAAAAACAAAATCATACATTACTTGCTTTCACAAAGCTGATCCATAAAACGTTATGGGATGTGTAAAGAAAATATATTACTCTTGGTGTTTTTCTCTATATGGAAAAACTTTCCTCCTACTGACAGCAATTCCTTTAAGATTTTCTTCCAAAATTACCTCTTAGGACTGGTACAGATGCATTACAGGCGATTAAATCTCAAGGAACATAAACAGCTTTTGAAATATTGCAAAACAAATAAAACTCTAAACTGCAATAAAGCACCACAGTTAAGAAATAAACTGACTTTGTGCCTTTAAAACTGGAAAGAGATTTTCCATCATGCTCTAAAGATGCAAAGTTAAATCCTGTTGACTTTCATATATCACCCTGCCTGTTGCAAGTTTAAGTATTCTTGCATAACACAATCATTATCATTCAGTTTGTATGATATATTAAACATATTATTAGAAAAATTAATTATAGAAAACAATTTTTTATATTTTATTTGCTCACGAATATATGTGTGTGTGCATGTGTGTGGACAGGCACATGTCAAGGTACAAATGCAGAAGTCAGAAGACAACTTGTGGGAGTTGGTTCTCTCTTTGTTGGTTCTGGGGATTCAACTCAGGGGCCGAGTTTGGTGTCAGGAATCTTTACACATTGCACCACCCTGCCAACCTCGGGAAGCATTTTAAATTTAAAGGGTATGGTTTGGAAAATGTATATTGATTGATATAATGAATCCCACAGCTATGACTCAGAATTAAATGACTAGGATTTATTGTTGGTGTCTGTTAATGGTAAAATATATATCTAAATATGCTTAAATATTGAGACCAGCCACTGACAGTCTTGAAAATCAAAGCCATTTTTTTTTATTATTCATCTCTCTTTGTTTTCATTTTAGTAGAGCATTCTTACAGGCTTATTTCCTTTTAGGTTTGACAGTTATTTATATGGTGTGCATTTATGAGATGTGCATCTTATATTGTTTGTGACTTTTTGAAGACACTGTCATAAAAGAAGTGCTGATAAGGGAATTCTATGGCAGTTTCCCTGCACTCAGATGACATTTAAGCTCTGAAGCACGACTCAGCTATGCTCTTTCTTCCTAATCATGGACCAGTTAGCAGTAAAGAGGATTTGTAAAACTCATGCCATGTCACTAATTTCCACTGATTGTTTATAGTGTTAGCTTTACCTGTGTGGAATTCAGTGCTTCCAACCACAATAACAGTTTTATCCCTTCAAAACAGCAATGATTCGATCATTGTTTTAAGTCAGAGGAACCTTGGGTATGTTACAAGAGTTGTTTTATTTTTCTACTTTCAGAATTTTAGGTTTTGAGGTCTGATGATGAGAAATTAAAATCTCTGCCTCAGAGATACAGTCTGTGAATACTTCTGGCAGCATAAACCCATCCAATTAAAAAGCAGCACCGAAAATCCAGCTGTCAATAGTAGTAATAGCTGCAGAAGAGACTATCATCTAAGTAGAGCATAGTAATCTATGAGAACTGAGAGTTGACCCAAAGGACACCATTGGGCAGTTTGAAATTTTAATGTACAGTGGGTCTGAGAGTGGCATCTTACTGAGCACAGCTCATTCAGTTTGTGAACAGAAGAAAAGATATACGGAGTTTATACATCAGAGGAAGAATGGACAACACAGACCACTGTTAAATTTTCCACAATCTATGGCTACGAAAGGCATGGCTAATGGGAGTTGAAGCAGGAGGATGTCTGGTTGAAGGCGCATCTGTACTGCACAGTGAGACTCAGGCTCAAAACAACATAAAGGCTACTGAAAACACGACTATCCTTTAACATTTTGTGGGTAGGAGTGTATATGGGGGGGCAGCCTCAGTCAGTAAAGAGCATGGCACACAAGCATGTGAACCTAAGTTCAGATCCCTATCTCCCTTTCAAAAATCTGGGCATGGAGGCAGAGACCTGTGACTCCAGTATTGGCAGGACAGAAACACAAGGATCCGTACAGCTTTCCTGGTCAGCCATAATAGCCATTTGGAGAGCTCTAGTTCACAGAGAGACTGTGTCTCAAAATATGTGATGGAAGATTGGCTATAGTGGTTCATCACTTCGTGCCTGTAACACCAGTACTCAGAAGGCAAAGACAGAGACAGAAAGAGCACTCAGAGTTCTAGCTCAGCCTGGTCTACAGAGTGAGGTCCAGGTCCTTAGTAATTAGTAAAGCCCTTTCTAAAAGTAAATAAATAAAATCAATCAATAAATAAAAATTTTTAAAAAGAAATAAAGAAAAGAATAGGAAATAGAAAATAAAAAGTGAAATAGAAAAAGCAAAGTTAAGAGAGTACGAGACCTATACATTTCCATTCAGCCTTACATGCACAGGCATGCACAACATAAATACAAATAAAACAAAGCAAACATTAAGAAAACCCACTTATGGGAATGTGCCTTGGTTACAATGCCAGGGTATTTTTAAAAACTATGTTAGAGATTTGTGCGCCTTCAGTTTGAACAGTATTATCAACAGTATTTCCTCTTATCTTAGTGACAGATGCATTGCTTTTAGTGTTTAGAAAAAGAACACTGGATGTCAAAGAGTGAGGCTATTATGATTTCTGAAAACTGAAATCTAATGCTGCTTGCATTTCTCAGATGGTTTGTCTATGATCTGGAATATGTCCAAAGAAATATTTTCTACAAAAAAAAAATCTATAAAGTGAGAAGTTACACTTGAATATATCTTTCTGTAGTGCCTCTTTTGCTTATGTGAAGTTTCAAAAGGCAAGGCTCGAAATATAATGTAAAAACTAGTTTTGGAATGTACAAATAGTTTAGTTAATCTTCCACACTCTATTCTTTTTCTAGATTTCTCCTGTGTGACACTCTGGGATTATATTCTAGGACTGAATAAAAGCAACCTCAGGATTTATTTATTTATTTATTTATTTATTTATTTATTTATTTATTATTTTTGCTTATTTTCATCAATTCTGTGCAAAGTTCTGCTTCTGTATATTGCTAACATTCCACAGCAAGAGTTCTCTGCTACCACATGAATTTGGGGGATTAAATGCATTTTCTTAGGTTTGGTGCCAATTACCTTTACATACTCATCTCAACACCTCGTAATTATGAAATTTAAAGGTTAAAATTCAAAGGTTAGTTCTTAATTGGAGACAAGATGCTGTATAAAAATATTAAAAAGTATATTTATTTGAATAAATAATCAAATTAATGCAATAGAAACATTAATAGTATTTGCTAGCTCTTTGAATCTTTAAGTGCTTAGGGATTATTATGTGTTCTGCAGTTGACTAAAATCTAAGAAAAGATGAAGAGAATTGAATTATAAGAAACTGCTATATAATTGATCAATAGACGAGTTTAGAAATTAAAGATAGCTTTTTCAAACATTTACTTAGGATCTAAGCTGTTTAAATATGCAGATGTTTCAAATATTTTAACTTTTCATTTAGACTTGAAACAAAATATATTAAGAAAATAAGTGATTTTCAGTAGCTATTAAGTAATATGCATTTTTCCCCTAACCGTTTTGCATTAGATGTAAGTAGCCAAAACAGAAAATCAAAACCCATTTCTAATCATCAAAAATATTCAAGGAGTGAGAATATTAATAGCAAACAAATATTTGTTTATTCTGTTCTTATTTTTTGTAGCATAGAAATTTGTTTTGGAAACCGTTTTATTGATTTGTGACTATTAAAGTAAGAGAAAACAAAATAGAATAGAGTAAGATGAAAAATTACTACTAAATACTACAAGAATTACCATAGAATAATGTAAGAGTTAGATACAGTGTAAAATTATCTGGAAATATTATTTGTTATCCATTATAGGGATAAAATTTATTGAGCAGAAAAGAAGGATGAGTCCTTGATTTAAAACAAAATTCAGTTAAAACGGTACAATGGCAAATGATGAGAAATAAGAGCTCATCATCATATATGATTAAATTGGAAAATGGAGACAGAAAGTATGCTGTGAAACCACAGATTTAGAAGAACACACAAAAAGATTGTTTATGTATTCAGAAGACAAAGACACTGTCATTTTCCTGTTTTTTTCCTTTGAAATTCAATCATGACAATAGCCTTTCTCTTACATTCCTTTATGTGATAGAACTGTGCTTACAAAATGTAATATCACCAAGAAAAAAAGTGTTACCACTAATATGTAGAATAAATACAGGGATTACTCATATTAGCTTAACTGCACAAATGTTAAAATTGAATCTGAAGATGAACCTTGACATGTCAAGCTGGGTTTACTGTAGACAATAAAGAGCAAGTGCTTCCAGCCTTTGTCGGCTGAAGCTTTTATGTACTTGAGTATGAGTACTGTGTCCAGGACAATATGAATTTGGGGAGCAAATCTGCATTGCACCATCTCAAGGAAGAAATAACACGATTTTATTACTACTGGTCTTTACTTTTGAGACAAGAAATACCTAGCCACATTTATTTCTTTGAGTCTATCTTTGACCTTTGTTAGCATTGATCCTGGAAGGCAACAGTGATAATATTTACCATCTTCAGTTTACTATTTAGACACATGGTCAGGTACACGGCCCCACTGTTGGTTCATACCTAACCTCATAGTTAGAAGACACAAGCTTTTTATCCACTGTAGTTTGTTTTCTTTTTAGTTTTATTATTTTGAACATATTTTAATTGAAATAAAATCATATCATTTCCCCTCCTCCTTTTTCTTGGTCTAGTCTCTCTGAGGAATCCTTCCTCAAACCATTCCATTTACACCCACTATCAAATTCATAGTCACTTGTTACTTGTCATTGTTACATGTTTGTGTGCATATGCATGTACACATGCACAAATATAAACATGTCTTCATTACTTTTATATTGCTGTGATAAGACTCCATGACAAAGACAACTTATAGAAGAAACAATTTTGGGGGTGCTTGCAGTTTCAGAGGATATGTTCATGACCATCATGTTGAGGAGCATGGTAGCAGGCGGGTAGGCATGGTCCTGGAGCAGTAGTTAAGAGTTCACATATTGATGGACCCATACCCCTAGTCATAGAGAGTCAATAGGGAATGGCATGGGAGTTTAAAAGCTCAAAGCACACTCCTATGACAACCTTCCACTTGCATCAAGCATTCAAACACAAGAGCCTATTGGGCTGGGTGTTGGTGCTGCATGCCTTTTAATTCCACCACTTGGGAGGCTGAGGTAGGTGAATCTCTGTGAGTTCGAGTCCAGCCTGGTCTACAGAGTGAGTTCCACAATAGCCAAAGCTACACAGAGAAATTCTGTCTTGAAAAACAAAACATGACAAAAGAGCTTATTGGGGCCATTCTCAATTACTCTACCACATTCTACTTCTTGAACCCTATAGTTTCATGGCCATGTCATAATTTAAAATGCATTTAGTTCAACTTCACATGTTTCCATAATCTTTTATGTATCAACATAGTTTCGAAGTCTAAAAAGTCTATTTTAAGACATAAGTTAATCTTTAATTGTACTCCCCTGTAAAATCAAAAAGCAAATTACGTACTTCCAACTTGGAATATACGTTATCATTACAAAAGGGAGGAATATGAGCATAGTGAGGAAATACTGGACCAAAGAAAGACTGAACCCCAGTAGGAAAAACTCCAAATCATGCAGCTCAACGTCTGATGCCAAACGTCTTAGATGGCTCTCTCCTTTCAATTGTTTGGCCATAACACTTGCAATTCACCTGTGCTGCACCTCTCTGTGGCAGACATCTCATGGTTCTGATACTTCCAACACCTTGAGGTCACTTTCACAGCTTCAAAAAAATGAATGGCTACTCAAAGTTTCCTTTTAGGGACTCATCCTTCCATATACCTACCCCCACAGGGTCTCCGTATAACAGTAGATGAAGATTCCATAATTGCTTTCTTGTGTATCCTTCATGATTTTAAAGACAGACCCATGTGGCTGGTGCTTCCACATTTAGCTGTCAGTTACTGTACTGACACTATTCCTTTATTTACATTTACATGAGCTCTGATTTGATGTAGTTTTTAGGGGCAGAAAATCCTTAGTCCTTTCAAAATTTAGGATTAACTGGGTGGGGTTCTTCCCTGAGAGCACAACTCCTTTATTTCATTTCTTGTCAGGCCTCCCCTTCTCTGTTTCAATACATACCTTGGTTCCAACATAAGACTTCCTAGTATTTGTTTTCTCATCAATCTGTACATTTTATATTTCTTTTCACCCTTCTTGGTCTTTGCCATTGTAGATCTATGTAAGTATTTTTCCTAATAGCTGGGCAGCAAAGTCAATATTAGGTTGAACTCTTCTGCATTAAAATTAGCTCAAAGTTTTCAACTTCAGGAAGATACTTAGAACACTGGCAAAACCAGGAACATTATTTACCAAAATATCACAAAAATGGTCTTTCTCCTAGTTTCAAATATTGTTTCCCACTGAAACCCCTTGAGCTAGGCCTCCATAGTCTGCATTGTCCTCAGTACTACTTACTGTCTTCCAAGATCTAACTAGAATGGTTCATTAAGCCCTACTTATAGCATTCAAGTGCTTTTCTAGTAGAAAGTCTCAATGTTTTCCACATTTCTCAAAAAACAAACAAACAAACAACAACAACAACAAAAAAAAAAAAAAACCAGAAGAGTCAGATCTGTTACAGCAATACCTCATTCCTGGAAACCAACTTCTGTCTTAGTTATTTTTCTGTTGTTGTGATATGATGCCATGGCCAAAGCTGCTTATAGAACAAATCATTTATTTACAGCTTAGAGTTTCTTTTTTTCCCTTTGTTTGTTTTGAGATTGTTTTTTTTAATTTTATAATTTAATTTAATTTTACATATCAGCCACGGATTCACCTGTCCTCCATCCTCCTCCCCATCCCCCCATCCCAGCCCCAACTCCCATCTCCTTCAAGTCAAGGACTCCCCTGGGGTTTCAGCTCAGCCTGGTAGATTCAGTCAAGGCAGGTCCAGTCCCCTCCTCCCTTCACCCAGGCTGAGCAAAGTATCCCTGCTTAGGCCCTAGGTTCCAAACAGTCAGCTCATGCACTAAGGACAGGTACAGGTCCCACTGCCTGGGGGCCTCCCAAATAGTTCAAGCTAATCAACTGTCTCACTTATCCAGAGGGCCTGATCCAGTTGGGGGTTCCTCAGCTATTGGTTCATAGTTCATGTGTTTCCACTAGTTTGGCTATTTGTCCTTGTGCTTTTTCCAAGCTTGGTCTCAACAATTCTTGCTTATACAATCCCTCCTCTTTCTTGCCCATTGGATTCCCGGAGCTCCACCTGGGGCCTGGCCATCTGGTTCCCTCAGTTATTGGATGAGAGTTCTAGCATGACATTTAGGGTGTTTTGCCATCCTATCACCAGAGTAGGTCAGTTTGGGCTTTCTCTCGACCACTGCCAGCAGTCTATTGTGTAGGTATCTTTGTGAATTTCTGGGGACCTCTCTAACACTTTGCTTCTTCCTATTCCCATGGTGTCTTCATTTATCATGGTCTCTCTTTCCTTGTTCTCCCTCTCTGTTCTTGATCCAGGTGGGATCTCCTGCTCCCCTGAGCTCTCTTTCCCTCGACCCTTGCCCTTCATTACCCCCCCACATCCAGATTGCTCATGTAGATCTCTTCCATTTCTTTGTCCTTGGGTGATCCCTGTGTCTTTTTTAGGGTCCTCTTTTCTAGGGAACCTCCCTGGAGTTGAGAGTATCACAGAATATCCTTGATCATCATGGTGGGAACTATGGCAGCAGGCAAACAGGCATGACATTGGAGCAATACCTAAAAGCTTGCATCTTGATACACAAGTATGAGACAGAGACATAACTGGGAATGGAGTGGGCATTTGAAAAGTCAAAGCCTTCTAAATTGACATAACTTATCCAACAATATCAGACTTACTAATCCTTCCCAAACAGTTCCAGAAGCTGGAAACCAATCATTCAATTACATGAGCCTGTGCGGGCAATTCTCATTTAAACCACAGTACTATATAAATAAAATCAGATGAGTCTGTTTTAATTGTTTGTATGTATATGCTTTCAAAGCTGACTGCTCTGCATTGAACAATGAATTAAGTGACTAATTCCTGGAAGAAGCTAATCCTATTCCTCCCAGAAGTCAATAGTTGCTGTTAGTTCTTTGTTTAAGGATCTAAAAACAAAATTTTCCCTGTTCCACATTACATTCAAATTCCCATTGTTTTGGTCTTATTCATACAGCCATTTCTATGAGAGATTGCTTTATACAGATTTTCTGGTTTTCTGGCTCACATCAATCCTTCTGACCCTTCTCCTGTGGTGTTTCCTGAGTCATATCTACAGGACTAATGATATAGGTGTATCAGTTGTAACTGACTTCTTCACAATCTGTTGATTTTTGTATTGTATTTAGTTATGGTTTTACATGATGATCTCCATTTGCTGAAACAAGAAATGTCCTTGAGGAAGGACTATAGCTTCACTAGTCTGTGGATATAAGGATAAAGTTCAGAATGTAGTTAGGAATTATGCCGGTCTAATAAAGTGGTGGTAGTACACATTTTTCTAAGGTCCATGAACTCACTATCCCCAGGAAGCCAGTTAGGTTTCCATGTCAGGAATGATTTCCCTCCTGTTGACTGAGCCTTAAGTCCAATTAGACAGCTTCTGGTTGACATGGACATGTCTCAGCAACTATGAATGGAAAGAATACTGGAAGAATTGCTATTGCAGACTTCAAAATATATTATATAAAGCTATAGTGGTAAAAACAATGTGTTTGTTCTGGCACAAAACCAGACATTTTGATCATGAAATAAAATAAAATACCCTAAATGAATATTCATAAAAATAGCTACCTGATGTTTAACAAAAAAAGACAAAATAACATAGAATGGAGAAAAGACAACATTATCAACAAATGGTGCTTGGAAATTTGGATGTCCACATGCAAAAGAATGAATTTAAACACACTGTTTATCACGTGATATGGACTTGATTAAGGCATATTATATTGATGTGTATATAAAATTCTAAAACAATAAAAATATTTAAAAAATAACAGTACATAGAGAATATTTCACAATGTATATTTATTTTTGGAATAAAATATAGATTATTATTCAAGTGGAGAAATTTGTATCATATTTAGATTACCTACCTTAAGAATTGCCTTTCCAGGGCTGGGGATATTTTTCTCAGTAGAAGAGCATTTGCTTATTTGTGAGACTATGCATTCAATTTCTACTATTCAAAAATTATATTTCAAGGGTTTTAGATAGACTTATACAATGAAACAAATTTTAAAATAACAATTAAAATATACCTTTAAAGTATTGAAGATGAAAATAAATGTATTCCAAATACTTTTGCCCCCATTCTCAATTTGATAGCTTCTTTTCCTTGATTATATTTGTTACATGTATCCTTACATGTGTATACATATTATATATATACATATTTGTATATAACAAATATAATCAAATATATTGTATTATATAAATATATATGAAACCTACAGATTCAGTTTTTTTATTGCTTGTATATATATGGTTTAAAGGCTGACCAGTCCACATTTGACAACCAACAAGGGAGCATAGCCTGGAAGAGGCTAATTCTACTTCTCTTAGCAGTCAGTAGTCGCATTATATAAAATTCTTCCATTATATGAAATTGTATATTATATTGTTGTACAGGTGGTTAAAGTTGAATTGTAATCTAGATTTGAGACATACTTATTTAATATTATCAGGTAATAGAAATTTATGTTTTCACTTAAATTTATAGTTTAATTCATATTCACATAACCATCATCATTATGCTTCAATACAAGTTTTTGTAATATCATAAAGCAGAAGAGACAAATTGACATAAAATATGTTAATAAAATATGTGTTGATCCAGCTTTGCTACAATACACATAGAAATGATTACCTTAATTTGCCTATTAATATTACTGTATAATATGTGCTGATAATGCATTTTTAAAACAACAGATTTTAAATATACATCCCATAAAAGGAATCAGGACATAGTCTACCTGTGGAGGGCCTTGAAGATCTGAGATGGCTTCCCAGAGCCATCTGTCTTTTCAAATAAAAACAAAGGAGACCACTTGTAGATTTACTTATCTACACTTTCTTAGAATGTAAGTTAGCTAATGATCATAGCCTCTGTTTATGGCTATGATGGATTTTCTTTACATATTTTAATCACAATATAGACTTAATGTAATATATGCTATATCTCTTGTGAGATGTGACATTAGACTTTAATTATACATGAAAAGAAAATTACTTTGTATTTGAAGCTAATTGTTTCTTTTCATCTCCAACAAAAATTGATGTCCAAAGAAACAAGTCACATTGCTTAAAAGCTTGATAAAGCTGAAGTTAACATTAACTGCCAGCTAAACAAACCAAATGTATCATTACCCTTTTAGAAATGAGCAGTATGTGGCTTTAACCTGCTTATAAACATGATGCTCACATATCCTGCATTGTTTGGACTAAGGAGATGACTGGAGATGTGATGGTGGGGAACCAAGAAATAAGCAGGGTACTGATCACAGCAAATAGAAAGCAGATTTATATACACAGACTTCAGAAGCACAGACAGCATATAAAGTTGATGCTAGTGACTTAAATGTTAGATGGGTGAATTTATAATCTAATAAATTTCAGTGAAATAGCCTTGAACTATCTTTCAATTGTTTTAAAAGAAGCACATTAGTTTTAATGATTATCCTTTGAGTGTTAAGTTTTTTGGTTTTTTTCCATAGATATAATTTGCAACTTTATAACAACACTTTCCACTTATATAGTGCATCAAGCATTTAGATTTATTTGTTTCATTTTATGTATGAGTGTTTTACCCTAAGGTATGAAAGTGCACCACCTGAGTGCCTGGTGACTGTGGAGGTCAGAAATAGATGCTGGATTCCCTGGACTGGAATTACAGTTTTGGGTATCCATAAGGGTGCTTGGAACTGAACCCAGGTCCTGTGCAAGAGCAACAAGTACTCTTAGCCTCTGAGCCATATTTGCAGCCTCTGGTACAGCAATCCTAAAGTTCTTACTAATTCTCAAATATTATGATGATATTGATAATTAAGATTATAAATGGAAATAGTAAAGAAAGTGAATTACAAGTATGCATACAGACAGAATAGAATTTAACCCAAGGAAATTTAAATTTTTTTTTTTTTTTTTTTTTTTTTTTTGGTTTTTCGAGACAGGGTTTCTCTGTGTATCTTTGCGCCTTTCCTGGGACTCACTTGGTAGTCCAGGCTGGCCTCGAACTCACAGAGATCCACCTGGCTCTGCCTCCCGAGTGCTGGGATTAAAGGCGTGCGCCACCACCGCCCGGCGAAATTTAAATTTTTTACGTGACTATATATTCATTCTAAATTTTAGCTGTAAAAATACGTATTTTTTAAGACATAATTTTTAAAATTATCTTATAGAATAATGTTTCCATATTTTATTTTTGATTGCTTCTCCCATTCTCTTCCTCATCTCCCTGCCTCTCTTTCCCCTTTGTGCCCTTTTACCCCTCCCCCCATTGTCTTTGTCCACTTTGTCATATTTTTCTTTCCATTCCCCGCCCCCAGAAAATCTCTTGTTTTCCAGGTTCCAGGATCTAGGTTCTTGGCCTTACTCATGTTATTTCCATATTGATATTTAACAGTTAAAGGCTGAACTCTAGACATACTGTCTTTATGATCCTGGTTAACCTCACTTTACATGATGCTTCTTGATCCATGAACCTTCCTGAAATTTTTATACTTTCTCTTTTCTTTATGTTGATTGAATTTCCATTGCATATACATGCCATATTTTCATTATCCATTTATCTATTGATGCACATCAAGACTGATTCCATTTTCCAGTTACTGTGAAAAGGCAGAGACAGAATAGACAAGCGTCTTTGTAGTAGATGTAATCTTCTGGACATTTTCCCAGGAGTACAAAAGCTAGTTCACATGGTAGTCCAAATCCAAGTTTTGACAACTCCCCAAGGTGACTTCTGTAGTAGCTGCACTAGTTTGCATTCTTACCAAAGTACATAGGGGTTCATTGTTTTGTAGATAATATGTTTCCATGAAGACCTGAGTTCAGATCCATAGTACTCACATAGTAACTAAGAAGATTTTTGGAAGCCAGGTTTAGTGACACAAATCTGTCCTTCCTGCAAGATATGCTGTGGTAATTGTGGCACAGAACTTGTGGGATCAGCCAACCAATAACTGATCCAACTTGATACCAAGCCACAAGAGGGAGCCGACGCTTAACACTGCCTGGAGGGCCAGCAACAAGAAGCAGGATAGTCCAGAGACCCAGGATAGAACCAAACTTGACTGGCAGGGAAAAAAAAGTAAATAAAGTAATGCCTAATGAGATTGTGATAAACTCATAGATTGATGCCTAGCCCAACTGCCATCAGGAATGCACTATCCAGTAACTGATGGAAGCAGATGCAGAGAACCACAGACAAACACTAGGTAGAGCCAGAGGAAGCCTACAAAAGAGGGGGAGGAAGAATTGTAGGAGTCAGAAGAGTTGGGGACAGCAGGAGAACAAGGCCCACAGCATCAAGTATGCAGGGCTCAAAGGGGCTTGATGACAATTCTGCTAGGCCCCAGTCCGAGTCCTTAATGTCTCTGGGACAACATCTTTCCCAGTTCCTTCTTTCTGGCAATTGTCATGTTCTTCGATTTGATACAACAGCCCAGCCCCTGTGTCTATGTCCATCTATCCTCTCAGAGGAGCTGTGTCCTCATCTCTCTCCTTCTAAGGACATCACACATATTGTATTTCATCCTACTTCCAAGTGAGGTTGCTTTCCCAGACACTGGAGATTAGAACTCCAAGGTATCTTTTTGGGAACTGAACAGTCAGAATATTCTAAATGTTCTGAAGGCCTTTTCTATTATAAAACAATTGTTTCTATTAAATATACTGTTTCATGCATCCTTAGCCATGGAAAAACACTAAAGTGGAGAAAACCTAAGAAATAGACAGAGAGAGAGAGAGAGAGAGAGAGAGAGAGAGAGAGAGAGAGAGAGAGAGAGAGAGAGAGAGGCTATTGCATCAGTATTCTGGAATAAATAAGAAAGCCAAGGTTTTCCAAAAGACAATAGTTTCCTCAGATCCTTTGGACAGAAGGCAAACTGACTTCTAGATCACCTCATTAAGCCAAACGTACCAAAATGAAACACAAATTCAGTGTGCTTGTGTGCATGTATGAGTTTACTACATTCATTATATTTTAATTATATACATTTATAATCAATCACCATTTTTATGTCTTTAAAATGGCTATAGTATAGAGTTTGGTTTTCTGTTTCCACATGTTTAAGGTACTAAAGTATCTTTCTGTCTAGATATAGTACTAGATTCCCTTAATTAATTTTATTACCACATAGCAGGCACATTGTTCATTCAGGTGTTAACGTTGGTGTGGATACATTAGAAATCAGTATGCAGAGTGTCATATGGTGACATGTTATTTGTACTAAAATGTGATTTTATTTGTATGTTAATAAATAAAGTTGCCTGGGGGTCAGAGCTAATAGCAAACCAAAGCAGAAGCCAGGTGGTAGTGGCACACACCTTTAATCCCAATCACATAACAAGCAGATCTGTATGTGTTCAAGGATACAGCCAGCATGGAGACGCATGCCTTTAATCTCAAAACCAACCATAGAAGACCTGGATGTCTGTATAGACAGGCAATGATGAGGAGGTCATGTGGTTGGGTTTACAACCAATGAGAAGGCAGAACAGAAAGTCAATAAAAAGACAGATACATAGGAAGTAGGTCTCTTTCTGAGGGGAAGGACGGCAGCGGCATTGAAGGGTAATAAAGGGTTTTTAGTCTCAGCTCTTAGCTACTGCTCTGACCTTTTGGGCTTTTAACTCTGCATTTGGCTCTGTGTTTCTTACTTAATAAGACTTACATCTACATTGTCATAGTTGGCTTTGCCTGTAACTTGGTGCAAACCCACTTGGGAAGAGGGAATATCATTTGGAAAATTGTCTCCATTAGATTTGCTTATGGTTACTCTTGCGTTACAGGGGCATTACTAATTGTTAATAATTAATTGGTGTAGCATGACACAACCCACCATGGGTGGTGCTATCCCTAGGCAGGTGGACCTAGGCTGTGCAACAAATGTGATCCTGGAGCAGCCTTCCTTTGTGGACTCTGCTTCAAGCTCCTGCCTCTGAGACTTTCCTTGTCTTCTCTTAATGATGGACTATAACTTGTGATCTGAAATAAGCCCTCTCCTACCCAAGGCTTCCCCCACCATGAGATTTATCACTGCAAATGGATAACAAGCTAGAACACATGCCTACAAGAGATTGAACAGTTTTTACATAGAATAGAGAAAGGTAGGGCTGTAATTTTTCCTGATATTATGTTCTAATGTAAAATACAAATAAATAAATAAATATAACAAAATAATTATAGTTTCTTGGCAATGACCTGGAGACAACACTGCAAAGAAGGGGTAGATTCACTGTTGACAGTTGTCTAAATGGTAGCCTCTCTTTCATACAAGCCTGTACACTTTTAACTAACAGAACCTGTGAGAAGACCAATCATTGTGGTGTGTTAGTGGGAGGAACTATTAGGATTTTTATAGATTGGATGCTGAATGTAAAAGAATAGTCAAGGAGACTAAGAAATTGTTTTTTTTTTAAATGTAGTAAGCTTTCTTGTTGGATGTGTTACTGTGTTTCGATCACTAGCCCCCAAGTAATGACACAGTAACTTCTTATTAATTATGAAAGCTTGGCCTTAGCTTAGACTTGTCCCCAACTAGCTCTCATAACGTAAATTAACCTGCTTGTTTTAATCTGCATTCTGCCATGTACCTTTTTTTAAAAAATCTCTTCTCTATTCTGCATGTACGACTAGGTCTGAGACTTGCTGTGTCTCTGTGCTGGCATCTCCATGCCTAGATCTCTCTCCTCCTTTCTCTTGCTGGAAATCCTACCTATCCTCTCTTGCCTGGCTATTGGTCACTCAGCTCCTTTTGTTTGTTTGTTTGTTTTTTGTTGTTGTTGTTTTGTTTTGTTTTATTTTTCAGGACAGGGTTTCTCTGTGCAGTTTTGGTGCCTGTCCTGGATCTCACTCTGTAGACCAGGCTGGCCTTGAACTCACAGAGATCTACCTGGCTCTGCCTCCTGAGTGCTGGGATTAAAGGCATGTGCCACCACCACCTGGCCACTCAGCTCTTTATTAAACAAATCAGAAGGCACCTTGGCAAAGACACATCTTTACAGTATACAAAAAGATTATCTCACAACATAGAAACTAATGGGATAAGGTAACTAAGAATGATTTACAAATTTAGAAAATAAACATCATGAAAATCAGGTATTACAAATTGGTATAATTAGCAAGGTGCCCTAATTAAAATTATTATCTCATGATAGTAATTTTAATATCACATAATAATATATATTTTAAAACAGCAATTATTTTAAAAATTCAAAAAAAAAATAAGCATTTGGGATTAAAAGTTACTAATGATCAAATTCTTTGACCTGTGAGACATATAGTCCTACAAAACCACACAGCATTTTCCTTTGCCAGGCTCAGAGTTATTGCTGTGGTTTCAGACCCTGAGAAATTACTTTCTTCTTAGTGACTGAATACTTTTTGGTATCCTTTCTACCAAGTCCCATTTTATCTCTCCTTTATTTACTCTTTATCACAATAGCATCGGTTCTCAGTCAAGGCTAAGTGTGTTTCTCAACTCACTGGGGGCTGCAGCCACAATTTTCACTCTCCACCTGCCTGTCAGGAGGTGAGGAATGGCAGTAGGTTTTCCCCTCCATTTTCAGGAAGGCAGGGTGAGGGATACAAGAGGAGTTGAATCATGCTTGAAATTCGTGAACACTGGTCGCCACAGCTCCAGGGAGTAGCACCCTTTCTTCTCCGGCTTTTTGTACTGATCTACTGATCTTTTTTTTCTTTCTGTACTGGGGAGAAAACCTGTAATTATTGTAGAAAAATTAAAATTTAGCCAAGAGTTTTAAATATTCCAGAATATCTGGATGAGTCAGTTATATGTGAGATATCTCAAAATCATAGGTATTCCAGTTCTTTATTGAGATAGTTTAGATTGGACAAATTGAAGGAATGAATGCTCAGAACAATAGCAGGGCAGGTTTTGTGTGTGACTCTGTGTGTGTGTGTGTG
The DNA here is from genome assembly GCF_004664715.2 of Peromyscus leucopus. NCBI lineage: Eukaryota > Metazoa > Chordata > Mammalia > Rodentia > Cricetidae > Peromyscus > Peromyscus leucopus. Next base: position 8,253,372 of record NC_051064.1, on the reverse strand, counting down.
TGTGTGTGTGTGTGTGTGTGTGTTTCTATTAATATATTTTGTTCTATACTTCTCTGATGTAACTCTTACAATTTATCATTAGCATGATAAAATTTGTATTAGCAAATAATGACTTAAAATAAACATGTGTCAAAAAAACCTGTTAATATGTTAATATATATATATATAAATTATATATAATATATATAATTTATATATATAACAGAATATATATATATATAAATTATATATATATATTCTGTTACTATTTAAGTGTTAATTGTTATTAGTCATTAGGTAATTCTGTTTCTCTATTGAGGTAAATAAGCTTAATAGTTTTGTAAAATAGTTCCTAATACACATAATGTCAGTTTCTGCCTCATTACAAACATTGCTTGCCAAAATACAAGGCAAAATCTTTTGTTGTGTTTGTCTTATTAAAATTCTGAAATTTTGCATATACATATATTACATATTTGTATATATAATTGTAATTTCATTTAAAGGTGGGTTTTAATTTAAATATGTTTAAGGAATTTGAGTGGAGGACTCTGTTGTGCAAGCAACTATATTTTGCACTAAGAATTCTTTAAATAAATTCAGGGGATTAAAATCAATAATATAGACTAAATAAATAAAGTTCAATTCTAATATTTCCAGATTCTCTTTCTGTTGCTTGATCTATAAAGGAATACTGCAGGGGAAGTAACAGAGTCATAGTAATTTTATTCCATAACAGATATGAAATGATGACTGTCCTGTCAAATGTTCCCTTTCCCTTGATGGCCAGAAGCAGTTATATTGTTTATGGATATATTCTGGCAAAGACCACAGAGATCATGAAAAGCTTTGTGAATGACTTGAATCTCCTTTACTTCTGGTGTTTTCTTCAAAGAAGATTTTGAAATCTAAAGATCCACAAGTTAAAACCATACTGATATTTGCCAAAGAAGAAACCTATCTTGTGTGTCTAGGTTCCCATTTACCTGATTTAATTCATGCTAATCCAAAGAAAATAATTTGTAGACTTTTTGGAATCTACAATTTTAGTGGTTAGGTAAATATTACCAACTAGAAGTTTCATTAAGATAAACAAGGTCACATCGGTATATTTCTTTGAGGCAATTCAAAGCCTTCATATTTCCTTATTTCCTTAATTCATATAAAATTGTCTTCCTATATGTGGGTCCCTATCTTTGTTATCAATTTTTACTTTAAAATATTTGAAAATTAAATCATGTGTGTTCTGAACATTTGGAGAATTTTTCATTTGCATTAGGATCTAAAAAAAATGCAATCAATTAAGTATTTGAACATGGCTTATAATACATTAGATATCTAAAGCAATTCAGGGACCAGTCCAGATACACGACAGGATGTACAGATGTGACGTGTAAGTAGTTATTTTCTCGGAGCACTTGAACATCTTTCAAAGCCTTTGAAGTAATCCCCATGGATAGTGAGTGGCCAAAAGGGCCATAAAAAAAATCGAGCCAAAGTTTCCACACTGAACATAAAAATAACTATGCAATTGTTTGCCATCTGCCTTTTGGAGTAAACCTTTCTCACAAACTCATCTTATATAAAATTTCCTTTCCTCTAATAATGAAACTCAATACTTGGAAGTGTCTAGAATCAAAGCATTTTTCAAAACATCAGAATATTCTAAGAAATTTACTCATTTCAGTAGCCAATTACTCACTTTAAAATATAAAGAAACCCATTCTATGTGCTAATTAAAGCTTATTTGGATAAAATGGTATCTTAGAAAATTTTATTTTATTCATGGTTCCAGAAAATACACGGAGGGTGTGTAACTATATGTAATAAAAGCTAAAGTGGGAAACCTAAGCACATAATTTAAAAACTATATCAAAATGTTTTAGTACTGTAAAATTAAAAATAAAATTCCTTTCTGTTTTTATTTTTCTTAGGTCAAGGAATCACTACATACCTCAAGCTACCCAGGATCTTCAGATTTTCATGCCTCAGCCTTCTCAGTACTGTACAACCACTTTGGCAATCAATATGGCGCTTTCTTAGAAAATTGGGAATCAATTTCTCCCAAGATCCAGCTATACCACTCTTTGGCATATACCCAAGAAATGCTCAATCATACCACAAGAGCACTTGCTCATCTATGTTTATATCAGCATTGTTTGTAATAGCCGAAACCTGGAAACAACCTAGATGCCCTTCAACTTAAGAATGGATAAAGAAATTGTGGCACATATACACAATGGAATACTACTCAGCAGAGAAAAACAATGACATCATGAGGTTTGCAGGCAAATGGATGGATCTAGAAAAATCATCCTGAGTGAGGTAACCCAGACTCAGAAAGACAAATATGGTATGTACTCACTCATAGGAGGATACTAGATGTGGAACAAGGATGACTGGACTGCTACTCACATCACCTGGGAGGCTACCTGGAAAACAGGACCCCAAGAAAGACATGCAGTTATTCAACCCAATGCCTGGCTCAAATTGGTAACCACAATGCACCATCTCTGCTAATTCCAGTGCAGCCTCCTCACTGAGTTCTTCAGTCCCTGTGGATAGAGAGAATGCTAACTTCACATTCAGGGTTCCAATGAGATCTTTGATATTTGTCAGATTGGCATTAAGAAAAAGTTCACAACCAGCATTTCACTTATAACAACATACTTTTCACTTTGTTGAATGAAAAATAAATGTCATTCCAAATCTTTGGTATTTTTCCATTTGGTCTCAGTATGAGGTCTCTTAAAAGTAGGTCCTGGAGCAAAGACCACGGGTTGATAATTTATCAGGGAGCTGATGGCAGGATCCACAGTGGAAAATAAGGCAAATGAGAGAAGAAAAGGAGAATACCATGATACTATGCATTGCTGAGCGTGTGGGTATCTGATATTGCCTGCCTCTTTGAGCAGGTTTCCATGACAATGAAAAAGTTTAATATTAATTTGAGTACACTTTTGTGATTAAGGTTAATTATTTTTTGTATGGTATTGAAATATCACATTTCATACTATATATTTAAATAAGTCAAGAAAAAAGCAAACTGAATAATTAAAAATTATAAACACACAATGACAAAAAGCACTGGAACAAGTGCTTGTGTCATTTGCCTCCTGCTGAGGGAACATGACACCGGAAGCAGTGCCAGTGACATCCGTGAATGTTTCTGCGACCCTCTGATGAGTGAGCTTATCCCATTTGATCTGTCTTCTTAGCTACTACGTCATTCTTGCCACTCAGAAACCTTAGAATTAACAAAAAGTAATACGTTTCAATGTCCACGATTTTAATTTATCCCAACATCAAAACAGGTGTTTTCAACAATATATTTTTTCACTGACGACACACTAGAATGTCACTGACTATGTCTTACTGTACACTGCGGAAGGCTTGTACCATTTTTTTTTACTGTTTGTCGTGGATCACTCCGTCGCACAAAACTTTGAAGAGTCTATGTAATGTATCTTGTAGAATATGTCAAGCTTCAATATGCTCATAAATAGGATTCTAGATAGGCATGAAGGAAGCAATTCAGCACAGGCACTATTTGCAGTATTTTCTTTCCCGTCAGTTTGCCCATCATCAGCAAATCTATATTGTGTGGATTGAAAACACAGCATGGAGAGGACTCCACACTTGAATTGTGTCATAGCTGATGCATTTCAAGAGGAGAAAAAGTGATGTGTGTTTAGGAACTTGTGACCGTTTTCTCCATGACAAATTATCACTCTAGGATTAAAACATCTATTTGTGCACCTCTAGGAAGTATGGTGGCTGAAAAAAGTGTTTTTATCTTACCATTTCCTTTAGATTTGTTATGGAGTTTTTCTTTGGGGATCTTTTAGGCCATTTATATTTGTAATTGTACAAAAGATTCTTAATAATTAACTTTTTAGGAAGCTGAATGTGTGTGCTTGTCATACAATCTAATAATTCTACTCCTAAATATTTGCTCAAGATGAATGCAAACTTCTTCATCCAAAAGATTATGTATAGTTAGCACAGCTTTCTTTATTATGACTAAAACCTATAAGTAACCCCAGTCTAAAAAAACTACATAGTAAATTCTTATGTATGTTTTCAATCAAGACAACTCAGAAATATAAACAGAATCTTAATATGCAAAGCAGAAAGAGCCAATCTCAAAAAAAAATTATCTTCAGTGAAAAATGTCACAGGAAGCAGCAACCTAGAAGGCACTTTTAACCACAGTAATTAGAATGAAACAGAAATAACTTGGGAACACAAGAGCAGCCTAGGCTACACATCACCCACTGATCTCATTAAAGAAGAGAAAGTAATAGGGACAGAGAGAAAGAGAGAGACAGAGACAGAGAAAGACAGAGAGACAGGCAGACAGAGGCAGACAGAGAGAGAGAGACAGAGACAGGGAGAGAAAGACAAAGGCAGAAAGAATCACAGAGAGAATCACATAAAAACAAGTGCCAAGTGCGTATTGAATACTGAATAGGTCCATTTATATGAGATTCTAGAGTGCCCAAACCTGTAAGCAGATCAGTGTTGCCTATCGCAGCACTGACAATAGGAGTGAAAGAAATACAATAAAGCATAAGGTAACCTCATGGTATGGTGAGTCATCTAAACGGCAGTGATGGTGTTAGGACTTTAGGCGCAAAAGTGTATATCAAACTTTTCTACTGTTATATTTTAATAGTCATACATTCATTTTATGTTTCATAACAAAGACTATTGGGGCTCAGTCACTCTATAGCCTTCTCCCAGAGTTCTAGAATAGATGCTACCAGTGGCAGATTAATTAATCTGAGGGATACTCGAATAAATCTATGTACATGAAACTCTTTAGTCCATTCACTTTATTCTTCTGAGTCAGTTCTCTCTCTACACAGATTCTGTTCTGCTCTCTTACTTAGTTCCTTTCTCATCTGATTTCTGTCTACATTTTTCTGCTGTTCCCTCTAAGTGCTATCTGAATTCCTTCATCTAGTTCTGTCCCATTTAGGTTCTCGTCCACCTAGTTCTTTCCCATTTCAGCTCCTCTCCCATCTCCTTCTTTCACATGTAGTTCTTCTTCATCGTGTTCTTCCCCATCTGGCTCTTCTGCATCTTCCATGTTGTTCTTCTAGTTCTTGCTTCTAGCCTTCCAATCTAGTTCTCCTCCAATCTAATTCTCCTCAATTCTCTGAGGTTTACATTTATATACCCATGCAATAGCAATGTTCTGGCTAAGACAAGGTCACCAGGCTAGAATTCTCTCAGAGTCAAAAGGAGAAGCAAATAAGATCAACACAAAAGAGCAGTAATTGTCAGCCATCATCTGCAACCCAAAAGGGAAGTGACTAATGGGGAAATGAATCAGCTAAGGGCTAAATTTCACTAATATCTAAGCAAAGGGGATTTTATGTGCTCAAACTATTTTCTTAGAAGCAGTTAGTTAAAATGTTAAGAATCTATAAGATGCCAGGCGATAGTGGCCCACGCCTTTAATCCCAGCACTCGGGAGGCAGAAGTAGCCAGATCTCTGTGAGTTCAGTGCCAGCCTGGGCTACAGAGTGAGTTCCAGGAAAGGCACAAAACTATACAGAGACCATGATTTGGAAAAAGCACAGGGACAAATAGCCAAACTAGTGGAAACACATGAACTATGAACCAATAGCTGAGGAGCCCCCATGGAACTGGATTAGACCCTCTGGATAAGTGAGACAGTTGTTTAGCTTGAACTGTTTGGGAGGCCCCCAGGCAGTGGAACCTGTACCTGTTCTTAGTGCATGAGCTGTCTTTTTGGAGCCTGGGGCCTATGCTGGGATACTTAGCTCAGCCCAGGTGAAGGGAGGAGGGGACTGGACCTGCCTCGACTGAATCTACCAGCGTGAGCTGAATCCTCAGGGGAGTCTTTGCCCAGTGAAGGAGGGAGGAGAAGGGCATCCATGGCTAATATGTAAAATAAAATTAATTATAAAACTTAAAAAAAAAAAAGAAAAAAGCTACACAGAGAAACACTGTCTCGAAAAAACAAAAAACAAAAAACAAAAGAATCTATAAGTCACTAAGTCATGGGTGAAAATAAAACTACCTTCTTTTCCTTTGGCTCCTTATCTGTCTAAGCTATCTCGGCTGCTGCCATTTTCTGTCAAGTCAGGGGAAGTGTGGTCCATTGCTAGGCAACTTGTGTCATAGCTAGATGCACCTGGTTAAAGGAAGATCTGGAACTAGAGATAAGATTTGGAAAAGGAGAAGATTAAGCTTAATTAGCACATCTGCTTATCATGGGCAGTTGTCCGTGTAAATCTTTACCTTCTCTGACAGCTGTTCCATTCTTAGAAAGTCTAGGAAGTTTCTCAGATAAGATACTTTTGTCTGGAGATGGTTCTGGCCAGATGTTGCTAATGATAATAATTACAGAGAGGCTTGAAATTGGGTGTCTGGCTATATACTGCTGTCAGCACAGAAGGTTGTCAAAACTTCCATTGGTAGAGGGGAAATTGTGTCCAATGAATGATCAATCAAACTGTTCTTAGGAAAAGAATTGAATGGAAAAGCTACAATAGAATGCAAGAAATTCATTTCAGTAAAACAGTTTAATATTCAAGAGCAAATAACACCAAGACTCCTTGAGCCTTGGCTTTAACTCTGGAGGGCCTTTGGCTTTTTTCAGGTATTAGCTTTTGTCATAGTCAGCTGAATTCCTACTTCATATTTCTGCAGCTCCTAGCAGTTATACTATAATATACCCAAGAAAGAGAATAAAATCTTCTAAGGGGGATACTGGCAAATGTGTCACTTTCACAGTAGGAAAACACCTTTCATCAACAGGATTAAGAAGTAAACTTGGTCACATAGAAGGCATCAGTTGTCTCTGTTACAAAGCAATGTGCTTTATTTAATATTACCATTAAAAAGATTCTCAAATGGCTGTAAAACAAAGAAATGTTCAATGTCCTTAGCCATCAGAGAAATGCAAATCAAAACTACTGTTTTTCATGTTAAACCTGTCAGAATGGCCAAGATTAATAAAACAAGTGACAGCTCATGCTTGCAAGGATTTGGAATAAGGAGAACACTCATCAATCGTTAGTAGGAGAGCAAACTTCTACACCTCTTATATATTGGAAATCAATATAGCAGTCCTCAGGGAGATGAGAATTGATCTACCTCAAGATCCACTTATACCACTCATGGACATATATTGAAAAGATGCTTCCTCCTACCACAGAGACATTTGTTCAGTTATGTTCAATGCTGCTCTACTCATAATTGCCAGAAATTGGAAGTAACCTAGATGTCCCTTAACATGGACATTAAATGGATGAAGAAAATGTGGTACATTTACACAATGGAATACTTCTCTGCTATTTAAAAAAAGGACATCATAAAATTTTTAGGTAAATAGATGAAACTAGAAAAAATTATCCCACAGGGGGAAACACAGTTCCAGAAAGACAAATATAATATGTATTTGCTTTTATATTGAAATTATCTGTTAAGGATAACTAAGCAACAATTCATAAAATAACAGAGGTTAGGTAGAAAGCAATGAACTAGGGGATACAGATAGATTTCATTATGAAAAGTAAATAGAATAGCTAATGGATTAATGGAAGGAACTGGAATAGGAGATTCAATTACAGAAAGAGAGAAGAGTGAGAAGAGGGAGATAATACAATACAGGGAAAGACAGCTAAAGTTAAGGGCTCTTTGAGAAGTAATATGAAAACCTAATAGAGTAGTAGGTTTCTAAATATATAGACATATAGGAATGCTAAATTCACTAAATAATTGGGGAGACAGTGCCCCAAGAGAACACCTTTTGTCACCAAATGAAGCTTCTAGTCTTGGGATTAGATCACATCTAACTGAATTGCTGGACAAAGAGGTCCAATAAAATCCCCCTAAACAAGCCAGGCTATTGCCAAGACTGTAGGTTGCTCTCCACAAACCAATAGCAAGGCCCCCTTTCTGAAGATAACACCTACATGACAATTCATTGAGCATGGAGAAGTCAAGGTGATGCCTACATAGAGCCTTCACCCTACCTTCTAGCATCTTTGGGATAGGAAGGTAATCTGCATCCTACCAAAAGAGAAACACAAACAACAACCCAGCCACAAACCTTTCGATCTACAACAGTGTCATACCTCCAAGATAAGCTAGTATAATGATGGCACAACCCATGTGGAAGTAACCAACCAAAAACTGCTTTGAATTAAGGCCCTCTCCATGAGGTGTAATCTATATCTGACACAGTTTGGGTAACCAAGAACTAGAAACTAGATATTTCAGGGACCTAGGGTAAAATCAAATAATACTGTTCTAAAAACAAAACAAAGCAAATGAACAAACAATAGAAACATAGCAATAAATGACTCCTAATGACATTCTGCTACTCATAGATCAGTGCCTTGCTCGTCATCATCAGAGTTGCTTCCTCTTGCAGAGACCCACAGCCACACATTATGCAGAGAATGAGAGACCTTGGGAAACTCAGCCCAAAATGGGATGAGTACATCAAATCCCTCTCCTTGGGACTTATGGACCCCTATGGAAAAGGAGGCAGAAAAAAATATAAGAGCCAGAGGGGATAAAGGACACTGAGAAAACAAGGCCCTCTAGATCAACACGATCAAAGCTCATATGAACTCACAGAGACTAAAGCAGCATGCACAGGGCTATCATGAGTCTGCCTCAAGTTCTCTGCATATATATTATGGCTTCCAGTTTAATGTTTTTATGAGATTTCTGAGTGTGTGAATGAGTATGGTTTCTGATATTCTCAGGAGATACAATCTCACAGCAACTTCTGATCCTCTAGTTCTTAATCTTTCTGCCTCCTCTTATGATCCCTGAGCCTTAAGTGTGTGAGTTGTTTTGTAGATTATCTACTGGGATTGAATACCACAAGTTTGCATTTTGATTGTTTGTGGTTTCCTGAAACGATCTCCATCTGTTGTAAGAAGAAGTTTCCATGGTGGTGTTAGGGAACTAGAGTTATTAAAGAATATGAAAGCAAGAATGATCTGAAGAAGGAAAACAATAGATATAACAAAGTGAATAGAGGAAAGCCCAAAAGGCTTCAACTTTATACAAATCTTGAATTTTTAATAGACATATTTGTTATATATCATTTTAATAATTCTAAGACTTTTATTAGAATTTAAAGGAGAAAAACAAGTGTGTATGGGCTTTTGAGAATTATACTGTAAACTATAGAGAAATGTTATAAAGTATATAATCCAGGTGTTTGATAAAGTGATAAGGTGTTGAATTTGACCTGTGTGCATCAATGTGAATGTATGAATTTCTCACTGAACTGTTGTAATGTTTTGAGCTAATCAATAATCTTGAGTGAAAAAGTCAACTCCAAGTGGTAGAGAAAGAAAAGGCAATAATCTTCCCAGGCGAACACATCAATTGGCTATTCAACACCAGTCCTGAAAAATACATAGAAATAACCTTAAACAAACTGAGCAGGTTGTACTTATGATTTAGGAGTGTGTGTGTGTGTGTGTGTGTGTGTGTGTGTGTGTGTGTTTGTGGGGGCAATGACAACAACTAGTAATAAAACAGACCACAAATTTGATAAAAATGAAGAAGAGATATATGGAAACACTCGGGAGAAAGAAAAGGAAGGAGCAAATTATACAATTTTGTTAGAATCTCAAAAAAGAAAAAAATTATTTTATTGAAGTTTTCAGAAATTTTCCCACAGCTCTTTTTGACCATAGAGTGAACTAAGGAGGAACTGTAAGATACATGTGCATATACACACATGTACATATTTTGAACACATAAATGCCACAGAAATATCTGATTATTTATTTATTTATTTATTTATCTATTTATCTATCGATTTATTTATTTATTTTGGTTTTTTGAGATGAGGTTTCTCTCTGTAGCTTTGGCGCATTTCCTGGAACTCACTCTGTAGCCCAGGCTGGCCTTGAACTCACAGAGATCCGCCTGCCTCTGCCTCCCAAGTGCTGGGATTAAAGGCATGCACCACCAACGCCCGGCTAAATATCAAGTACACACCTCACAGGCAATATTTTTAGATAATTGTTTCATATGATTCAAGTATAGCCCCTTTACTTTCTTTCCACAAATTAGTCACATATCTGTATGTATTCATTAAATTATATACTTTTAAAGGTATATGCATTTATTTTATGTATATGAGTGCTCTATCTACATGAACACCTTTATTCCAGAAGAGGGCTTCCAATCCCACACTAGATGATTGTTAGACACCATGCGGTTGCTGGGAATCAAACTCAGGACTTGTGGAAGAGCAACCAGTGCTCTTTAACACTCAGCTATATCTCTCCAGTCCCTTAAACTACAGTTTATATAACTGTATATTATACAGATCCTTTCATCATGTTTCACGAGTCTTTTAATATTTAACTGCTACCTAAATCCTCATTTAGTGGAGATATATTAGGTTTGGTTTATTAATAGTTTCATAACTAATCTTGAATATTTTTATCATAAATCTAGGGTCATATGTTTGATATAATTTTTTCAAGCTAGAATAATTACATTAGATGCTGTCAAATATTCTCCTTAACTGGGGATAATCATTGACAATGTCATATGATTTATATGTGTTATAAGAAAATAAGATGAAATACAATAAATTTGTGCTTGTATAGTTAGAAACCATAGAAAAATCAATCAACAGAAACATTTTAACAAAGGAAATAATTACATATTTGACTCATGTATAATGTTGGATTAAAAATGAAATCCAGCAGTAAAAAAATCCATCTATAATAATGACTATCCTGAAATTAAATTAAAAATTAGTAATGGACCAGAGACCTTATTGATAGTAATTAACACATAACTGCATATATTGTCTGTGTAGTATATACAAGAGCAACAGTTATTCACCTTTTATAGTCAAAAGATAAAACGAACTAGCCAGTTGAAATCAGTGTCAGGTGGAGTATTAATGTCATGTTACTAGAAAATGATCCCACAGAAGTAGCAAGAGGAAGTGATATACTATATTCCAAGTTAATTTTATGCAGGCATCATTCTCTTCTTTACATTAGCATTTCTCCTGACACAAATGCCTCTAAATAGGGCCTGTGGTTTTGTGCCTAATTGTTTATAATTTTATGTGTTCATATGTATATTTTACTAGTAAGTGATAAAATAGACTACCTACATGTATTTTATGTACTCATTATACATTTTGCATTATTTTCTATATCTATGGATTAAATGGTACAATGCATTTCAAATTGCCATAAATTCCAACATTTTCCTTCATTTATGAGTGAACTTCCTCAGTTAAATCTTTATACTTCCTGGATCATTTTTACTTTCAAAGTGCTATTAATGAATATGCATAGGTGTGTTCACAAAATAATGTTATAAGAAAGCATAAGGACTCAATGGTACTTTGGTTGTCATAAAAGACAATTTTTTGTTTGCTTTAATGTATTCTTCCTTTTGAGAACTAAATTGTAAAATGTTATGAGTGTTAGATAAAGTTTGATAAATATCCTAAAGCTTTATCTGATATCTGACATTATTAGTTGATATTCATACTTTGTGAAATTCATATGAAATACGAAATATTCATAAAGTATGAATATCAACTAGTAATGTACTTGTTTATTTCTCTTTTTTTGCATTTACCTAAATTACCATTAAACTTTAATTCACAGTCCACTTTATAGGTGCATTATAATGGTCACGACTTGAGATGTACATCAGTGGTCAGTCACTGATGTAGCATGTGCCAGACCCACAGTCAATGCCCAAAGGTGTCATGGACATAAAGTTGGTGCCAATTTAGAATAAATTAGTAAATTTAAATGTCTTCAACTGTGTAGCTATTTAGGCTTTATTTGGTGCCTTGAATTGTTTTGTTTTATCTTAAGAAAATGCTGTACAATGGGGAAATGGCAAAGAACAGAGATTTATTTCTTCAAATTCTGGATCAAAGAGGTCTACATTTAAGGGTGCTTGTTGGGAAAGATCCTTCTAAAGGCATCATAAGATGGTTTGAAACTATCACATGGGCAAAAGCATATATATGTATGTGACACAAAGTTCAAGGGAGACAAGGGTGGAAGAAGAGGGAGAATTGAGGAAAAAGAAACTGAACGCACAATTGGGGACCACTTCATGCTTTTGGATGTTCTGTATGTTAAATGTGTTGCTCTGGTTGATTAATAAATAAAACACTGATTGGCCAGTAGCCAGGCAGGAGGTATAGGCGGGACAAAGAAAGAGGAGAATTCTGGGAAGTAGAGGTTGAGGCAGAAAGATGCTGCCGTGGCCGCCATGAGAAGATGTTAAGATATGGGTAAGCCAGGAGCCACATGGCAACTTATAGATTAATAGAAATGGGTTGATTTAAGATGTAGGAACTAGATAGCTAGAAGCCTGAGCCATTAGGCCAAACAATTTGTAAATAATATAAGCGTCTGTATGTTTATTTTATAAGTGGGCTGTGGGACTGCCCCGGCTTGGCGGGAGCTGGAGAGAAGCTCTCCAGCTACAACATCATGCTTTTATATCAGACCTATCCTAATGACAATGAACCCACTTAGGTGATGACATGAATTTATACATGGCACGAAATCGTTATGATGTAATCACCTCTTTTAACATGCCGTGTCTGATGCAAATTTCAGTTGCAAAATCTTGCAAGACCTTCTGTAGAAATTCTTTGGTAGTTACACATTCCCTGAAACTTCCAGTAATGTTTGCTGTTATTACAGTATTTTATGGTTTACAAAGTAACCTTTCAACCATTACTTCATTGATGCTTTTCAAAAAGCCTGTAAGAATATGAAATTGCATTTTGAGAGCATGGATTCAATTAATAATGCATTTGATTATATATAATAAGAATGTGTGGTGATTTCATTTTTATTTTATTCTTTCAAATCTCAGATAATCTGATGAAATTTAAACTGTACCACTCTAGTGGAACTAATCCTTTTGCAAACAAAAAGAGCCTGATGAAAGATCCTTGTCGGTGTGGTTCCTCTGCTTGTTGTCACAGTTATTTTATAGGGATTTAGTAGGAGGGAAATTCAATAACCTGATTTGCCTTTGATAATATATTTAGATAATCCAAAATATAGTTTCAAAAATTTGAGAATAAATAAATTTCATCTTTCATCTCATAAATGTGGCCCATTTTAAGTATCAGAACATTAAAAATCACTACAGAAAAGCTGTTAAGCATCAAACAAGGTAGTTGCTGATCGTATGAAGTAAAATTGCTGTGTATTAAATCTTGAGACATAAATTAAAATGAACCTGTATTTGTTGCATCATTAGTAAAATGAGAGTAGAAAGAAATCTTTATATTCTTAGTGATGAATTTTCACATGTGAAAGTGAAGAAGCATTTTCACATGTTTCTTATTTTTATTATGAATAATAACATTTTAAATTTCAGGTATATGAACCTCATTTTTTAGTCTACAAAGACTAATTCTGAAGGCAGGTTCAAGATATAATTGATGCTTCCCATGGCAATTTCTGTATCTTGCATATGAGGTTGAAAGTGAATACACACTTGCATTTTGTATTAACCTATATATCATATGACACATGTTCTTGGAAGTAAAAGTTCTAGCATTCATTCCATGCATCACTTTGGATTTAATAATATATTTTGAACATTTACCTATCTCAATATTTTAATGTCATTGGACATTAATGGACAGCAAGAGAACCTTGTCAAGGCCAGGTGGTCATCTACTCTGGCCCATGTCCCCTTGTTCTCTGACACTTTTGCTGCATTGAGTTTTGAATACAACCGGGTTGATTCATTTATCACAATTGTTTTATTACATTTTTATTATGAAATGATAAAGCAAATATATAAGGCAACCTATAACTGTTTTGAAAAACACAGTTGGGAATCCCAAGATGACCCAACCATATTTAAATGTTCCCTGGAAAGATTATCTCCATGTCATAGCTCAGTGATTTTTGTTGTTTCTGTTGTTAGTGGTTGGTTGTTAGTCTTTAAAATTAATACATGGATACAATGCATTTGGATTACATGGAGCATGGGCAACGTACTAGGGCCCACTCCTTGAAGAAAATTGAGTCTCTTTCATCAAGTAACCATCAACTCCCTGTAGCTCTTAAATAGGAGTGTGGTCTGAAATGAGAAAGAGGGAAAATGGGGAGAGGGAAGAGGAAAATTTAAGTGGGGAGAAGGATGAGAGAGAAAAGCATAAAGGGGTGATGGAGGATTTTAAGAAGACACATAAAAATCTATTAATCTACAAACTTTCTAAAAATACACATTTTTTTAAAATACAAAATAATTTACTTGGAATTATCCTATATGGAATGGATAATTCTCGCTACAGAAGTCATATATCATCAAACAAAAAGCCCAGTTCTGGGCATGCGATAGTGCTACTTGAGTTGCTGATCAGGGGATCCAAGAGACTCCCAAAGCATTTTAGACTTCATTGCATTGTTTGTGGTCACCTGTAAGAAGTTGAATGTAAGTAACACCTTATCAATAAAGACACCATACACTTTGCTAACAAAACTTAGAGAATCCAAGCTGGTACTGACCTGAAAGCAGCCTTCCCAGATTGCAGGTTCATAGTATTAGAAGTTGATGTGAAGTTTCTGGGTAAGAAAAGCTATTAATGTTCTTACTCAGCCCTAAACCCTATGAGCTATAATCATCACCAGCCTGGCAAGGGTTATTCAATGGTGCCACAATGGCATTGATGTCTTGCTGGTAACCAACAACTATCTGATTGGATTGAAGGCCCACTCAGTAGGAGGAAACTCATCCAGGTACCATAAATCTGCACAAGGACCCATGATTCAAGAATCCATAGTTTAGAAGAGAACTTTATCATTTTGGTGAACAGACACAGTATTCAACTACCTTCTATATATTTATCCTTAAAGCCAAAGATTAGTGCTGCTTACAACATTTGAAAGAGTAGCTTATTTTTCCACTGGATGACAGTTAATACAGAGACTTACAACTGGTAAAGAGCAAACAAAACGCGATTGTGGAATGTTCATGCTAAATGAGGAATATACAAGCACACCGACATCACCAAACACTCAGAGACCATTGAAGAAAAGCAGGCAGAAAGATTATGAAAGACAGAAGACTAAAAGTACAGCCATGATGCAGTATCTTTGGGACTTAGAAGGAATGTTGCACCCATGATGTCTCCACAGGCCTTTATGAGACCAAACCAATAACATTCATGCTTAGACAAGAGAAGGGTTCACAAAGAAGCTCAGTGTTTTCATCAGTTATATCTGTGTTTGAATTGAACTCACTAGAGTTTTTCAAGGATGACATATAATATACCTTATTAAAGTAATATTGTTAATATTTTCAACAGAATGAAACTGAGAGAACTGGTAGATTATTTTTAAAACAAAGTTTAGAATTTCTGTTACCTAGTCTCTTGAGGAAAAATATCCTTTATTAAGTTTAACAAATTAAAGTATTTTATTCTATATTGTAAATATTTCAGTTATATTTTTGCTTTTATGAATATTTTAATAACCCCATGTAAATTATGATATGAAATTATTGAAAATATTTTAATGTAAATATGTAGTTTAATATCTAATAATTTCTATTCAGAATAAAAGTAACTAAAGTTTCAAGGGGTTAATATAAGGAAGACAAACATGTACATTTTATTCATGGAATCAAGAAACCAGTGAGTGTTCATTAATATTTCTCATTGTTTTTGGGATTTTCACTACAGTTACAAGCATTTCATTGAGAATGTAAATGAATGGCTTTGTAAAAGGAAGACATATTGGTAATATTAGGCTTGAGTGTCCACTAAGTGCCCAACTCCAACTATAGAACAAAATAATGTCTGAAACAATGCAAACGATTTATCACTGTAAGTGCTCTTAGCTTTGTTAGCCAGTGATAGTCAAGGAGTAGTTTTGAGTCCTTCAGTGGATCTTAAAGTAGGATGAATGTCACATACTTACTACAGCATGATTTATCGTTTCTTTCACATCATATACATATACAAAGCAATACCTCCATTACCCAGGTCTTGTTCATCCAAGTTATTAACGAAGCAGAAGACAACTCTCACTGCTTTATTTAGTTTTAGAACCAAACTACTAAAATTTTGGTACAAACAGAAAATTAAAATTGTGATTATGAATTTTTCAGGTATTGTGTCTGAAAACCTAGTTTGGACTAGTAATTTATGTACCAGTTGACTCTGAGAAATTATTTTCTAATATATGCATACCCAACTAACTGCATTAATATATTCATAGAAATTCTCAGTTGCCTCGGCATACAAAATTCTCCTCCAACATTCCTTTTGGCATTTGGTTCTCTTTTCTTCTCTACCACATCTTCCAGAAAGTATGCATTAGACTGATCTACTTCTTTTATCATTAGAATCTACTTTTGAACCTGAGTTTATCACACATTTTCTATATAGATACAATGGAGACATCATCCTCTACTATATCTGTATTAGTGTAAGTTGTCTATGCAACTGAAGAAATATGATTCATCTATTTAAAAAAATTCATGTTTAATCTCAATAGATGAAAAAAATGCCCAACTTAAATATGAGAAGCAGGTATTTGAAGAAATACGGGATATAATTAAACTGAAGGGGTCATAGCCTGCAGCGGCTTAGGAACCCCACTTTTTTTTTAATGCTGAATGTTGTTTATTGAAGGAGGGAGGAGGTCTTAAATACAGGCTTACAGCACAATGAGAGAAACCCAAAGGGCAGAAGTTGGCTACCGATGTTTTATAATTTTGCATCTAAGCTGTTAATGCCCAATATGCAGGATACACAGGCAAGAAACTTCCCTTAAGCAATCAGGAGGGTGGAATCTGGCAGGAAATTAGCATAGGGAGGATGTCAAGGTCAAGGTCAGCAAGCAAGGCAACAGTTACCCAAAACGGGGGCCAGGGACCTATAGGTCTCCCCTTTTACTAAAAAATGAGCTTCTGACTTAGGTTGCGTGGGATATCAGCAGGTCACCTTAGCTGTCATGAAGATGCCTGCCCAGGCCGCACAGGTGCTCTGTCTTAGGTTGGTGAGTGCCCCCCAGACATTACCCATCTCTGAATACTCATTATCATACAGGCTCAATCGTGTGTAAGCTGCAGAGTTAATTGTTGCCAAAGATCTCAAAGTGGCACTGGGCTTTCAATCTGTGTGTTCAACACAGAAAAGACCAACAGAGGTCCTATCTCACCTATAGCCAGTAGGCTAAAGGCAACTGAGCCATTCCCTTCCTTAACGAGACTTGATGCAAATTGGAGTTCTTGTAAGATGGTATCCCAAAAGCAAATGGAACTCGAGTTTATAAATTTATAACTTTCAAAGCCAATCGAAATGTATATAACTATTGAATTAAATTTATCATGCCCAATAGAATGACAGATTAACTAACTCCACTTTTTATGTTCACAGTAGTATCAATATAGCCTTGAAACTCACTTACCACAAGCAGCCACATAGAGTTACAAGAGGTAAGGAATAGCTGTACTCTCAAATCCCTGTACAGAATATGATGTATGGAAGGAACCCAAACACAGATTGAACTGGGCAGGGAAGCCTGTACTACAAGGTGCTTGCCATAGAGCAGAAAAAAAGAATGCCCTTGTCAAGTGTACCACTTAGTAGATACAGGGAGCAAAGTCAGACTTGGCGTGGAGCATCCCACATTAAGACAGGATATGCTACCTCTTTGGCTGACATACATGAAAGTCATCTCTAGGAGAAGCTTCTAGACACAGCCAGAAATATGTGTTATAAATTTCCTAAGCATTTCCAAATCAAGTCAATTTTATTACCAAGATTAATACTCACAAATTTTTTCCAAATGTTGAGTGAGACATAAGTGAAACATTGACTTGTTTAGTTAACTCTGGATTTAACTCATATTCCTATGAACATAATTTAAAAGAAGTTTATTGACTATGTCTGCAGTATTGCTTTGTTTTGTGTGAAATAGGGTCTCATATATCCCACAATGCCTTCCAACATACTATATAACTAAGAATGATTTTTAACTATCAATCCTCCTGACTTCACCTTCATACTAGAATTACAGACTTGTGCCACATCTCCAGCCTATGAGTTGCATTTTTGTTTCTGGAGAGTGTTCTCCTTTCCCTTTTAGTCCCCTTCCTGCACCCTTTTAGCTCCCTAAGGTTCTGTGCACGCTAAGCCAGTCAGCAAGTGCTCCACTGCTAAGTCACACCACCAACCCATTTCCTGTTTCTGCAATTTCTTCTTTAACAGGCCTGAATGGGGCTTGTGATGAGAGGAATTATATTTCTCTAATAACGCTTCTACTTTGGCACCTAAGAATACACATTCTCCCTAAGGTCTGCAGAAAATGCTTTCCTCACCCCAGGGCAAGTTCCGATTTTTGAACTTGAAAGCAAGTGCTAACCTGATCCACTTTGGACACCTGGATAAAATTTAGGTTTTCTAGAGAAAGCAATGCCTTTTTTTTGCTTATGTTCTTTCATTGAGTTCAATACTTTTCACAAACTGATATAGAAACTACTTCTTTCTGAAACTGTGAAAGCCATTCCTGTTAAACAATATTCTATAATTTTGCTTCAATAAAAAAAATTAAATATCTATCTTAACAGTTTTTATCATTACAGTGAATCTGCATTGAATGTACAGCAGGATTGTTTTTGTCTCAAGACAATTATCTCTTATTAACTTAAAAATCAAAAAAATTACCTAAAGTATCATGGTAATATTCTTATACCAAGTATTCTTTTTACAATGAGAAAGAAGTTTAAGCATGTCTATAGTTACCACACATTTTACTCACTGAAATATAAAATTACTCAGCTTTATCAGAGCCTCTAATTATTAAGACCACCCTTTTTATCTTGATTTGATGCAGGCATGGATTGTTGCTACTACTGAAACACAAATACTGCTTCCTTTTCCTTCTTACTCGGTGGTAACCATTAAGAAGTGGGTTGCACTTGTTCTCTTGTGATAGCCTCATCTTAAGGCTTAATTGGAGTGAGATGAAGGAAAAGCATTTCTCTCTGGAAAACAATCAAGTTTGTCCCTTGACATGTGCTGCTTCATTGTGATTAGTGGTGCAGCATTCTCTGTAAATGTTTCTGAGTGACATGGTTTTGCCTTCCTCTAACGATACATAGATGTTTAAAGCCTGTTTTTTTAGTACTTTTAGTTCTAAATCTAGAACCTGCTGTGACTTGGTGTCTAGGATTCCTGTCATTAGATTGCATTGGGTTTATACTTCATTGGAGTATGCTATTCTATGACTTCAAGTTAAATATCAAAATCCCACTTTGAGTGCCAAAGCTATTATCCAGTGATAAGGTCATGAATCGTGATGTCCATTTGAAGTCATTAGACCATGAAAGATGAAGACAAGCCAGATATAAAGTTGAAATTCCAATCATTGTTTCTTTGTGATGGTATTGAATCCATAAGGACAGAGAATTGAAGATAAGAGTTGGGAAATACTGAGGCATGGAGAGTAGAAAGTATGCTGTGTAAAGGCTGCTAAAATCATTTGGCTTCACAACATACTTGGCTTTTATACTTCACAGATGTATCTTTCTTCTTTATCTAACTCTACATTTACACCATCTTTCACATTATGCTTATTTGAATTTTCATGGATGTTCAATCAAACTAAAAAAAAAAAAGTCTGTAACTTAAATTACCTGTTTACCTACATTCTATAGGCCATTTCTTTTACTTTAGGCAATTAAGGATTTCCTCTGTATATAATTTTATCATAATGAAATTAGGCTTGGTTATGTCATCAGTACTTTTTCCAGTGGCTTAAATTTTTTGTTGTTATTTTAATTCCTATATAATTACTCTACCTAATAGAAATTTAGTCCAATAGAGTTAAATTCACCTTTCTGGGATTAAGAAAAAGTAGGATTCAGTATGTGTGAATTATCACTCAATGGAAAATGCTGTTTAGGGTGGGATTATAGTTTACAACAGTCTCTAGACTTTTTATAGACTATGAAAACAGACTACTTTTTTCATATACTACGAAAGCAGCCCTACTATGATGACAAAGATGAGACCCAGAGGAATTTCAAACTTGGTTGTGCAGGAAGCACCTCTCGCTTTACAGTATAGATACCCAAACTTACTAGCAAATTATAATCCAAGAATAAACATTCTATCTGAGAGACAGGAATATATTTTGTGTACTGTGTCTGCAGTAAAGCAAAAAAAAAATGGTCAACTAATGTTATGTATGCTTCTTTTTGTCACTGGAAAATAATGCAGAATGACAGCATCTGAAGGGTAGCTCTGAGGTTACAACAGAACCAAGTGACCTTGATGTCAGAGAACTCCGGCTGTTTGTCCTGAATTCTACTACTGTTTTTCTGCTGTGCCTACCTCCTTTCCTCACAAATGGCACAGCTCATAAAACCTGTCAGCAGTACATACCTGAATAATACATCAGGAGACTGGAAGTTACTAAAAGGAGAGGGAAAAGCAAACAGCTGAGACAGCAATCCCAGCGACCATTACTGAGAGTAGCAGTTTACGACAGACTTTATTGGTAGTTTCTGCTACTTATATAGAATAGTTCATAATTCATAAGGAACCGTTCTTGCTTACTAGTTGCACAAAATAAAATTAAAAAAACAAAAACAAAATGTACTCGGGAACTTAGAAGAAAGGACTTGTGAAGTGTTTGTAGAATATATGAGGTTCATAGCATTCAACAAATTATTTTGAAGAAAATGGCTTGGCTAGCCAAAATGTACAACATTTGATTTCAAGAACATGTTGATTAAATTTCACATTTTACATTTTAAGCTAAAAGCAGGAAAAAAAGAGTAAAGCTAAACAAAGCCTTAAAACTAATTGAAAAAAATTAAATTTTTTCTAAAATATAAAATATTATGATGCTTAAAGAAATAAATTAGCCCTTTATTCCATTCTCAATTGTTTGAAAATAATTGTATAAACATAGTGGTATAATTTAAAACTTTTCCTTGGTTATTTTTTACCCAAGAAGCTCTGTTTAATGAGCAAAAGCATCAGAAACTGTTTCCCAAATATACTTTGTGGTGTGCTCTGAGTAGAACTGTATTCTTTGAAAATATGGGAGTTAGGCTTAATTAATAGACTTAAGTAGAATCTATTACTTGGTCATGGAATCTCTCAAATACTCACATTTAAGTAAGCATTTTTGATATGGGCTAACAATTAAATTAAAATGAAATCCAATTAAATTACAATTAGCAATGTAAAGATTCCAATTTGCACAATGTGTGGTGCATTTTAATCTTCTTTCTGCAGTGGATGTGCATGTTCAGAATGTTAAGCTCTTGTATGTTCCTGATGGAATTTTCACCCACCCATGCAGTGCACATGCTGAGTCAGTCAATGCTTTCTAATAATTCTTATTCCAGGGAAGCAACCTGGAAGTGATAATTGATGTCATTATCCTCAAAGGGAATAAATCAATCTAAGTGAATCTCACCATTCTCTTTTTTCTTCACTTAATATGATTATGATAAAATATTCAGATGTGCTTCACAAAGCATTTTCAGTATGTAAGCTCCTTTCTTTATGACACAAAATGAAAATTAAAAGCATGTTTGTAGATAAAGGTTTTTTGCTTGCTTAAGGGTATATTTTGCATTAAGAATGATTCAGACAAAAGAATAAATACAGAGAGCAAATTAAATGGAAAATAACTGTAGACCTAAAAGTGTACCATGAGCAAAATTAACCTTAAGCATAAGTACTCACTGAACCATATCAACACACCGCCAATACATTTTTGGATCAACTAATCATCTGTAACGATACATGGTCTGACTCCACACAAATACTTGAAGTTCTGCCTGAATCAAAATTCAATTTTAACTGCTGTGTATATCGTTCTGTATAAATAAAATGCTGATTGACCAGTATCCAGGAAGGAAGTATAGGCGGGACAAGCAAAGAAGAGAATTCTGGGAACAGGAAGGCTGTAGGAGACACCAGGCTGCTGCCCAGGTAGCAGCATGTAAAGGCAGCAGGTAAAGCCACAGAACACGTGGTAACATATAGATTAACAGAAATGGGCTGAGTTTAAATGTAAGAGCTAGTCAGTGGTAGGCCTGCAATTAATTGCCAAGCAATTTAATTAATATAAGATTCTGAGTGATTATTTTATAAGTGGTTGCAGGGTCCATGTGACTGGGCAGGACTGGAGAAAACATCAGCTACATTTAACCATTCCAAGTCTTTATACAGCATTACACAGATCATATTACAGGGAGAAAAGATTGCATAGCATTAGTGGGTTCCATGATTTGAGCCTCCAAATGCTCATCTTGAGAATAACACTATGCTGATTGCAGCTGTTGTTATTACAGTTGTTGAGATATGTGTGGGCCAGGTATCATTTCTGGAGAGTCTGATATCAGGAACCTTGTATGGGAACAGAAGTGACTATCCATTCAGGGAGTATCCTCGAAGAAGGGAGTTGCAGACAAGTAGCACAGGCTTCAGAATCTGGGCATCAGTCAGCATGCTACTCATCAATAACTGGGAACCCAAGAAGGAGTCCAGTGCCAACTAGGGAAGGAACATAAATAATAGTGCTAAGGTGATTTTTTTCAAAAACTGAAAAGCAAGATATAGGATGGTCTTTTGCATATTGATAAACTACTCTATTTTCAAAGAGTTCTGGAACTTCCCTGCAATGTTACCCAGTGATATTCCCTGGACATCATCTAGCTTACCAGGCATGGAGCATAGTGAAGAACATGAATGTCAGGACCACAGTGTTGAGCAGCTTCAAATGACACCTCTGACCCTTCCTAGTTATAGGGCTGTATTTAACTTCTCTGTGCCTCAATGTTGTCATTATTAACAGAATATTATATGGCACAATCTTAGCTGTAGAGGCTTTATGGAATTGTGCCAGAGAGAGTAAGCTTAAAATAAGTTCTGACAATGTAAATTTATTCAGAGAAGTAAAATTAAAAAAATAATCACAAGCATAATTTTATTACTATAAATTAGGGTTTTGGAACATTGAGGTAATTATTGTTAATTTCATATTATAAAATACATTTCAAGCAGTCCAGTCTCAGAGTAAACAAAAATACAGTTGAAAGCTATGAAAGAAGAAAATAAAAATGATCAATGGGCTTTGCCATAAAATGTGCAAAGTGCATTTTTGGAATGGAAGTGAGTCATTTTACTTCTTAGCTCTAAGTCATGAAGAAGGGTATGTAAATGACATTCTGAAAGACTGAAAGTATGAGAAAGACAACAAGGCAGCCCAGGAATATTGAGATGTCCTGAAGGACAGAGCAACCGAGAACAATGTTTCATTATGCCATGGTGTGGAGAACATTAGTAATGACCAAACATGCTTTCCATGAATTTACTATAACTTATGTCTTGATAAATCTTATATTCAGTGGACCACTACTGTATGTTGATATTAAGAATTACATGTTGTATAAGGCACATATTTAAATTAGTTATTGAGCAAATATTACTCAGATCATTCATGTTATTAAATTACTAGTGTTGAGCCAAAGCAAAGGCCTAGCAGTTAAGACTATTTGCTGACACTCTTTCATGGTATACTGTTTATGTTCCCAACACAGCCAGCAGACCACAATTTCAGTTCTAGATGATTAGATGCTCCATTCTAGCCTTTGTAGCTAAAAGCCACCCCAGGGGTGCACATACAAATATGGAGGCACTCAAACATATGCAAAAAAATCAGCAAATAGAATAAATAAATCTTAAATTGCCTAGTGGGGTTCTCAACCTGTGGGTCATGACCCCTTTGGCAAATCTACATATTTGCATTGTGACTCATAACTAGCAAAATAACAGCTATGAAGTAGCAGCAAAAGTAACTTTCTGGTTAAGGGTCACCACTACATTAGGAAATGAATTAAAGGGACATAGAATTAGGAAGGTTGAGAACCACTAGTCTAGTGCCAGACACTGCAGACATTTATAATCCCCATGTTAGGAAGGTGAAGGCAGGTGAATCAGAAATTCAAAGTCTTCATCAGTAAGTCTTCATCTACATAGTATGTCTGAGGTCAGCCTACCCTACTTGAGAACCTGCCTCAAAAAAATGAAAAATAAAGGACAGATGTCTTAATTTGTTTTAATATGATTTTACTTTTTGATACTATAACTATAGAATTTCCCCCTTCTCTTTCCTCCCTCTCACCCCTTCCATGCACCCTACTTGTTCTGTCCTGAATTCATGTGTCTTTTTTATATGTTACATATAAATATGCTCATGTATTTATAAATATACACATGCATTTGTAAATATAGACATATATATTTCTAAATACATAAACAAACATAACTTGCTTAGTCTGTATAATGTTGTCTGTATGTACATGATCTCAGGGTTGACCACTTGCTATGGAGGATTTGTCCCTTGGAAAACCATTTTTCCCGTTCTCCCATTCTCATTATTCCCCAGTTAACCCCTAGTCCTTCATCTAGGGTTGATGCCTTGCAATTGTTTCTACTTCCATGTTTGCATGCTCATTGGTGTCTTCACTGTTCTGGTCATCATAAGCCAGAGGTATACTATGTAACCCAGTGATTCTCAATCTGTAGGTTGAGACCCTTAACATACTACTGGAAAACACAGGTATTTACATTATGATTCATAACAGTAGCAAAATTTCAGTTATGAAGTGGCAATGAAAATAATGTTATGATTTGGGGGTCACCACAACATGAAGAACTGTATTAAAGGATCTTAAGATTAGGAAGTTTGAGAGCCACTGAGGTAGCCCATACTTGCCTAAAACTCACAGAAATGCCTCAAGCGGCTTCTGAAGTGTTTGATCCATCACAATAGGCATGTGAAAAGTTTTTTAACATAGTGGTGAAGAGATGTTATTACGAATATATTCATCTTTTAAATTCCTGTGTTTTTTGTATTTTTTAAATTAATATTTATTTTGTCCTGACTTTGTTGAAATAATTAGAAAGCAAACACTCAAAAGGAGTGCACTTTCCCATAACTGTCAAGCAAACAATGAAGCCAACTGCATTTTCATATCCTTCCTTTTTCTTTTCTTTGTTGCCTAGGTGATCCTCAAGCTTACCATACTGTTGCCTCTTTCTCTTCAGCTTGTTGGCGACTGTCATGCATCACTATGGCTGACTAGAACTCTTCCTATAAATCCGCTATCATAAAATTGCTTATGGTAAAAAAAATAACACAAAATTATTTCTCAGGTACACACATGTACGAGGTGAGTATAGGCTGGAGTTTTTAAACTTAGGTGTGAGAGAAGTCAATTTTTGCTGTGTTAAGCAATAAACTAGACATTTATAATAGAATATAATAGCTACTGTTTACATACCACTATTATTTGACTTAGGTATATGTTGTAGTGCTTTTATAGTATAACTAAAGGTCTTCCTTTCTTTTTTCCCCTCCATTCTGAGACTCAAAGATGTGATCTAACATAGGCTATGTCCATAGTTCTACAGAATAACTATTACTACGGGAGGAAAATAAAATGTGTTTTTACCCAGGGATGAATTTGTCATTTGTTCAGTATTAAGGAATAGTAAGTATATAGCTTTTTGAAAGGAACAAAGGACTAGTTATTTCAAGGCTCTGTTCTGATTTCTTTTACACTTGGCTACATGGAAAACATCCTTCTCTATAAAATAGACACCTCTCCCTTTCTGTTGTCATTGGTACATGCAGACAGATATAATTGTGAATTTCTGGCTTAATAAGGCCAACTTGATGGGAAGAATGGCCAGCGTCACCCTGTTAATGAGGCCTCTGCTGGAGAAGTTCAGAAGGTGCATCCAGCAGTTCTCTCACAATGCAGACACCGTAGAACTTTGAAGCTGAGTGAGAGCCTCAGGCCAATTTCACTCTGGTGTCCTGTGACAAGGAGGTGGCTTGCCATTGTCTGTACACTTGTCAGGAGCGATGCCGTTTTTTGTACATGTCAATTTACCAACAGCCCTAAATCTCTTGCATGAGGAGAGTTCTTAATGAAAAATAAATGTTCATAAAAATGTCTGTATTAGAAGCAGACATCAGACTGTTCTGATGTTCCTTGAAGGAACTTCACAATCACTTCTCATTAGCCATGTAAAATGTATATTTCCCTGTTTTAAAAATAAAACTGACATGTTTCTAGGATGTTTTAGATTATTTAACTTAGACAACATGAAATTTGTTGGCTCAAGGCCCATGTAAAAATTAAAATAGATCTGATTTCAAGTGAGGGAAAAATGCGCCTTCTCTTAAGCAAGTAAATATTCCATTCCGTGTTACATTTCTTTAATGGAAATAAATTCAATTCTCCATTTCAAAATTTGGAGAAAGGATGCCTGGAAGAGAATTAATACAAGAAGCGATCTGTATCTATAAATAAAGTGCAAGAATTAACTGGGCTCCTGTCAAATGATAATGATCATGAAACCTTTATTACTATGCGTTTTCTTTATTTTATTTACAGATGAAAAAGTAGCGCATAGCTGATTTTTACTATCCATCCTGCAGGACATGCACACACAATGGAAGAATCCTAAGGTTCCCTGTCACAGTTGCTCCATCCACACAATCATCCTTGCTTGGGTGCTCACTTCTATTCTGACTTGGTGTTCTCTACCTGTATTAGTTTATTTCACTAATTGTTCTGACAGAACACCTGACAGATGGAACCTGAGGAAGGAAGGATATATTTGGACTAATGTTTGAGCTTAATCTTTCATGACAGAAAAGGTCTGGTGGCAAGAGCTGCTTCATGATAGCAGGAGAATGATGGAGTCCAGGAAGCAGAAAAAGCTTTCTTAGAACTAGGAGCTGAGTGTAATTTCAAAGACAAGCCCCAAATGACCTACTTCCAACAGTCAAGCCCCACTTCCTAAAGGCTTTCCATTTAAAAATCTGTCTGCCAGCTGGGAAGCAAGTATTCAATACACGAGTCAATGGGAAATACTTGAAATTCAAACAATAACATCACCACACTGCAAATCAGCCATCTTTGTATCCTTAGTGGTTTCCACAGTTCCAGCGTTAGTTTCTTAGCTCCATCAATCTCAGCTCTAATAACCCTGTGTTTTCTGTTATTTCCTTTGCCTTGGATTTGAAGAAGAGAGACATTAGTGTATGGTAAATCACAACTTTGACAGAAAACCTTGTGAGAAATGTATTGATCAAAGGAAGAGAAATTATGATTTTATAATATTTATCCCAACAGTTGAACAAGTAAATATGTTTGTTCATTTATCCAAGTTTTTACCAGTGAAGGTTTAATCTTTATATTGCCCAAATTATTTACAACTGTTATTTCAATTCTGTTATTTGTGATGCTTTGGAAATTAACTTAATTTGAAATTATTACTAAATCATTGTTCTCAAGTTAGTAGTAAATATGCATGATGTTATATATATGCATATATGCATACACATCCATCTATTTTTATGAATATTCAAATGTTCTTTTATATTGCATTTTTTCTAAATAACACTTTAATTTTTTAATACTTTTTAATTTTTTTTAGATTATAGTAACATCATTTTCTTTTTTGCCTTTCTTTCCCAATCTCTCCCATATACACTTCCTTGCTCTCTTTCAAATTCATGTCTTCCATTTTCATTAACTGTTTTATGCATGCATATATATAATATATATGTATATCATATATATTATATATAATACAACCTGCACCGTCTGTATACCTATATGTTTTCAGAGCTCACCATTTGGTATTGGATAATTGACTGGTGTGTTCTTTCCTGGGGAAGCCTATTTCTCCTACCACCTGAGACCACAGAGCAAGTGAGAAGTTTACTCAAAAAGGATAAACAAAGTCATTCTGACTATAAAGGTAATTCCTTCTCGGACTCAGAGCCAAATCTAGCTTAATATTTATAATCAATTTTTAAAGTTCTGGAGCTTTGCATACTTAATTTAGAATAACCATTTAAAATGGGACAAATAGCCAAACGAATGGAAACACATGAACTATGAACCAATAGCTGAGGAGCCCCCAACTGGATCAGGCCCTCTGGATAAGTGAGACAGTTGATTAGCTTGAACTGTTTGGGAGGACCCCAGGCAGTGGGACCGGGACCTGTTCTTAGTGCATGAGCTGGCTGTTTGAAACCTGGGGCTTATACAGGGACACTTGGCTCAGCCTGGGAGAAGGGGACTGGACCTGCCTGGACTGAGTCTACCAGGTTAATCTCAGTCCTCCTCGGGGGAGGCTTTGCCCTGGAGGAGGTGGAAATGGGGGATTTCCTGGGGGGAAGGGGAGGGAGTGGGAGGGGGGAGAATAAGGGAATCTGTGGTTGATATGTAAAATTAAATTAAATTATAAAATAAAAAAATAAAATGTGTAATTATCTTGTGTTTCTTATTGTGTCTAGTTTCTTGTGCTATAGCCATCTTACTATGACAATTCTGTACACACACCAGCTGCCCAAGGCTGATGTCAAACATAGGTGTGCTTCGAAGGTCTCCCATGCACTTTGGTAGCATTATTCTTCCTTTTCTCTATGTTTTATTCGTTACTTTTCAGAATGTTTTTTTTCTACACTTTGTTTATATCACCTGTGGTTCACACCCAATTTATTCATATGAAATAAACATAGAACACAGGTGTACTTTTAACTTCACCTGTAATGTGTGGATCCACATCCAGTGTAAGCTTCAAAAAAGGTAATTTGCTAGACACAGGAGCCAGTAAATATGGACTATTTCCTTGAAACCCATATAAACAACAGAATTAGGGCTAAATGACTTTATATATATAATACATATATGCATGGTGTTATATATATGCACATATGCATACATGTCCATCTGTTTTATGAATATTCAAATATTATATATATATATATAATGAAACAAAACAGAATGTTACTTTCCTCCCTATTTCTATATGTGAGACCATTATTTTAAGACATAATAAAAAGATAAGAATTTTTGGGAAGTAGGAGTCTCCTTGGAAAAGTTAGATGTGGAGGTCCAGTCACACACCCATGCTAGTTGGGAGAAGGACTTGTGAATTCTTGTTCTGAGGAAGATCAGTGCTGGTCTCTAAGCATGAGTGAAACCATGGAAAAGAATCCTGGACCTGCAGAAATGCAAAAGACTGGGTAGTGGCTCACAATGCTCTGCTTAAATACAGACTTCCTGAAACTTTATCAGCTTATTAACATTGCATATCCAAAATATTTAGGTGGGTGCGTTTGCCCCATTTGGGTGGGTTGTATTTGGTCACAAAGACCGATTTTTGAGGACAAGAAGACCCTTTCATACCTTGAGCTCTAGTTTCTGTGAGATGGAGATCTCTCATCCCTTCATGTAAGGAAGGGATATGTTACCTAGAAAAGAGAACATATCTAGTTTGAACAAGAAAGCCGAGCATATTACCCAGAATTTACTAATGCTGTTTATTTGGTATTTTATACCATGTTCAAATATATTTTACAACATTTTATATATATCTGAATTTATATATGAATATATTCTACTTATATATGCATTTGTATGTATATAAGAAACACATACAATAGATTTAATAGACTTTTTGACATATTTATAAATGTACATACATATTATTAGTACTTGGGGGCTTTTAATATATTTTATGAATATTTCTCAAAGTTCTACATTTAGAGTCTGCTGAGAGATAAGCAGAGTTACCTTCTAATATTGTTTCCACTAGGGCTTCATCATCATTTCTACTTTCTCCTAAGACTTGAACACACATTTCACACAGTAGTCTGTTAACCATGTCATCTTCATTGATAGGGTGATATTGATTTTCATTTGGGCCATTAAAATTGTCTTCTTAACGTTCCTAACGGTAAGTCATCTTATTCACTATCTGGAGTTACTAAGGAGATTAACTGAGGTTTTCAGTTACTCTCACATAAGAATGAAATACACAGGAAATTAATATAGTTCACCCATAGTGTACAGTCTGATTTGAGGAAAGCATTCAAGCAGTAGATTTTAGTTGCAGAGTATTGTTTTTTACTCAAAGTGAAATTAAACTAAAGGAGACATGATGGATTAAATCTGAATAAACTAATTTAATCACCTTCTAATTATCTGTGGTTTCTGTTCAATATTGGCTGTGAAAACTATGTAATTTTAAATTATATACTTGTATTGATTAACTTTGGTATTTGAGAAAATTGACAATTTGTAAAAAAAACTACAAAATAACTATTGGTAAAACAAGAAAACTAAAGTAGGAAAGAAGTGCCTTATTAAATCAGGAGGAGATGAAAATGAACTTTGTTAAGAGAATTATATTAATCATAAATGACTAAGTCTTTAAACCATATTAGTCATATTAATCTAAGGAAATCTGAGCCATAAACAGTCTCTCTACCTTGATTCTGTTTTCTATAGTGAACTTTAAACCTGCCTCCATTTTAGGTGGGGCACAGGCTTCTGGACTGCTACAAGATTCCAGAGACTTGCAATTAAAGCCACTTAATATTTCAAAACAAATAAACAAAAGAAGAGAGAATTTAAACAAATTTCAAGTACATTAAACCTCAGGATCATGATGTCTCACACACACACACGTGCTTCTTAATACCTCTCCCTTTGTCTTTACAGATGATCCAGACTGCTAGCTCGTAAACCAGACCTTTGTGTGTCTGTGTTACAAACAAGATTGATGTGTAGAAAACAAAACTAAACAAAGAAAACAAACAAACATATAAAACAAAGCAATTGTGACCTAGATCTAAATATGGAGAGAAGCGCATGAGATGGTATCATAATGATAATAAGGCTAGGTAACAAGGAGGTCTTAAGGGTGACACAGATCTCCCAGGGAA
Source organism: Peromyscus leucopus (assembly GCF_004664715.2). Taxonomy (NCBI): domain Eukaryota; kingdom Metazoa; phylum Chordata; class Mammalia; order Rodentia; family Cricetidae; genus Peromyscus; species Peromyscus leucopus. The sequence continues at coordinate 8,222,560 of NC_051064.1, read as the reverse complement.
GGGGAAATAGAAGAGATTTCGTGGGTGGACAGGGGTAGGTGGGTTATGGCAACATGAGGGGTCAGGTGAGGGTGGGGTGGAAAGTACTGAAAGAGACAACTACAAAGGAGGTCATTTCCAGATCAGGTAGAAATCTGGTGCAAGGGAAACTCCAGGATTCTACAAGGATGACCTCAGCTAAGAGGATGCATAGTCTGAACTGACCATCTTCTCTTCCCAGGCAAGACTACCAGAGGAATTCAGACACCAGCCCAGCCACATAACCTTCGACCTACAGTCTGTCCAGCCTATGGGAAGTGCTGGAGTATGGATGGCATAGAGATTATGGGAGTTGCCAACCAAAGACTTGTCCAGCCTGAGAGTGGACCCACCCCTGATACTGCCTGGAGCACCAAAACCCAGGGTCTAGATGGCCTAGGGACCTAGAATGAAACGAAAAACAACTGGAGAAAAATTCTCAATATAATGATGCCTAAACATATTCTTCTACACTCATAGATTGGTGCCTAGCCCAATTGTCATCAAAGAGGCTTCATCCAGCATCTGGTGGAAACAGATACAGAGACCCACAGTCAAACATAAGGCTGAGCTCAGGGAATCCTGCTGAATATAGGGAGGAATGATTGCAAGAGCCAGATGAGTCAAGGTCATCACATGAAAACCCACAGAATCAACTAACCTGGGCTCATAGGGGCTCACAGAGACTGAATTGACAAACCAGGAGCCTGAATGGGACTGACCTAGGTCTTCTGCATGTATGTTACAGTTGTGTAGCTTGGGCTTCTTGTGGGACTCCTAGCAGTGGGAGCAGGTGCCATCTCTGACTCTTTTGCTGGCATTTGGGACCCTTATTCCTTATGCTGGTTGCCTTGCCAGCCTTAATACAAGGCCAGGTGCTTAGCCTTATTGCAACTTAATATACCCTGATGGGTTGATATCCATGGGAGGACTGCATTTTTCTGCATAGTAAAGGAGCAGGAGTGGATTAAAGGGGGACAGAGAGAAGGTTGGGGGGAAGGGAATGCGAGGTGAGGAGGGAGGAGAAAATGCAGTCAGGTTGTAAAATAAAGAAATATAAAAATAAAAGTGAAAAAATGATGATAAGGAAGAAAAATGTTTTTGAAATTTGAAATATTTGAGCAAAAGTAGAGAAAATGTGTTTGTATGTCAGTTGCCGTATCATGCATTGTCATATGACATCATGTCCTGCTGCTGGAGTCACAATGTTCTCTTTACCATCATGCTCAAGTGACCTTGCTTCCTCAGCTAGGTCCCTTTCTTAACTTTTCCACCACCACCTTTTTGTGGTGTAAAATCCAAGTACTTGCCTATGTTCACTGATATTGAACATTGAAATGTAATGGTTTATTTCTCACAGCTATTGAAACCTAATATTTTTTTCAGTCCTTGAAAAAAAATAAAGTGATTTTATTCATGTATCAGATAAAATAGCTAGAATGCTAAATCATGTGAATAATAATCATTTCCAATATAGAATTGCATTCAATATAATGAGGGGTTTCCGCACAATAAGAGACATGGATTATGAAAAGCATTTATTCTTATAGAATCAAAGAAAACCTTGATTTATGGTTCTCATATACGTGTTTGATATTTCTACCTATTCTAATTAAGAAACAGAAGACAAAAAGTACATTAACAATCCTTGCATTACTGAATGATATTAAACTTTGACATTTTAAAATTATCCTGTAACAATTTAAATTGTACTAGTTATTTTAGGTTCTCTAACAACATTTCTGAATTAATACTGTGTTATGACTGAAATAATTTAATATTTCTTGAAAAGTTTGTATATACTTTACTGTTCATTGAGAAATAAGTTTAAATACTTTATGAATTAGATAGGCTGAATAAGTCAGTTTGTTGCAGCCCAAACAAAATGACTGTGACAGAAGTCGTGTTTAAGATTAGTAATATTAGTGAGAATTTGACCTGAAAAGTCATTGACAGCAAAAGAATAACCAGGAAAGGGGTGTGGTTATAGATGTGCCATAGAAGTTCACTGATGTTGGTTGTTTTTGCTCTTTGGGGGGACCTGCCACTCAGTTCCCAAATAAATCACACACAGAGGCTTATTGTTAATTTTAAATTCCCGGCCTTAGCTTGGCTTGTTTCTAGTCAGCTTTTCTCGACTTTATTTTCATCTACCTTTTGCCACTGAGCTTTTTCTTTTTCTTACTTCTGTAATCTTACTTTCACTCTTACTCATGGCTGGCTGGGTGGCTGGGTGGCTGGCCCCTGATGTCCTCCTCTTTGATCTCTTTCTCTTTCTTCTTTTTCTCCCAGAGTTCTCCATCTATTTAGTCTCTGCCTGCCAGCTTCACCTATCCTCTCTCCTGCCTCACTATTGGCCACTCAGCTCTTTATTAGACCATCAGGTGTTCTAGACAGGCACAGTAACATAGCTCCACGGAACTAAACAAATGCAACATAAGAAATGCAACACATCTTTGCATCATTAAAGCAAACGTTCCACAGCATAAACAAATGTAACACACCTTAAAATAATATAATATTCTACAAAAGTTCACCATGTGGGAACATTGAAAATGGCAACTTTTATAACCTGATTGCTATTCTGTTTTCTAGATTTCTAAGATGAGGTGTTTTTATTCCTTCCTTTCTCTACCTTGTCCACAAGGAAGAGGACATGGAAATAATGCCAAATCCTGGATCGAAATTTCTATATGTATGATTAGATATTCTTCATTAAAACATAAGTTATTTGTCCATATGACTCTATAATCTGTTTGCAAATGTTCTATTAGCTACTCTGTATGCTCATGGGTTATATTGATTGTCAGCTTTCTTTCATTACTAATTCAATTCTATCACTATTTATAAGGTTATATGCAATTTCTATTTATTTACTAAATAACTTGCAATGTGTCTTAACAAGATTTTCTTTTACTTTGATATTACCTATTTTGCTATAAATTTGTTCATAATGCTGTGAGAGCCCACAACTGACTCAGTTTCCCAGTTTGAATCTGAAGTCTATTCTGAGTCAATAGAGTTCAAGCTTATTTGCTCCAAGGCTGTAAGAAAGTTCTGATTAGCCCACAGAGTCTCCTTGAAGTGTTGCTGGAGGGCTTCTCTCCAGGTTCCCCAAGCCCCGCAGTCCCACAATCCACTTATAAAATAATCACTCAGACGCTTATATCACTTATAAACTGTATGGCCGTGGCAGGCTTCTTGCTAATTGTTCTTTTATCTTAAATTAACCCATTTTTATAAATCTATAGCTTGCCACGTGACTGGTGGCTTACCGGCGTCTCTACATGCTCTTCTCCTCTCGGTGGCTGCAGTCTCTCTCCCCTAGCCTTCCGCTTCCCAGAATTCTCCTCTCTCCTTGTCCCACCTACCTCCTGCCTGGTCATTGGCCATCAGTGTTTTATTTACATAGAGTGATATCCACAGCATTGAAGGGCTGTGAGAAAGTCCCAATTAGCCCACAGAGCCTCCTTGTAGGGCTATGAGAAAGTCTTGATTAGCCCACAAGAAGGAACACACCATCTAGCTAGATGTAGGCTGCTGATGCCAGCCACAGGTACATTGAGATAGAAACTGAAACTCCCTGCTCCTTGACGCAAGACAGGATAGATAGTGGTTGAATGCCTGTGCTGTGCATTGTTCTACCTCTGTCCTTCAAGACTGTATATAAGCTGACTGTGAAATAAACTCAGGGCTATCTGGCATTGACCAGCAGACCTCTCGACTCTTTCTGTCTTCTTCATTGTCTCTTCAATCCGCATGCCTCTACCCAGCTACCGAGCTGACTGTCGGCAGTCCCGACATAATGCTACTTCAAATAATTTGTCATCAGATAAAGACATCCTTTCTTTCATTCCTCATTTTTTAAATGTGTATCATTCCTATGCTAGTTATAATGATACTTTTCAAGACAAAAATTTAGCCTAATTGTTTAGGTTGACTTTTCTATGTCATTTTCCTAATTTTTAATTCATTCTCCTGGGGGGTTTTCACATAATTTTAGCATTTTAGGTTTTAAGGCTGGCAAGAGCTTTTCTGGACTGCAAAGTGAAAAGACAGGTGCCAAGAGCTATATGTCTGCTTATCTGGGATGCTCCCTCCTTTCCATCCTCTTCAGGGACACTCACAATGCACTGCATTCTCCTGTGGCTGGCCAACCAAAGCCAAGGGAAAAGCTGATCTTCAACAGAAAGTGTTAGGGAAGGGTATGAGGCCACACGGAAGGACTAGGGCACTTTCAAATGAATCCCCACAAAAAGCAACATCAGCTAGGATGATTGATTAAAAGGGGACTTTATTATTTATTTTATTTTCCAGAATCATTGATATTCATTGGCTTACACTCATTGCCTTAAGAATGGCTGTTGTATAAATTTTGGACTTTAGTTGTATCAGAAAGGCAATTATATCTGGTCCTTAGTAACCTTTCTTAACTAAATACTCTGGTCGTTTCCAATAGTATGGATAATTCTGAGTCATAAGTCTTGACGAGAACTATTACAGTTTTCACATTTTTTCTTCCATCAGTTAGGGATTTAAATATTGAGACAAATTTAATTCAGTAATATGCATATATACACATATTCATAAATACAAAAACATAAATTTTAGTGTTTATTCATAAGTTTTGTAATTCATAAGATGTGTAATTTCCAAAAAGACCCTCCTAGTCAATTTCCTTTGATAAATTATTTCCATTCAATTTCCTTTTTAAAAGACAGCCAGGTCATGTAGAGACAGAAAATTTCATATTGAAGGCACAGACATTATACTTCAATTATAAATACCATCATTCTGCTGCAAGAGAAAGAAAAGACTGTAGATAAAACCCAGTGTATTATTCAGGGTTCTCTAGAAACACAGAAATTATGGAATGCATCTTTTTCTTTCTTCTCTCTCTCTTTCTCTTTCTATCTCTATCTGTCTGCATATAGATATAGATATACATATACATATAGATACAGATATAGATATGTGGGATTTATTGGAATGACTTACAGGCTGCAGTCCAACTAATCCAACAATGGCTGGCTGTAAACCAAAAGTCTAAAAATCTAGTAGTATCTCAGTCCCACAAGGCTTGATGGCTCAGCTGGTCTTCCATATGTGCTAGAATCCTAAAGAAGTAGGCCCCAATGCCAGTGAAGAAATGAATGTGTGAGCAAGGAAAGAGCAAGCAGGCAAAAACAGCTCCTTCTTCCATGTCCTTATACAGGCTCCCAGCAGAAAGTGTTGCCCAGGTTGAAGTTGTGCCTTCCTGCCTCAAATTCTGGATCAAAGACCTGTGTCTTTCAGCCTTAAGATCCAGATCAAAGGCATATGCCTTCCCACCTCAAAGGTCCTGACAAGAAGCAGAACCCACTTCAAACCAAGCAGAAAATCTCTCAAAAATGTGACCTCCATTTCTGGATGTAGTACATTCCAGATATCATCAGATTGATAACCAAGAATATCCCAAATAACCAAGAAGAGATGGGCAAGGTCACTAAGCAAAGGCAAAGTCTGTGACATTGACTTAAGGCAATGCCTTATTCAAATCTAGGTACCCTTACAAATGGATGTTTTAATGGAAACAAATTGTTCTTATGAAAATGCTTTTTAAATCTCCTAATATCAGAAAGAGCCACTTCAGAGATTAATTCTGTTATATAGGCGGTTTCCTAAACTAACTTATGTGTTATTTATTAGATTAGCCAGTTCCTGGAAATTTTCTGAAGAATAGGGCAAGTATCTTCACCCATGCTCAATCTGGACATTTCTAATTGAGCCCTTTTTTTTATTTTTTATTTTTTATTTCTTGTTTGAAACTCCAAATCCAATCAGTACTTTTCAGACAATGCTTTGGTGGTGGATTCTAGGGTTGTTTTTGTTTTTTGTTTTTTGTTTTCCTATTTTCTTAGCCCTCTTTGTTCTATCCATGGGAGACCTTTTGGTAATGTTCATAGACATCTTCCACTTAGCTGTACACATTCATGTATAGTTTGTGTCAGTCTGTAGCATTGAAACTGGACACATTAGCATACAAGTTCCTTGAGATACAAAGTTGTCATGTTTTTTAAAGAGTATCTGTGTAATCTAATGAAGAATGGTCTGAAACTATGTTTCAAACAAGAAACTTTTTTAGAAGCTAAATTCTAGAACATGACCTGCTAATCTCATAGCCTCCATAATAATTCCATCTCAAAAAGAAACTCAAACACAGTCTGTGAAGAGGCATGAAGACTGCTACACCTCTTCAAAGGGGCATTAAAATACTATGTCCATCCAATAAACAATGAGCTCCCTTCCACCTTCCTGCTAATTTCCTCATTGTTAACAAATCAGAAAAGGAAGATCCAAGATCTGATCTTGTTCTCCAGACTGGTCAACCTTTTGAAAAACTGAGTCATAGTTGTTCAGTAAAATTTCTGTATTTTCTTGCATTTAGGCATACCACTGTGCAGCTCTGTGAAAAGATTTTGACTGTAGTGTAAAAGGCAATAGCAATGATAAGGCTGGATGACATAATGGCCTGACTTTATAAGGGGCTTGTCAAGCTCTCTTTTCATCTCTGGTGTTGGAACTGGATGAGTGAAGAGGTTAAACAATTTAGAGTAATAAGCAGAAAAGATGTAACAGACATAGGTCAGGAGTTCTTACCTCTCAAAAAGCAATATTGGGGAGATGAGAATTTTTAAGAAGAAAATCATTCTTTTTCCAAGGCCAGTTCTGAAAGGATGAAAGGTACAGTTCTCAAAATTACAGCCTTAGAAGCTGGTAGGTCCAATGGGCTTTTGTTGCTGAGAGAAAGTGTAATGATTTGGAAAAATTACAGGCTAAGCAATGCCATCATTATCTATAGTAGTGACTACCCTGTCCACGTACCTTTAGCTGAGTATTAACAATTGACTCTGACCTCTTGGGATAGTTTTAGGTAGATTATATTACCATTCTACATGTTAAATCTCACAGTAATTTATGTGTTTGGCTGTAGTAAACTTAAAGAAAGAAGAAGGAAGAGGGTGTTGCACACCCTCATATCCCCTGTGTAATGTGTAGGTCATTGAATGTTCTGGGTTCTGTCAATGAAAAGAATACTTTGCTGCTCATGATTGAATCATTGAGAAGTATCTTCTCTTTAGAGTCACAATCCTGTAAAAGTGGGAGGAGGAAGATGATTTTGCAAAGGAAGAGAAATAAAGAGAGAACAGTTTCTTTGTTTGTTTGTTTGTTCTTCTGGAGCTGAGGACCGAACCGAGGGCCTTGCACTTGCTAGGCAAGCACTCTACCACTGAGCTAAATCCCCAACCCAAAGAGACAACAGTTGTAATGTGACTCAGTGTACATTTCTGGTGGAAGGTACAGAAGAAAGTCCTGTGACTTGAACCTAGTGCCTCATGCACTCTAGGTAAGCATCTCATCACTGAGCTATACCCCTACCCTGTTGTTGCATTTGTGTTTGTTTGTTGTAAGGAGTCTTTCAGTGAGGTTATTTAGGATTGAATTAGTTTCTCAAAATCTAACTTAGTTTTCATCCTTTCTTATGCAATCAGGGTGCCATTAACCCAACATTTCTATATACAAGTAACTTTCTTTTATTACTGTTTCTCTACTGCACCAATAGCAATTCTAAAGCTTTTGTTCTAGTTTTCTTCTAAAGCCTATGAAGTTCTTTAGAAAATCATAGCATCTGGCTTCCTGCCTCATGCATGAGTTCAGTAGAATTACAGATGAAAGAAGCTCTGTTTTTAAATGAGCTCACTGAAGGCCTCCCTGTCTTCCTGAAATATTATCTACTTGAGGTATCTAGCTTTCAGTTGACAAAAGCTAACACTAAAGCCTAGTATTTATGAACAATTTATCAGAAAATAAATAAGCCATATGTGTGTGTGTGTGTGTGTGTGTGTGTGTGTGTGTGTGTGTGTGTGTGTGTTACGAATTGTGGAGCTCAATTCCAGGAAAAATCTGGTGACCTTCCCTTTTACAGTGAGGAAAGAGTGAAAGCAAGATGCCCAGTGGGTTCTTCATGCTGCTTAATCTTTGCTTCCAGGGGCTCTTAGGACAAAAACGGGTCCATTCATTCTATTTCAGATCTCACTATACTCTAAAATTGTTTAAAGATAAGCTTTCACATATTTATGTTTAAAAGGTAGAGTTGATTTGAGGAGACAGAGAGTCATGATTTGTCACTCCAGGTGATAAGAGTTTGAGGCACTATCAAAGAAAATGATGGAGAGAAAACTTTTATGAAATTATCTTGTAGACAAGAATGTCTTTGGTTAGCTAAAGCAAATTAAAAGGACGAATAACTAAACTTCCCATATTTAAAGTGTATATAGGTCACCTAGGAGTTTAGTAAACTACTTTTCTCTTTCTTCCATTGCTTATTGGGGTTCTGGCTATAATATGATTAGATGCTTGTTTTCAAGAGATTTTAATCGGGTAATTACTTGCTTAGCATTGGGAAAGGTGGAGGGTATCTGTAAGAAATAAGGCAGTAACAACAGGAAACAATGAACCTTTTAGTTTTAGATGAACAAAAAAAAAAGGAGTTAGTGGAAACTGAATTTGAAATAACTATGTGTCCAGCCAAAATTGTTCCTTCTCATGAGAGCATTCAGACATCTACCACACCTTAATTCAACATTTGAAGGAATAAATGTCTAGAACTCCTTATCATTTCTTTCCCTAACATTATCATTGCTTCTCACAGGCTGAAGCCCACTGAAAAGCCAACTTGGACATACGTCCTTCAATGCTATCCATAGAGATCATGCATTTAGTACACTAAGCTTTAGGGGAGAAAGAATTTATATATGGAAGGTTAAAAGAAAGATCACAAACTATGATCTACAGGTGAGTTTTCTGAGCTTCTATTAGTAAACACAGCTTTCCACGGGGTAAGAATAGTAGTGGCCATGGAATTTGTACATTCCTTTTAGTTTACATTAACCGATCGTTAATATTACATTCTACCTAATACCAGATTTTGGATTACTGATAAAAACTCAACCCATCCACTGTAAGTTTCCAGTTTTAAAATTGTTTGTTTTATTTAATTTTAAATTTTTATAGTATCCTCTTTTAAAGGGATTTTTAATATTTATTTATTTTACAGCCCAGTCGCAGTTTCCATTCCCACCTCTCCTCCTAGTTCTTCCCCCACCAACTCTGTCTGCTTCCTCCATTCACTCCTCCTCTGTTTCTATTAAGAAAAGAGCAGGCCTACCATGGATATAACAAAACAGGGCATATCAAGTTGCAGTAAGGCTGAATTCCTTGCCTTTTATTAAGGCTGAGCAAGGGAACCCAGTGTGGTCCTAAATGCCAGCAGGCATCAGAGATAGCCTCTGTGCTTGACTTGATTGGGAGACTTTCAATGACTGCTTCTATTTCCTTAGAGGTTATAGCTCTGTTTAAACTGTTAATCTGATCTTGATTTAACTTTGGTAAATGCTGTCAATAGAGAAAATTGTCCAACTTTAGGTTTTCCAAATTTGTGGAGTTTTTGAAATATAACCTAATGATCTTTTTGATTTCCTTAATGTCTGTTATTATGTCCCCATTTTTGTTTCAGATTTTGTTAACTTGGATATTCTCTCTACCTTTTAGTTAGTTTGGATGAGGGCTTATCTATCTTGTTGATTTTCTCAAAGAACCAACTCTTTTTTTCATTGATTCTTTGTTTCTTTTTTACATTGATTTCAGTCCTGAGTTTTAGTATTTCCTACCATCTACTGCTCTTGTGTATGTCTGCTTTTTGGTTGTTGTTCTAGATCATTCAGGTATGCTGTTAAATCACTGGTATAAGAATTCTCTAATTTCTTTATCCAGGAATTTTTTTGCTATGAAATTTCCTCTTAGCACCACTTTTATTGTGTCCCATAAGTTTGTGTATGTTGTGCATTCATTTTTATTGAATTCTAAGAAGACTTTAATTTCTTTATTTCTTCCTTGACCCAGAGTTGTTCAGTTTCCAGGAGTTTTTAGGCTTTCTGCTGTTTCTATTGTTGTTGAAATCCAACTTTAATCCACGGTGGTCTGTTAGGATACAGGGGGTTATTCCAATTTTCTTGTATCTGTTGAGACTTTCTTTTTGACAGAGTATGTGGTAAATTTTGAAGAAGGTTCCATGAGGTGCTGAGAAGAAGGTATATGTTTTCTTGTGTTTAGGTGAAATGTTCTGTACATATCTGTTAGGTCCATTCGTATCATAACATTTTAATTCCATTATTTTTTTGTTTTAGTTTCTGTCTAGATAACCTGTCCATTGGTGAGAGTAAAGTGTTTAAGTCTCCCACTATTAATGTGTGGGTTTTGATGTATGATTTATGCTTTAGTAATGCTTCTTTTACAAATTCAGGTGCCCTTGCATTTGGGAAATAAATGTTCAAAATTGAGACATCATCCTGGTGGATTTTTTGGTTTGTTTAAGCAGGAAATGTCCTTCTCCAACTCTCTTAATTAATTTTCGTTTGAAATATATTTTGTTAAGTATTAGAATAGCTATACCTGCTTGCCTCTTAGGTCAATATGATTGAAAATTCTTTCCAACACTTTACTCAGAGATAGTGTCTATCTTTGATGCTAAGGTGTGTTTCTTGAATTTAGAAAAAGGATGGATCTTTTTTTCATATCCATTCTGTTAGTCTGTGTCATTTTATTGGCAAATTGAGTCCATTGATATTGAAAGATATTAGTTACCAGGCTGTTAGTTTCTGTTATTGTGTTGCTGCTGCTGCTGGTGGTGGTAGTGTGTATTTCTCTTGTTTGAAATTTTCTAGTATGAGATTATCTATTGCCTGTGTTTTCATGGGTATAGTTAATTTCCTTGGGTTGGTGTTTTCCTTCTTGTGCCATCTGTAGGGCTCTATTTGTCATACATATATTTTAAATTTGACTTTGTCTTTTTTTTCTCCAACTGTGGAGATTGAAAGTTTCCCTGGGTATATTAGTCTGAGCTGTCATCTGTGGTCCCTTAACAGTCCATAAGACATCTGTCCAGGCCCTTCTGGGTTTAAAGTCTCTGTTGAGAAGTCAGGCATCATTCTGATAGGTCTACCTTTATATGTTAGTTGGCCTTTTTCCTTGCAGCTTTTAATATTCTTTCTGTGTTCTGGGGGCTGTACTTCTGATGGCCTGGATGGCCTCTGGTGTGAACAGGGTTGTTGCCCAAGTTTGGGGTTGAAGTTCTGGCTATGTATGTGTGTGTGTGGTGTCTGATTTAGGCAGGGTTCTCCTGGGGTCCAGATGCTAGTTTCTGGTGGGGGTAGGAGTCTTCTGCCTAGTTTTTAGGCAGTAGCCTGGTCTCTGGCTTCAGGATACTGAACTGGCCTCTCAGGATCAGGATTCTGGCCTGGCTTCTGATGGGGTAGAAGACTTCCACAAGAGGTGTTGGTGGGCATATGGTGATGTGGAGAAGAGGGGCATTTGGGGTTATGCTGGGTGCTCACAGGTGGAGTAGGAGACAGTATTAAATGGGGTTTAGGATGCTGGTCTGGCCACTTCGAGAAGAGAAAGCTGCTGCCATAGATATGGGCTAGGATGGGGTGATTTAAAAATATTTTTTCTATTAAAATAGGATTATATCACTTTCCCCTTCCACTTTCTGCACAAGAACACTCCTGGCACTTCCCTCTAACTCCTCCCATGGCCCCATCTACTCCCAATATGAAAGCCTCTTTTCTTTTATCTTTATTGTTGGAGATTTTATATATATATATATATATATATATATATATATATATATTATAACATATATAAATATATAAATATAATCCAATGAGTCTGTTTTCATTGTTTATGTGTATAATATGGTTTCAGGACTGACGATTGTGCATGGGATAATCAATAAGGTGGATCTAACAAAGGAGAGGCTAATTCTCCCTCTCCCAATGGTTATTAGTTGCCTACTACTTTGTCTAAGGATAGAAGTCCATGAAGTGTTCTGCCTTCTATGTTAACATATCCATTGACATTGTCACTATTCTAGTCTTGGTTATGCATCCAAACTAGTGAACGTTCCTCAACAGACTTCCTGATATCCTGGCTCTTATAATCTTTCCATGCTCTCTTGCGTGATGAAACCTGAGCCATAGGCATGAGAGTTTTGATGTAGATGAGAGTTTTGATGTAGATATAGCCATTGGGCTGGGCTCCCAGAAATCAATTGATCTATGCATGAACTAATTGTGGTTTTCGAAGATGCTCTCCATTTCAATTTTAAAAAAGTTTCTTTTGGGAAAGGTGATAGCTATACTAATCTATGGATTTAAAGGTGAGCTTTAATGACTCCCCATGAGATGCCTTACCTTTTTGGAGGAGGGGATGGGTGGCTTGGGATTGAAGAAGACTGGGGGAGTGGGAGGAAGGATGAGAGGGGGATCTGTGGTTGGTATGTAAAATGAATAAAAAATTTTCCTAATTAAAAAAAAAGAAAAAAAGATGAGTTTTAAAATGTAGTTATAATTATGCTTATGCAAAGTGACAGTCATGGATTCTTCACAAAGTTTTATGATCTCACTAGCTCCTAGAAGCTGGCTATGTTTCTAGTATCAGGTATGATTTTCTTCTTGCTTACTGTACCTGAAGTCCAATTAGACAGCTCTTGGTCACTACAAACATGTGAATGCCACTTACTGATTATTTATAGATGTGCTGCCATGCCAGTCATTGTGGTTCATAAATGATGTAGCTTGATGGGATAGTTTATTACTCCTCTCTCTTGGCAGCCTGAACAGTATTTTCTGATACCATAGAAGCTAAACCACATGAAGAAGGCTTTAATGTTAAATCAGCTTCAATCACCTGAATTCTGTGTCCAAAATGTGTAATGTCTTCATCCATAGAGGCTTACCTTCAACATCTGTGAGGCAACTAAGGATTATATCAACAGTCTGCAATGTTTTTAAAATCCTATAGACTACCTGACCAACCATATGTAAAGAGAACTCTTGTATCTGATACTGGACTTTTTTTTAGGCTGTGATTTTTGCAGGGTATGTTTTTTTTTTAATTAGAACACAAATTGTTTCTTCCTTTTGTTAGTTTTATAATTGAACGTAGTAACACTTATGATGTATTCACGTCATCATTACCTCACCTGACTCTGCTATTATAGTGCTAAAAGAATACAATTTAAATTTAATAAATCAGCACAACATTAAGAAATAAGTCAGTTAATTCACTAACATATTTCAAAGACTGACCACCTGTGGATTAAAGACATCTTCCCTTTTTGTACAAAGGTACAAGAGAGGCCACTTCAGCTCATTTCATCCAGTTGATATAGTGGGCTGTCACTCTCTCAGTTCCATTCATAAATTGTTTGTCTTCCCTACACATGTTACTATACCTGCAACAGCTGGCTTTTGCTGACCAAGACATCAGAAAAATGTTGCGTGGCGAACAATGTCTTAGGGAACTGTGAGAGAGCCTCAGGTGAATTTTGTTCCCTGGATTGTTCTTGGATGTGATTTCATGCCTCCTGCGTTAAACATTTATATTCCATTTATAAGACCTGTTTATGCTTTCTGTATGTCAGAACATAGCTATAGAATCTAGTCTGGTCAATGTGCCCTGAATCTGGATATTGCATTCTGTCTTATTTTCATGCTTTCTCAGATATAATCTATAGTATATGTAAGACAATTGTCTTTAGATTGGTGTATCCTTAGAAACTTCTGGGAAAGGACTACTCTCTTAATATGTAGTAAATGCTTACTGGCATTTATTTTTATGTTTTTCTGATTATGTTTCTCAGATCATGTTTTTTCTGATCTCAAACAGTCTTCAATGGATCATTGCTTTCTTTGTTACATTCATGTGTACAAGAACACTGAAATGAAGCAAGGTTGTCTACAGCAGTAGACTGTGGTCTGCCTTGTTCTTTCAGGTCTTCAGATTCCAGGTCCAGCAGACAAGATCTGAACAGGGTTCCTGAAAAGTCAACAAAAGATTGAATGATGTTTTGGTAAAAAGTCTTGAATCTTGAACAATAGATGGGGAATTGCAAGTGTTATTTAAAATACTGTTTCTATAGTAAATAGCATCATTTGACATCAAGGTCAAGTCTTCATAACTACAATTGTTATCTATATAAATTTAGAGATCCTAATACAGATTATTATGTTATGAACTATCATGATAGTATTTTTTCTGGATTTGGTTCTGTCAGTTCACCAGGATATCATGCTTACTGTGAGTATAAAAATTAAAGGAAGGTTAATTCCATGAATTATGAGTATAAGCAATTCCTTTCTGACAGGTACATAGCAAAATAATGTTATGGATGAAGAATATTAAATTTTCTTTCAAAATAATAATTATAATAACATGGAACAAGAAAAGTACTAGTATGCATGAATGTTGACAGACATGATCTTTTTTATCTTTTTTCATAGGCTTACAAGAATACATATATTTATTTAAATACCTCTACAAATAAACATATAGTACTATTCCATGAGAATATTTTTACTATTATGCAACTGAGTATTATAATACTTCAATTATTTCTGACGTTATATGCCAACTTATCTATTTGTAAAATTTGTTATATGTTATTTTTCCTTAGATATTTCCATTTTGTTTTATTATTCATTTTTACTTCAAAAATATTTAACATCTACAATATTGTAAGTATAATTTAGAAGAAATTCATCTGTGACAATAGCAGTAATGAATCCTTACACATTTAGTAGTATATTCAACTTTAAAAACATTTACATTTCAAATAAATCTTGTATTCTTATTCTTAATGTTAAATACGTATATTGTAATTTTTCATGCAACACAAGAAATTATGAAAACTCAGTTGTCTCCAATATTCATTGTATTCTGTTCATTTGTTCTATTATTCTTATTTTAGAGTGCAATTTCTTCCTACAGATCATTCTGTAATTTAAAATAACAGATATAAGTGTTCAACATTATTAATTTGTGAGAAGGCATTCTCCTTATAATTGTGTCTTTCTTCTTCCTTTCCTTCTCATTATATATTAGCAACTGGTTTTAAACTCTAGGTCACTTACTACTTTTTCTTCAGATTATATTCCTTTGAGCATCTTGCTGCCATTTCCTATCACAGGCTTTTTGCTGTTTTTCCTTCATCTATATTCAAGTTTCCTGTCAAAAGCTATGGATCTCTGATCTGAGACCTGAGATCTTAGTCTTAGGCATTTACTTTCAAATATCTTTAAGCTTAGTTTGCTTCCAGGTATTTCCCTTAGTCTCTTGAGGACCTCAGTGTCTGCCTTCTCCTGTCAGTCAATTTCATCTCTTTAACTATACTTGCCAATCACATATACTTGAAAGAAGAAAAGTCCTTATAATTCCTGTTGTTCCAAGGAATTAACTTTTGAAGTACTATTGTTATGATTCTGTTTTATGTAGTTAGTGAAATCAATTTTTAAAAACACTTCAGCTGAGATCTCACTTCTCATTTGTATATCAACATAAGAAAACAAGAAGTTACTTATTTTTAAATATCTTTAAATTGAATTGTTTGTTTGTTTTCCAATCTCTCTTACAACTCAAGTGTTTCTGTATTCATAAACACTGATGGAGACACTGGGTACAAAAGACATCAAACATTGTTCAGCACAGTTGAATGCCTTCTCACAAATTAATAATGTTGAACAGCTTTTACCATGTTATAAATTTTCTGTAGGTCATTTCTCTGTGTATAATTTTCAAAGATATCTCTTATTTTATACTAAGGCCCTTTTCATAATCATTTAAAGTCATGATAATATGATTAAGTTGATTTCACTATACCTTATCCAACTTTTAATTAACAAATATCCAATATCCTTGTCAACATTTCTATTACCTCCAGTATTATTAATAAATCACATTGAAAAAAATTTCCATATCACTGTCATATGATAAACTTCATACTCTATTGTTCAAAAAGTCTAATTTGAATGTCCATAGTTACAAATTGTGTATGATTATTCAAAAGGAATTTTATTCAATAGTTATTCTAATTTTAAATTAAAACTACCTTGAGATACCACCTAAGATAATAAGAATGACTATCAGAACAAATCCAACAACAAATGCTGGAGAGGATGGGAGAAAAAGCAACCCTTGTTCATTGTTGATAGTGATAAAAGTTAATACCGCCACTGTGGAAATCAGTTTGGAGATTTCTGAAAAAAAAAATTAAAAGTAGAACTATCATATGAACCAAATATTTTACTCCTGAGTATAAACCCAGAGAATCCCACATTTTACCACAGATATATTTGCACCTTCATGTTTATTGTTGCTTTATTCATTATAGCAAAGAATTGAAATCAATTCAAAGTGCACCAACAGATGACTAGATTATGAAAATTATATATATATATATACTTATATTCCAAATATATATTTATACACACACACACACACACACACACACACACACACACACACATATATATATATATATATATATATATATATATATATATATATATTCTACACATATATGAATTCACAGTCCCAAATCCAGCCAAGGGTGCTGGAGTCAGTTGCAGTTTAGTTAAAATTCAGCTGATTAAAAATCTCAAGAAAGGCCAGGTGGCCATTTGATGATCTCAAGCTACACAACAGAAAATTTTAGTCTTGTTAATAAAAGAATTTTAGAGTGGACTCAGGAAGAAGCTCAGTGAAAATTTTCTTAGAATTTGCAGTATACAAACAACAGCAACAACAAAAACAGCTGGACAGGAGTTATGCCCAGATCATGGTGGCCCCCAAAAGACCACCACAGAGACTGAATTGCATATGTAAAAGCAAAGAGCCTTAGAGTTTGGACTCTCCTTCTGACACAGCAGAGAAAGCAGAGAGCCCTGAGCCCAGGCAGGGTGGGGTTTTTAATAATAGTCAGGTTGGGGTTAGGGGGTTTCCAGGATTCAAGACCCTGACTGGCTGACTTTTGTCTATAGGGAATGTTTGGAATGTCAGGTATTTCCCCTTAGATGCTAGCTCTCCCGTGAGGTCAGCTCATGGCTTTTTCTCCATCCAGATGTTAAATGCCAGCAAGCCTGTTACAGAAGCTGTGTCTGAGCCTCTAAGTCTGTCATGGCAGTTATGTGATCAAGCTGTTTTGAGCCCAACCCACCCCCACCACAGACCCACTATAAATGTATTCTGCTGCCTAGAGGAGGGAGATAGAGGGGAGGAATAAACAAAGCCTTGCTTTTTTTAGACATGGAAATTTAGGCAGCAAGCAGTCAAAAAGCAAAAGAGGTTAGCCATTTAGCAAAGGGGATGCAACTTTAGAGGAAGAATGAAAGAGCCCAAAGGACAAGGGGGAAGCATACTGATGGTCTTGTTAGCATCTACAACAAAGAGACAGAAAATAAGGCAAAAGAAATTTATCTTACTAAGAAAAGCCAGCCTCTCTCACCAAAGCCTCATCATGGGTCTTTAGGGATGGTGCAGAGATTAGGGACTATGGGAGGGAAAGTGCATGATCCCATTGAGGAGATAATTACTCCTCCCATCTCTTTAGCATGGCATTAAATGAATTTGCCTTCCTGCAGGTGGTTTCCTCACCAAATAATTAAATGGTCTAACTGTATGTGGTGATTTGAATAGAAATAGCTTCCATAGACTCCAGTGTTTGAATACTTGGCCCATTGGGAGTGGCATTGTTAGGAAGTTTGACCTTGTTGGAATAGGAATGACCTTGTCAGATGAAGTATGTCACTGTAGAGGCAGGCTTTGAGGTTTTAAATGTTCACACTAGGTCTAGTGGGGCAGTCTCCTTTTGCTTCCTGTGGATCAATTTGTAGATCTCTCAGCTTCTTCTCCAGCACCAGGTCTGCCCACATGCTTCCATATTTGCTGCCATGGTGACAATGAACTAAACCTCTGAACTGTAAGCCAGACCCAATTAAATATTTTCCTTTATAAGGATTGCCATGGTCGTGGTGTCTCTTCACAGCAATAAAATCCAAACTAAGACACTGGATAAACCTGTATGTTTTAGATAGCCTAGAATTTTGATTCAGTTTCTACCTAGGCAAGAGATAGTTCCCATTCTTTTAACTAAAAAGAAGTATCTCTCCTATTAAAGGGCCTGTAATAATCACCCCTCACCTCTCTGAAGTGGTAATGCCATGGTAATACTCTTGTTGTGCCCAGATCGTGACCCCCAGAGAGACCACCAAAGACGAGCATGCCGGAATGCAAAAGCAAGGTTTAATTCTGGATATCCAAAAGCAATACAAGCCTAGGCAGGGACTTCGTCCAATACATCCAACACAGTGGAGGCTGGAGGAAGCGCCCACCTATCTGCAAGCTCAGTTTTTAAAGGGAAAAGTCACAAGGTTACATCATTTAGGGGTGCTAGTACAGGTACAATTCTGATTGGCTTGTGTCTAGGAATTCCAGAAATCACAATTCAGTTTTCCTTCTAAGGAAGTAGTTGCCCACCACCATTTTTCATTGGCTGCCCCAGGATGGGGGCATCTGGTGATTACACAGTCACTATGGAAACTAGGGTTGGGACATTCTATGGTCAAGCAGTTGCCTAGGGGGCCAGGGAGAGGACATTCCATAGTCCGGCAGCCATTACCTCCTGACTACCTTGTGACTCTGTACCTTTACACTTCCTGGTTTCTGGAATCTGAACTGACTGGTCTCAGTAACTTCTGGCTTGTTCTCAAAAGGAGAAATCTTAGGCCTTAATTTTAGGGTGAAAGCATTTTGGTCTTATTTCTAAGATGGCTCATTTTGGTCTCACACTCTCACTACTTTAGAAACCATCTTTGTTTTGTTTTTGTAGTTTTTCTCATTTTCATTTTTTTATTTGTTGTTGCTGTGTTATTGTCATATTGTTTAGATCAATTTTTGGCAGTACAGTGAAGGGAAGCTAAAAGGTATAGAAACACATAAATCCTTTCAGTTTTTGTCAATGTCTTTCAAGGAGAAAAAAAAATGTGAAGTCTAGGCTACTAATTTTTCTACAGCTTATACTTACAACTAAAAGTCGTATTTGTAAAATTTGAGATTTTGTGCATTTTATTCTTATATTATCTAATGTTATAACACTGTATTTATAGTTAGATATAAGATTTTGTGAAATTAAGAGTGAAAGGAAGAAAGTAAATGACATTTTCCTTTTCTTTAGCTTATTATTATTATTGATTATTATTATTTTGTTTACAAATGTCAATATTCAAATACCAAATTTTAAAAGGGTCTCTTTTTTCCAAGCCAATAATTAATTCAATGTAGCTGGACTTTCTTTGTACCTCCAGCTCCCAAATAATGACACAGAGACTTCTTATTAATTATGAAAGCTTAGCCTTAGCTTAGACTTGCTCCCAACTAGCTCTTATAACTTTTAACTTGTTTATATTAATCTATGTTCTGCCACATGCCTCATTATTTCTCCTTCACATTATACATCTACCTCCTTCTGCATCTTGCTGGTGAATTCTGCCTTGCTTCTTCCCAGAGTTCCTATCTCTGCCAGAAGTCCTGCCTATGCTCTCTGGCCTAGCCACTGGATGTTCAGCTCTTTATTAAACTAATCAGAAGGTGCCTTGGTAGAGCCACATCTTCACAGTGTACAAAAAGATTGTCCTATCACAAACCATAATCTGGCTCACACTTTCAGGGACTCTGAGCCTTTCCTATGAAATTCATGTGGCCTTTTTGGTCTCCTTCCACCCAGCTTTCCTTAGGTTGACTGGATGACAGGAGTGAAAGTTGACATATCCCTTCTATGAATGGATAACTAAACCTATTCAAGATAAATATTTCTCCTCCTCCTCCTCCTCCTCCTCCTCCTCCTCCTCCTCCTCCTCCTCCTCCTCTTCTTCTTCTTCTTCTTCTTCTTCTTCTTCTTCTTCTTCTTCTTCTTTTCTTGTCAGGCTGTGAAGAAACCTGAACAATTTAGGTTCAGGGCCAACCTAACTATTCCAGTTCCAGGCATTTAAAATGGTTGAATTGGTCAAGATGGAACCATTTTAGCTACTACATTCTCTACTGGCTCTGGCTCCATTGATCCATACTCATGTTGGCTTAAAGGTTGATATTGGGCCTATTGGGTTTATAAAGTTCATTTTTTAACTGTGTTAACTTTCCTTTTTATATGCATAATTAGTCAATTTATATTACAAGGGTCTATGCCAATACCCAGAAGCAACAAAAAGAGGGGTTCTGCTATTGCAGATAGGAAGCTGGTGAGTCATAGGGATCAAAAGTAAACAGACAGATACCAGTTGAAAGCTTCAATCCATTCTTTTGATCTCTTGTCCATAATCTTTTGAACTATGTCTAAACCCTTAACTCCTGAGTTATTGGCATACAAAGAACATTTTTTATTTAAGGCCATACAGAGATCTCCCCACTTCAAAAATAACAGATATATTTCCCTGCAGTTTTTATAAGACCATTCCTAGTAGTGAATCCACTTGCTTTCCAAGTTGTCCAACAGAATCTTTGAGGTTCTATAGGTCCTGGTCCTCTCTAGCCTTCAGAGATCTGAAATTCTGACCCTAAAGAGCTAGTGCTGAGATCCCTAATGCAGCAGAGCCTATAATCCCAGCTCCTATGAGAAGATCGATAGCAATAGCTAAGACTATTAGGTGGTAAGTAATGTTCTCTTCCTTTATTTCAGACTCTGGTGGAATAGTTTATTGTTGAAACACGGTCTAAGAATGGAATGAAGTGAGGCAAATTCCAAGAGCTGGTAAGAAAATTCCAAGGAAAAAAAGACAATAGTCATGTAAACTTCTGTTCCATCTAAACATAGTTTTGTTTTTAGAATGTGCTTTCTTGCTCCTCTCAAATGTAAATAGGAGTGGATTTGCTTGAGATAACTCATTGATGCTTACTTTTGTTATTCAAAAGTGTTTTAAAGCACTCCTTGCACTTGTGACTGTATACAGCTTGAACTTATATAAACTTTTCTCATATGACTTTGCTTAACCCTCAGAGTATAAGTCTGATGTTGTGAATAAAGTTGGCTCTTCTGTGAGACTTTAGTATGCCTAATGTTTAGGCTCTGCTCTCCTAGGCTTGTGCATACAACTAGACCAGTAACAGTTTAGCTATTTCTGCAAGTTGGGTATCCACAATTTGTGATATCCAATCATTCACAAGAATTCTCTCACCTGACTATTAATGCATGGCTCAAGAGTGTTACAAGACTGTCAAGTAGTCTTCAGGGGCTTTTTGATATTCTTACAGAGTATGTGTGGCAATGGAAAGATCATCCACATGGACAGCAAGAGGGTGACATTCAGGTACACTTCACTGTACTTAAGCAGATCTATAGTAAGAGCTTCATCAAACAGTGTGGAGGAGTTGGGTCCAGGTCAGTTGGCCACTGAATCATGCCTCAGGGTCTATCCACTGAAAGACAAACATGGGCTGACTTACATAGCCAGAGTCAGGGAGAAAAGGACATCCTTTATATCTAAGACTGTTTACATGATTTTGTCCAGCTTTAATAAGCTGAGCAGGGTATAGATAATTTTCTAAGTTGCATGTGTAATCACCACCCTCTTATTAACCTTTCTCAAGTCTTGAAAAGGATAAAATCTGTAACTGTTAGCTTGAAGATATTTTTCTTCTCTTTCCTACCTAACACTGTGGATATTCCTTTTTCCAGTGTTCCCTTTACTTGTGATAAGCACATCAGTCTTTGTTTAGCTTGGCCCAACACTGAGTTGGCCTGAGGCTGAGTTGACAGCCTGGGGTACTTTTGGTCCCTATTCTCCCCTGCTTAAAAAGTAGCTATCATTACTCAAGCTGGTCTCCTTGTCCTTTTTTTTCCCTCTGAGTCTCTTTTGTTTAAAGTCTTTTGAGCTATTTCCAGCAACCATGGCCTTCATTTCTTCAAACCTCTCTAACTTCTGCAACTTTGTATGAACACATATGGGCAACAGGGTCATAAAGGCAATGTTAACAGCCTGCTGTTTTTTTGGAGCATAGGGGTCAAAGGAAATAAATTCCCTATAAGCCTTGTGAAGGAAGTCCAGAAACCCAGCAGGAAACTCTTGATTCCACTGAATAACTTCTAACACTTTTAACACCTTTAAGAGGTAAGTTAGTTGGCTTCCTAGGTGGTGCTTTCATTCCAGTCAGTAGGGTTGGCAAAGGTCTAGTACTCTCTTACTTAGTCTGTGTTAGGGGCCCAGTTTGGTCAAATAAGGCAGTTTCTGCCAGCTTCTTGTTTCAGTCCCTTCCCCTGTTGCTCCAGACCATGATATGACTTTGGGAGCTTCGCTTAAGACCTAATCCCTTTCCTCGGTTGTGACAAGGGTGCCTAGGAATTGTTTGCATCCAGCCCATGTTGGCTGATGAGTAATGAAAACAGTTTGCAACAAAATGATAACAGCCTGCTTTGTTTTATTTTGTTTTTCAGAAAAAGGAGGGCTCTATGTCTTTGAGTTATACAAGCCACTTGTTGTAAAGGAAACAGAATAAAAAGGTCTGGTGGTCTCTCCCTCTACCTGAGGTGGTAGGATTCATTTGGAGGTACCTCTCAAAAGGGGAGAACAACCAGAGATGATCTCTGGCTTGGCTAGGAGGAGCATTATCTACTCTGCTTTGGATGTACTGAGGTGAGGGCAGGGGAAAGTAGATTCTAGAGATTGGAGTTATCAGATCTGATGTCTGTTGTGGAACAATCTTTTTATATTGTAAACATGTGTTGCTCTCATTGTTAATAAAAAGCTGATTGGCTGATAGCTTGACAGGATTTTTTGGTTCAGAGAGAATGCTGGGAATAAGAAGGGTGGCGTCTGAGGAGTCATGAGCCAGATATGGAAGAAGCAACATGGGAAGTCCATAGATCAGATCATGAGCCTCAGGGCAGCACATAGATTCATAAAAATGGCTTATTTTAAGTTGTAAGAGCTGACTGGAGACAAACCAAAGATATCAGCTGAGCATTCATAATTAATAACAAATTTCTCTGTGGTTATTTGGAAATGACTGCAGGGACACAGAAAAACTCCACCTACATATGCCACACAAATAGCTGGTACCTGTATCTGTATAAGAACTGAGAAATCTTTTTTTAAAAAGGTTCTAAATACATGATGTTCTAGTCTCATGTCTCAAATGCCAGCCACAGTACAGAGAAGTGTCTCCCAGCAGCTTCCTGTGGGATGGAGCCAGCTGCCAACTGCCACTCACTGCAGCCATACACTAAGCTAAACAATGCTGTCAGCTGACATAACACTTTAAAAATTATCTCATGTAATCAGAAAGCAATATCAAGATGTAAAAAAAAATCTTTAAATGAGTTACAGTATGTTTAAAAATATATATAGGCTTAGTAGAGAAAGAGAAGGTATAAATAATCATAGAAAATAGTTTAAAAATAATAAAGTCCTTAAAAAAGGAATAAAGTAAAAATTTTAAAAAGCCATGTAAAGATGAAAAATGCATGGTGAGTCTGGACTCTGTAGGTTATTATGTTGTCTTTAAATTTTCTGATTGCTGATGAAAGAGCCATAGCTGCTAAGAGATATTGAATTATGAAAGCTGTTAGATTAAACAAACCTATATATTTAAAAAATACCTTGACTTCAAAATGAAAGTCAAAAGATATGTTGCTTTGGGGTAGAAGTTATGTTTTTACTTCCACAGGAAATGAGAGGTTGTGGATTCATTCAAAGTTAATATGAATCAGGTTTTATTGGAGAAAGCCCCCTGAAAATCCTGGCTATAGACATAAAGAAATAAACTTTAAAAAACTACAAAACATGTAACACATATTTTACCTGATCAAACATAAAATAAAACACAATCTATACTTGTATTTAAACAAATATGCATGCTACCTTTAAAAGTTTATGTATTTTCAGAACAATGAGAACAGATACCAATAAAAAAGGATGGCCCAAATGATCCAACATCTCAGAGCATCTCTGTTGCAGTTTCTTCAGAGTTCTGCATCCAGAACAGCTTCAACTGCTGACTGAGATGTTTCAGCCTCACAGACTTCTCCAACCAAAACTCAGTCATCATCCTGATTTTCTCAAGATTCCCCCAGAGATTCCTGCACCCCCAAACAACAAGAGGTAGTCTAAAGAATGAAACCCACATTCCCAAGAGACGGAGTATGGATGGGTTTTAGTTATTTAATAGATTATGAATGTTTGTCATTGTTTAGTTGGATTGTTTAAAAGTTTGTATTGGTCATAGTCAATAAAAGTGATAAATAAAAGAGTTAAATTCAAGGATCTCTTTCTAAAGAAATAAAGGGGGATATGACAGGAATAATAGGAAAAAAGGATAGATTATTGAATCTACATTAATTCAAAAACAACAATCAATCTCAAAATGTTTTACATTGGTATGGATTTTGGTTTATTGATACCAATTTAAGGTAAATTTTTGCTGTATGTATGTTTTTACTCTTATTTGGGGTATTGTGTTTATTAGCTCATTTAAATATATAATTTATAATTAAGAAATACAGATCAATAATCATCTATAATAATCAAACTTATAGTCATATTAGGTAAGCTTTCAAGGTTAAAAAAATATATTTAGATAGATTGTCTTAAAACACTTCAAAGACCTACAGAATATGGCATTTAATATGTTTAATAACGTAAGGTTTTTCATGACAGTGAGACATGACTTCTCTTGACAACACCAATTTGCTTCAAAAAAGGATAATAGGCATCAAAGAAACTCCATATGGAGTTTATTTTCTTTATGTCAGTAGCTAGCCATTTGGGAAAAGAAATTGCCTTTGCCTCAATTGCTGACAGTATACTGTCCAAACTGGACAAGCAAAACACAAAAAAGAGTGACTTCCAAACTTTGCCAAGACAAGGTAGAACAGTCATTCAAAATTCCCTGCTTCTCAGAAATGTCTGTCAGATATATTAGGCCAGAAGGCCAAACATGGATGCCCCAACACTACAGAGTTACTTTGGGTCACTGTCCAGGCAAGATGTCCCTGTTGTTAGGTAACATTACACCCTTCTTGGGTCTTTGAGGGTGTTTAAGTCTAAATAATTAAACTTGTAGTTTTTTCTTAGTTATGATAAAAAGTAAATTAGGTATACAATTTTAGACCACCATGGCTCGAAGTTAGATTTCAACAACAAAAATATTACAGAAATCCTACAATCTCATGGAAACTGAATTACCAACAGGTCAAGGAAGAAATAAAGAAAAAAAATTAAATAAATTCATAGCACTAAACGCCCACATAAAGAAGTCGGAGAAATCTCACATTAGTGATTTAACAGAACACATGAAAGCTCTAGAAAAAAAAGAAGCGAATTTACCCAGGAGGAATAGGCATCAGGAAATAATCAAATTGAGGGTGAAATCAATAAAATAGAAACAAAGGGAACAATACAAAGAGTCAATGAAAGAAAGAGTTGTTGGTTTTTTTTTTTTTTTGAGAAAATGAACAAGATAGACAAACCCTAATCCAAACTAACCATAAGGCAGAGAGAGAGCATCCAAATTAACAAAATCAGAAATGAAAAGGGAGACATAACAACAGACAATGAGGAAATCCCGAGAAACATCAGATCATACTTCAAAAAACCAGTACTATATAAAATTGCAAAATCAAAAAGAAGTGGACAATTTTCTGGATAGGTATCACATACCAAAATTAAAGATCTGATAAACAACATAAATATACCTATAACCCATAAGGAAATAGAAACAGTCATTAAAAGTCTCCCACCCCCACCCCCCCAAAAAAAAGCCCAGGTCCAGATGGTTTCAGTTAAGAGCTAATACCAATACTCATCAAACTATTCCACACAATGGCAACAGACAGAACACTGCCAAATTCTTTTTCTGGGGCTACAATTACCCTGATACCCAAATCACACAAAGATACAACAAAGAAAGAGAATTACAGACCAATCTCCCTCATGAACATGGATACAAAAATACTCAATAAAATACTGGCAAACCGAATCCAAGAATACATAAAAAAAGTCAGGCACCATGATCAAGTAGACTTCATCCCAGAGGTACATGGATGGCTCAACCTACAAAAATCTATCAATGTAGTACACCATGTAAACAAACTGAAAGAAAATAAACACATGATCTTCTCACTAGATGCTGAAAAAGCCTTTGACAAAATCCAATACCCCTTCATGATAAAGGTCTTGGAGAAATCAGGAATACAAGGAACAAACCTAAACACAATAAAGGCAATTTATAGCAAGCTGATAGCCAACATCAAATTAAATGGAGAGAAACTCGAAGCAATTCCACCAAAATCAGAAACAAGACAAGGCTGTCCACTTTCCCCATATCTATTCAATATAGTACTTGAAGTTCTAGCTAGAGCAATAAGACAACAAAAGGAGATCAAAGGGATACAAATTGAAAGGAAGAAGTCAAACTTTTCCTATTTGCAGATGATATGATAGTCTACAGCTGATAAACACCTCCAACAATGTGGTGGGATACAAGATTAACTCAAAAAAAAAAATCAGCAGCTATCCAATATACAAATGATAAATAGGCAGAGAAAGAAATCAGAGAAACATTCACTCTTCACAATAGCCATAAATTATATAAAATACCTTGTGGTAACTTTAAGTAAGCAAGTGAAAAACATGTGTGACAAGAACTTTAAGTCTTTGAAGAAAGAAATTGAAGGAGGTATCAGAAAATGAAAAGGTTTCCCATGCTCATGGATAGGTAGAATCAATATAATAAAAATGGCAATCTTACAAAAATCAATCTAGAGATTCATTGAAATCCCAATACAATCCTTCACAGACTTCAAAAGAACAGTATTTAATTTCATATAGAAAAACAAAAAACCCAGGATTGCCAAAACAATCCTGAACAATAAAGCAGCCTCTGAAGACATCACTATCTCTGACCTTAAGCTCTACTATAGAACTCTAGTAATAAAAACAGCCTGGTATTGGCATAAAAATTGACATGTGGACCAATGGAATTGAATGAAGACCTGACATTAATCTACACACCTATGAACACTTGTTGTTTTACAAAGAAGTCAAGACCTTATAATGAAAAAAG
Organism: Peromyscus leucopus; assembly: GCF_004664715.2. Lineage (NCBI taxonomy): Eukaryota > Metazoa > Chordata > Mammalia > Rodentia > Cricetidae > Peromyscus > Peromyscus leucopus. Next base: position 8,195,557 of record NC_051064.1, on the reverse strand, counting down.
AAAGCATTTTCCACAAACGGCGCTGGTATAACTGGAAGTCAACATGTAGAAGATAGCACATAGATCCATATCTATTGCCGTGCACAAAAAATCAAGTCTAAGTGGATCAAAGGCCTCAACATAAATCAAATTACACTGAACCTAATAGCAGAGAAAATGGGGAATAGCCTCCAACACACTGGCACAGAAGACAACTTTCTGAACAGAACACCAATATCACAGGCACTAAGATCAACAGTTAATAAATGGGACCTCATGAAACTGAAAAGCTTTTGTAAGACAAAGGATATGGTTAATAAGTCAAAATGCAGCCTATAGAATGGGAAAAGATCTTCACCAACCCCACATCTGACAAAGGGCTGATCTCCAAAATATATAAAGAACTCAAGAAACTAGACATCAAAATACCAAACAATCCAATTAAAAACTTTGGGGGTTACAGAGATAAACAGAGAATTCTCAACAGAAGAATCTCAATGGCCAAATGACATTTAAGGAATTGCTCCATGTCCTTGGTCATTGGGGTAATTCAAATCAAAACAACTCTGAGAAACCATCTAACATCCGTCAGAATGGCTAAGACCACAAACTTACCTTGCAGAGGATGTGGAGCAAGAGGAACACTCCTCCACTGTTGGTGGGAATGCAAACTTATACAGTTTTGAAATCAGTATGGCAGTTTCTCAGAAAATTGGGAATCAATCTAACTTAAGACCCAGCAATACCACTCTTGGGCATATACCCAAGGAATGCTTTACCATACCACAAGGACACTTGCTCAACTACACTCATAGCACCATTATTCATAATAGCCAGAACCCAGAAATAACCTAGATGCTCCTCAACCAAAGAATGGATAAAGAAAATGTGGTACATATACACAATGGAGTACTACTCAGCAGTTAAAAACAATGACATCATGAAATTTTCAGGCAAATGTATAGAGCTAGAAAATATCATCCTGAGTGAGGTAACCCAGACACAGTGAGACCAACATGATATGTACTTACTCATTAGTGAATACTAGATATAAAGCAAAGGATAATCAGACTACAACCCACAACTCCAGAGAAGCTAGCTAACAAGGAGGACACAAAGAAGGATGCATGGATTGTCCTGCAAAGGGGAAATAGATGAGATCTCCTGAGTAAACTGGGGGTGAGGAGGGCAATAGAGGGCAGGGAATGGGGGATGGGAGCATAGGGGAATGGGATGGTTGAGCTGGAACAGGGGCAGAATGGGAGAGCAATGAGACAGATATCTTGATAGAGGAAGACATCATGGGGATAGAGAAAAACCTGGTGGGAGGAAAGTTCCCAGGATTCCACAGGAATGACCCCAGCTTACACTTCTAGCAATGGTAGGGGTGCCTGAGCTGGCCTGCCCCAGTAATCAGATTGGTGAATGCCCTCACTGTCATCATAGAGCATTAATAAGTAACTGATGGAAACAGATGCACAGAGCCATGGCCAAGCACCAGGATGATCTCTGGAAGGAAGTCCACTGGAAGAGAGAGAAAAGAGAATCTGTTAGTAAGGCACATCAAGACCATGATGGGGAAACTTACAGAGGCAACCCAACCAAGCTAGGGAGAACTCATGAAATTTGGACCATCAGCTATAGAGCCTGCATGGGATGGGACTGGGCCTTCTGAATGAGTGAGACAGTTGTGTAGCTTGGTCTGTTTGAGGGTTCCCTGACCATGGGAATAAGATCTATCCCTGGTGCATGAACTGGCTTTTTGGAGCCCAGTGCCTATGGTGAGACACCTTGCACAAACTTGATGCAGGTGGAGGGGCTTGGACCTACCTCAGCTGAATGTGCTGGTCTTTGGGTCTTTGCTGTCACCCCATGGGAGGCCATACCTTTTTGAAGGAGGGGATGGGAGGTGGGCTGGGGGAGAAGACTGGGGGTGTGTGGGAGGAGGGATGATGGCAGGATCTGTCCTTGGTATGTGGAATGAATAAAAAATGCTTAACTAAAAAATAAATAAATAAAAAGCAAAACTTCATATCACTATATCCACCTAAAACATACCAGGACCCCTGAGGGTCAAGTTTAGTGTGCATGTGTAGCTCTCAGTGGCTTCCTCTGTGGTCATGTCTTACAACCATTCACTAGCTTACACAGGTTAGAAAGAATAAATTTTTCATGACTTTGTCTCTGAAAAACAAAGAATTAAAGTTGTCAGGAATCCCCAAGGATGACCCCAGCCTGAACTACTAGCAATAATGGAGAGGGTGCCTGAACTGAACTACCCTAACTGTCATCACAGAACTTTTCTCCATTGACTGACTGAAGTAGATGCATAGATCCACAACCAGTCACTAGACAGAGCTCCAAGAGTCCAGTAAAAGAGAGAAAAGAAGGATTCTATGAGCAAGTGCATCAGGATCATGACAGGGAAACATGCAGGGACAACCACAGCAAACTAGAGGGAACTCATGAAAGTTGGATCAGTGTCTGTGGAGCCTACAAGGGACTGGACTAGGCCCTTTGTATAGCGAGATAGGTTTGTAGCTTGATCTGCTTGGGAGGCCCCCTGGCGGTAGGATCAGAATCCATCTCTGGTGCATGAGCCCATTACCTATGATGGGACACCTAGTGCAGCCTTGAGGCAGGGGGAATGGCTTGGACTTGCCTTCTTGTGGGTGGGAGTGGGGGGCTTGGGAAAGGGAGGCTGGGGGGACAGGAGCAGGGATCTTTGATTGGTGTATAAAATGAATGAAAAAAATGTGGCGCATGCCTTTAATCCCAGCACTGGGGAGGCACAGGCAGACGGATCTTTGTGAGTTCAAGGCCAGCCTAATCTATAGAGCAAGGTCCAGGAAAGGCACAAAGCTACACAGAGAAACCCTGTCTCAATAAAATAAAATAAATCAATGAAAAAATAAAATATAATAAAAATTAAAAAAAGTAAGAAATACCTCCTGAAGGGTTCACAACACGCCCCCCCCCCCAGTCGCATTTACCAGGTGGACACTTCCGCCTAGCCAATTCCAGTCAGGCCAGACACCTCCGCCTAGCAAGTTCCGGCCAAGGCATCTCGCGTGACCAGAATCTCGCGTCGCACGTGTCTCTCCCACAGGCCTGTGCACTCTCTATCCCTGTATTTCTAATAAACTCTTATAAGTGGATTCTGTCGTGTTTCGTGACGTTTCCTTGCAGGGTAAGAACACAACGCAGCTAAATAACTAACATTTTGGTGCTGAAACCGAGCGGTTGCTCCCAGGCGCAAAGCGCCTGGAAGCCCGCGAACCAGGAAATCTGCTAGACACGCGACAGACCGCTCTCCATTCGCCTGAATCGCTTCCAAATTGCATCCAACACCGCTTTCTTCGATTGGTGAGTCCCCCCCATTTTTCGGCCAGTGTAAACTGTTTCCTGAATCTGTGAGAATGACCGTTGATTGTCCGGCGCCTCACACGTGTTCTTGAGACCGGGGGAACCACCGACCATGGTCTTCATTGGCTACGGTCGGCCCCTATCACAGGCCTAACTTTTCTAGCCATCTCCCACGTCTGCAGCCTGAGATATTTCTCGTGTTGGGGCCACCACCGTTGGTGCGTCCTGGGAGCCACGTGAGGCCGGCACGTCCATCTCCTTGACGAAGGGGCAAACTGTCTGGATTCCTGGGGAATCCTTTCCTCACCGTGGAGGGGGCCCCTGCTTCTGTGGCTGAGGGGTCAAGGAGCAGCTTGTGCCCGGTATCCGCCCTTGGCCTTGGGGACACCTGGGGCCTTGGCTCCAGATCACGTTTATTTTTTATTTTTCTGCCTCCACTGCAGACATGGAAAGCAAGGCTTCCAACCCTGTTAGTCCTTCCTCTCCGTTAGGATGTCTTGTTGAAGCTTTAAAACCTCTCAGTTTAATGCCTTACGTAAAGATTTCTAAGCTAACTTGTTTATGTTCAAAAAGTGGCCAAAGTATGCTTTAGAGAATAACAAAAAATGGCCGCCTAGCGGCTCCTTGGATCCCGATATTTTGCGGGAGCTATCCAATTACTGTGAGCGTTCAGGCAAATGGAAAGAGTTACCCTATGTGATAACATTTTTCTTTCTCAGTGCTAAACCATCTCTACTAGATTCTTTTTCTCCTGCTCATATGATGTTAGCTATGCCTAAACCGGAGGATTCTCTGACTCCGGACTCTCTAATTTTAGACCCTGCTAATGAACCTCCACCTATCCGACCTCCGGCTCCAACTCCTAGAACAACCGTTCCTTCCGCTCCAGACTCTTCCTCTTCTAAAACTGTTTCTTCCTCTGCAGTGGCTGCTTCCAAAAGCCCTGCCCTGGCTCCAAACTTCACTCCCCCTACCACCCGCTCTCGAGCTGCTAAATCGGCTGATTCCAGCCATCCAGAACCTTCCACTGTTCTCCCTTTGCGAGAGGTGGCGGGTGTGGATGGACTGGTTAAAGTTCATGTTCCATTCTCTCTAGCAGAATTCTCTCAGATAAAAAGCAAGCTGGGTTCTTATACGTCTAATTCTGCTTCCTTTATTAAACAGTTTCAATATATAACTCAATCTTATAGTCTCACCTTTCATTACTTCCTGAGGAGCGCAGGCGGGTATGGGAGCAGGCTAAGATTCACACAGATGAAATTCATCAAACTAATCTTTCACACCCCCCAGGAGCCAAGGCGGTTCCTGACCGAGAGCCACACTGGGACTACAACACCCAGAGTGGCTGACTAGCCAGAGATCGGTTTATTACCTGTCTCTTGACAGGCCTCCGTAAGGCTGCCCTAAAACCAGTAAATAATTCAGGATAAGGATGAAAATCCGTCTCTTGTTCCCCAGACCTTGCTGACTAAAACTTAAGTATCTGGAGAGCAAGGCTCCTGACCCCACAGGCAAAAGAGTCATCTGTGGCATTTAAGGTGTGCCAGGGAAAAGATAAAAGCCCTAAAACAAAATTGCCAAGTGCTGGCACTCGCTGACTTCCAAAAGCTGTTGGGTCCCTGTTTTAAATGAGGAAATGGCCACGGGCTAGCAAATGCCCTGCCAGGCCATCAACAGCCTTGTTAAAAGTGCCACCTAGAAAGACAGAGTCAGCTGACTGCCCCCAGGCACCAAGATGCATGGGTACATCAAGCTAAGACCTCCAACAGACCTAGGCTTGGCTACAGACATGGCAGGGAACCCAGAACGCAGCAGGGAAGTGATCTGTTTCTTTCCTTCTGGACACCAGAGCCATTGACTCAGTCCTGGGAGTTTTGGGATGCCACCTCTCCTTTATTGTCGGGTACAGGGGACAGCCTTATCTACCTCAGCAGACACCGCCATTTAATTGTATTTTCAGAGGCATCCCTCTCACACATACATTCTTAGTGGTGCCAAGTTGCCCTGTACCTTTAATGGGGAGGGATCTCCTAGCTAAGGTAGGAGCGTCCATTTCTTTTCACTCCACACATTTGCCTCCTCCCAGACACGCCAGCAGCTCTCCGACTTCTCCTCCTAGCCACTAACTCTACAGACTCCAAATATGCTTTTCATATCCTCCTGTCCCACGCTGCTATTTGGAGGCAGCGTGGCCTTCTCACAGCAAAAGGAGGATCCGTATCTAACTCAGGCCATATAATGGCCATACTGGAGGCTTCCCACCTCCCCAGGGCTACAGCTCGATTTTACCCATATGCCCACCGTCAGGAAAAGTTAAATATCTCCTCAGACCAGTTCTAACACAAGGTCTTTTTTCCAAGCCTCCAACTGTTCCAGATAGCCTGTTAACTCCTCTTTTATGTCACCTAAGGTCTATTCTATGGAGCTATGCGGACTGCTCACTGCCTCAGCCATGTGACAATCCTTGCCCATCTCCAATACACATTGGGGATCAGGTTCTTCTCTTTCCTCCAGGCCAGCGCCCTTTACCCCTTTCCCCTAAGTGGCAGGGACCCTTCAAAGTACTTCTTGTAATTCTTGTAACTCCCACAGCTGCTAAACTCGAGGGCTTTCCTCACTGGGTCCACCTGTCTCACCTAAAACCTTTTATCTCACCTCCATCCCAGAAAAATCTCTCTTCATATACAGTGAAACAAACAGGGCCTCTCACTCTCAAGCTCCAGAGGACATCAGGATCCACTGCCTTGTCACCAATTCCAGAGGAATACGGTATCACCCCTCCCTTTCCCAACCAGGGCCACACAGAGCCGGAGGCAAAAAGGACCATCAAAAATATCCAGGCGGTAAGGAATAATGTAATACAACAATTTATCATTGTTCAATACTCAGCAACTGATCACCTGTGTTTCCTAAGTGCTAACCTAATAAGGGAAACAGGTGCCTTAAATGAACTACCTCTAATGAGGCTTGTCTCAGATAAAAATTAAGCAGAGTACTAAGACCAGATCTACCCCAGGTAAATGTCACATGCCTCTATCTGGGCAGGCCAAATCTACCTCAGATAAATGCCAACTCCAAAATAAAATAATAATGATTCTTTCTCTCTAAGCTCTCTCTATGTCAACAGTATCTTGTTAAATGGGAGGTCCCCAGCCACAGCACAGGAGGTCCCCAGCAGCAGCACGGATGGACAGCCGCAGAACCAGGAGACGGCAGAACGTCATTCCAGGACCTCCACCATCATCCCCAGACTTCACAAGATACCCCTCACTCCCCCAAGAGCCAACCAACGCCCAGTATTCAGCTGGAAGCAGTCTTTGAGAGAAACGTCGCCCCCGTACCCAGTCAACCACAATTTTTTCTTGTTTTAAAAAATAAAAGAGTCGGGAATGAAGGGTTCACAACACGCCCCCCCCAACAGTCGCATTTACCAGGCAGACACTTCCGCCTAGCCAATTCCAGTCAGGCCGGACACCTCCGCCTAGCAAGTTCCGGCCAAGGCATCTCGCGTGACCAGAATCCGTGACATTACATGGCTACATAAGCGCGCAACGTGACCATGTGATCTACGTATACACGTGGAGTAGTGACGTGACCTGGCCACGCCCCCAGCCGGTTTTTAAAGCGGAGCGCCATATTCCCAGTTCTCTCTCTTCTCTCCTCTCTTCTTCTCCACGCACGTGTCTCTCCCACAGGCCTGTGCACTCTCTATCCCTGTATTTCTAATAAACTCTTATAAGTGGATTCTGTCGTGTTTCGTGACGTTTCCTTGCAGGGTAAGAACACAACGCAGCTAAATAACTAACACCTCCCCTCCCAAAAAGAATTGGTTTGGGTGACAAGGATCCTAAGAGACTTTCCTGGCAGTTTAGGCATCAAAAGACCCCACATCTGGCCATTCCATATTAAAGGAGGACCAGTCTGTTTCACAACAATTACAGAAATTTCTGGGAGACACCTTAACTCTATAATCTGCCTTGCTGAAAGTGCATGTTCCCCAGAGGGTTCACTGATAAGTATTTAAAAGTTCCCCCTGTAATGGGTTTCTCTGCCCATGCAACTAACCAAGTCAAACCAAGTTAATAGTCCAGATTGAATGATCCAAACATCCCAGGGTGATCTCAGGAGAAACCACAAGGCTGCTCCCAAGGAGGGGCCCTTAAATACCCAATAGCCATGGTCTTTGAGCAGCTCCAAGGGAGGAGCTGACCCTTGGTGGGCTTTCTGAGGATGGGAGGAGTGGGGCTGTAGAGGAGGTTTCCAACAGCCATCTCTCCAACAAAACATATGGGCATACCACAAAATACAATCCACCAGACAAAACTGAGAAAGAGGAAGTAGCCTAGAGATAACACTTGGGGATTTTTGCATTCTTGGAATTCCTGGCATTATTTTTTAACAGTCCCAAGGTCCTGGAGAAGTTCTCAGGCCTCTAGGATGGTTGCTTTGGTCAAAATGGAGTCATTTTAGCTGCTATACCTCAAAGAGGGCTTCAAATTCTCTGATAACAGGGCACCTAAAGTGGTGTTCACAAAAATTTCTAATAACATTGGCATGGAAATTAGCTTGTGTTTAGAACAACAGGTACTGATCCCAGGAAAGGAAAGAAGACAGCTACACATCCCTTATAAGCTTCCATGAAAACCTGAAGATTAAATTCACACATACACATTTCTTACATTTCATCTTCTTCCACCAGTCACAGCAGTATGCCTGTTTAAGGAGCTCAAAACTATAACATGTCTTTAAGTTATAAATATATTGTTGAGTAGACATGGATTAATGTATCTGTTTTAGTGGTTCAGGTCAATGGAAGTACAATAATAATCTCATGATCTGAACATTCTATATTTTGAAGTTAATTTCATAGTTTTCCTATTGCTACTATATTTTATTTCTTGTACACTTAATATTCTATTGAGTAAAGCAGGATTATAGCCAAGCATTGTTTTTTTTTAAATATTATAAAGAAATGTGCAAAAAAATAAACAATGAATAAAATCACCAAATAAATTTGGAAAAAATAATACTGTCACAAGATTTTTTTTCCACCTTCAATGTAATCAAATTATTAGCAGTAGAAATATAGACGCACATGAAAGTAATAAAGCAGACAGGAGTGACAGTCTGAGAACACCAAAGTAATTAAGCACAGATTCATGAGGGGCTGTTTTTAAGAGAACTTTAATTACCAGAATTCAATCTGCCCTAAGCCTAACAGGCCTTAAGTCCTCAGGTGACTCAAGTCTTGAGAGATTGCTTCAGTATTCTAGGCCATGACCTTCCTTCCTCTGGAGCACTTGTCTAGGAGTCTCCTCCAGGCTTTCTCAACACCTTTGATATGCAAATCTTTCTAACAGCCTCTACTGTTCTCACACCCTTGGCTCTTTGCAAAGCCACTTTCCTGGACTAGATTCACCAAGGAAAACTAAGTTCCTATTTTCAAATCTCCCCCGAGGGTAGGAGCAAACAGCCCCAATTTATGAAGCTGTCTGCTGTCCTAATAACAGAAGTTAGTTAACTCTTCCCTCTAGGTCAATCCAAATAACAAAAGAAGATGATCCATGGCCATCTTCCCAACACACAGCTTAAAAATTCTCCTCTCCTTTCATCACAGCTGATTTCAAACTGAGATCAGGTCCCTGCTTTTACCCTCCAAAGCATTAAATGCTTTCTGTAGCTATTCCGTTGCCTCCCTTACATGACATTTGCCCTTGACAGCAGTGATCTAACACTGTGGTTCTTGAGTTTTCCTTAACTGCTTATCTCCTCACATTCCAGATGGCATAGAAGGATGTCTTCTCTATGGCTTGCTCCTTTCAGTGATTTGGGTATCTATAAACTATTTGTCACGTTTCCATATTCACATTTTTTTTTTCTGCTTTTATCTAAGACTCTAAGAAACCAACATATTGTATTCACATTTCCTAGGTATACGGTAAACACATTTGTATACATCTCAATTGAACATATATTTTTGTGTATTGAGTAAAAATATAATTAAGTTACCCTCAATGTTTATAGCCACCTTCCGAAGTTATAAATCTTAATGGTCTCATCATATTTATCACAATCTAAGACTGCAAAATGACTCACATGAATGCTAAATTTGGAGATTGTTGTTTGATACAAAATGTAGTGATTCTCTATTTCGTGACATAGTCTTGCAGTTATTGATTCATTTCATTTACTTAAAACCTTTTCATAATCTTTTCCTTCTCAATAATAATTATTTTATTTATTATATCTTCTTTTGTTTTGAGACTGTAATGTAAGACATCATTTTCCTCTTCCTTTTTGTGCTGGATAGTTTTATTTTATTTTATTTTGTAATTTAATTTAATTTTACATATCAGCCACAGATTCCCCTGTGGCAAAGACTCCCCTGGGGATTCAGTTCAACCTGGTAGATTCAGTCCAGTCCCCTCTTCCCAGGCTGAGCTAAGTGTCCCTGCATAAGCGCCAGGTTCCAAACAGCTAGCTCATGCACCAAGGACAGGTCCCACGGTCCCACTGCCTGGGTGCCTCCCAAACAGTTCAAACTAATCAGCTGTCTCACTTATCCAGAGGGCCTGATCCAGTTGAGGGCTCCTCAGCTATTGGTTCATAGTTCATGTATTTCCATTCGTTTGGCTATTTATACCTGTGCTTTGTCCAATCTTGGTCTCAACAATTCTCATTCATACAATCCCTCCTCTTTCTCACCAATTGGACTCCTGGAGCTTCACCTAGGGCCTGGCCATGGATCTTTGCATCCGCTTCCCTCAGTCACTGGATGAGATTTCTAGCGAGACAGTTAGGGTGTTTGGCCATCTTATCACCAGAGTAGGTCAGTTTGGGCTTTCTCTCGACCATTGCCAGTAGTCTATTGTGGAGGTTATCTTTGTGACAAAACTGTACAATGGAAAAAAGAAAGCATCTTCAACAAATGGTGCTGGCATAACTGGATGTCAACGTGTAGAAGGCTGCAAATATATCCATATCTGTCACTGTGCATAAAACTTAAGTCCAAGTGGGTCAAAGACCTCAACATAAATCCTGTTACTCTGAATCTGATAGAAGAGGAAGCAGGAAGTAGTCTTGAACGCATTGGCATAGGAGACCACTTCCTAAATACAACACCAGTAGCACAGACATTGAGAGAAACAATCAAACAATGGGACCTCTTGAAACTGAGACGCTATTGTAGAGCAAAGGATACGGTCAACAAGGCAAAGCAACAGCCTACAGAATGGGGAAGGGTCTTCACTAACCCCACATCTGACAGAGGACTGATATCCAGAATATATAAGGAACTCAAGAAATTAGACATCAAAACGACCAACAGTCCAATTAAGAAATGGGCTATAGAACTAAACAGAGAATTCTCAACAGAGGAAACTCAAAATGGCTGAAAGACATTTAAGGAATTGTTCAACATCCCTAATCATCAGGAAAATGCAAATCAAAACAACTCTGAGATACCACCTTATGCCTGTCAGAATGGCTAAGATCAAAAACACTGAAGACACTTTATGCTGGAAAGGATGTGGAACTAGGGGAACTCTCCACCACTGCTGGTGGGAATGCAAGCTTGTGCAGCCACTTTGGAAATCGATATGGTGCTTTCTTAGAAAATTGGGAATCAATCTCCCTTAAGACCGAGCTATACCACTCTTGGGCATGTACCCAAGGAATGCTCAATCATACCACAAGGGCACTTGCTCAGCTATGTTCATATCAGCATTGTTTGTGCTGGATAGTGTTATATCAACTTTCCCAAGCTGAAGTCATCTGAGAGGAGGGAACATAAAAGATTTAAAAATGCCTCCATAAGATAGGCCTATTGTCAAACCTGTGGGCTCTTTCTTTATTAGTAATTGATAGAGGAGAGATGAGTCCATATAGGGTGATGCCATCCCTAGGTAGGTGGTCCTCTGTTCTATAAGAAAGCAGGCTAAGCAAGCCATGAGGAGTCAGCTAGTAAGAAATACTCCTCCATGACCATTGCATCATCTCCTGCCTCCAGGTTCCTGCCCTTCTGAAGTTCCCGTTCTCTTCCTGTGATGATGAACTGTGATGTTGAAGCATAAACCAAATAAATGCATTCCTCTCCAAGTTGCTTTGGATATGATGCTTATCACAGCAATAGTAACCCTAATTAGAACACCTTTTCCCCCTCCAAACCCTCTCAAGTACTTCTTGTTCTTTTTCAAATTCACAGCCTCCTTTTTTCATTAATTGTTGTTACATGCATATGTGTATTGCTTACGCACACGCACACGCACACACACACACAAATGCATATACACACACAAAAATACATAAATACAACTTGCTCAATCTGAATAACGCTACTTGGACATATGTTTTCAGGCGTGACCATTTGCTACTAGATGACAACTGTTTTTTACTTTTTTTTTTTTTTTTTTTGAGGTTTAGTGCTGTGATTGCCAGAGCAGGGATGTTGAATAAATACATAATCACAGGAGTAACTTAAGAAAAGCCTTTATGTATTTATTTCATCTGATTTTTCTGACATGGTCTGCTTGTATTGCCCAGCCTGTCCGCAAACTCCCAAACCTTCTGCTTTTGCTCACTAGGTACTGGGATTAAAGGAGAGCCCTTGCACCCAGCAGCACTTCATGTCTATTGCTGGAGTATTGTTCTAGAAGTTGAATTCCTGAAAATCTAAGGCATAAAAGCATTAATATTTTGTGTTACACCAGAGATAACATGTCTGACTGTAGCCTCAGTTGGAATGATTTACTTCTTTCTTTTTACTCTTGACAATGGAAAGTCCATTGAAAGCTCATAAATTTCTGCCAAGTTGATTCTCAGAGCTTTAATCAAAAACTATGGTGATTTATGTTACAAATAATATAATACAGTCAGTATGAATATTTCTTTATAAAACACACATTTCTCTTTTAATAGGAAAGGTCTTTGTTGATAAGCTTTGCAAATCACAATGGGAGAAGTTTGCGTCTTCAATGCCATTATTATAAAAGTTTGAGCTCTAGAAAGTTTAGTAATCTAGGTTTTTTCTAGTACTATAGTGCCTACAGTTAGACCATTGTATAAGATAAAATATTAACAAACTTTATGACAAATAATTGAAATTCCACAAATCATTACTTCACTTTCAATTAAAATTAGCACACTCTTATTGCGTAAGTCTTCACAAGATAAGCCTTCGCTGTTACAGCAGGATTTTCTTATACTTTCTATGATTGAGTTTAAAATGGGGTGGTAAATTTCAATGTTAGAGGTAACATCACAGACATTATACATTCCAAAATTATTAGTTGTCATTTATTTGCTAGGATAATTGTCCTCTCCTTTATTACAATTATTTCTACTTAAATGTTTCAGGCTAATCTAAATTTTGTAAGTAAACCTTAAAATGCAAAAGTGAGGGTTAATCTGAAAATCCCCTTGCTATCCCTCCAACCTTTTTCCTTGGTGCCCATTCATCACTCTGTTTGGCTGTACAGAAGCTCTTGTTGAGATTTCTGGTCATCTGCCAACAGAAGAAACTTCTTTCCCCCTCTTTGGTTCCCATAATGGTCAAATCATCACAAGACTTTCTAGCTACGAATTTTAAAGTTAATCCTAATCAGCATGAAACAGTCAGAAAAGCCCTATATTCTATAAATTATCATATTAAGGCCATGGACTCTCTTTATAATCACTCCTCTGGGAAAGAAACATAAACAATATAAATTGGTCTGTTTCAATGACATATGTAATAACATTTTCATATACTCCACACATATGTATCTCACTTTGTCTTTTTATGCTACCTGTACCTGTGAAAGAAATGCTGCTTATCACCATGGAAATCTCCCTTTAGCTGTTCTAGCAACCTCACAGTCTGGTATGACTGTGTAAGTACTCTCACTAACGGCCTGTAGTCAGAGTGAACAGTAGCATTTTGGGGCTAATTAACTTAAGAGCAAGGACATACACCTCCAACATTCTTTTCTTCTTGACTGATGATGATGTCATGTATATGTTAGTATATCTACAAAATCATAGATTTTGCAGGACTCTTTCAATGACAATATTTCAATGTTCCATCACCCATATACACTGATACTTAGGTGACATGTATTTTTTTTATTGTGTTGGGGTAAAACACATCAAATTTTTTCTGTTGTAGAATATTCTAATCTATCCTATTACCCCTTGCCTAGAGCTTTTAATGAAGTAAGTTTAATAATTATTTCCATGTGTAATCCATTCAAATAACCAATGATAGTGATTCACTAAACGTTCTGTTTTCCAGGTCCATAGCCTTAAGATGGTAGTCAAATTCAACTAAAACATGTTGCCATAACAAATATATGCTTCCAAAGGTTGCTTTTTACACTCACAAAGAATTTTAGTGATATCATCTCTGGTGCATGGATGCTCTTCATTGAGTCAATGAACGCTTTAGGGATAGTATGGCTAAGGAAGAACAAACTGGAGAAATCACACAATTGATTTTAAATTCACTGCTGAAGAGTATCACTTGTCATTTGCACAGGTCATCTTCACATCCCAAAAGCTAATTTTGAAGTAAATGGCATGAGGAATATAAGCCTTTTAGAAGAAGATACAAAAATAATTGGGAATAATAACAAAATATATGACACTTCGTTCCTTTAATCATTTCCCTCCTTGGTACATTGCCTAGCATTATCCTTGGAACACAGTGGTAAATTCTTTGAGTTAATGACTTTTATCTCTCAGCTTCTGCATACTCAAATGTTATTGTTCCTTAACATTTTTGCCTCTTTTAAAAACAAATGTAATTTAGGAGCCATTGTGCTTTGGAATGCATGTCCTTGTTAGGGGACAATACCCTAAGCTTAAAAATTTACTTCCTTTGATGTTCAGTTTGTCACTAATGCAATCTCATATTGCATTAATGTTTTGCATTACTTTATCCTATTACTAATATATAATAAGTTCAACTGAAAAGCTTAATATTGAGTACTTTTTGCATACAGCTTTTCTGCACATAAAATATTAGGCCTTAAGAACATAATGTAACATTCATCTATTTTAAATAACGTTTATTCAGATCAAATTGATTTATCCAGACAGTGTCATTTTTTTTACATTGAGCTTCTGCTACTCATCAAAGTCTGTGAAGTTGAAAAGTGCCTTTCTATTCATTTCCATGAATCTTGAGTTTACCAGGAAGGCAAACCCACAGCCTTATATGTTATCTTACCATATAATATTTTATAAGTCAAGATAACAGCTATGTGTCCCTACATTTTTCAGGCATGGTTCTTCAAATACAATTGTTTTTCTACATATGTCTATAAATGAATATATATGAACACTGTATATTCACTATAAAGATGTGACATGCCATCTTTATTTGTTCAGACCATGGTATTGATAAGGGGATGAAACATGTCTTATTACTTACTTTTCCCACTCTTTATAAAAATGACTTAATGCAGTTGAATTATTTAATAAAATTTTATTTACCCAAATGTGTTTTTTTCATCATTTTGGTTTCTTTGTAATTTGTATGATTACTTTGTAATGAACTCCCTGCGTCAATCTTGCCTGAAGCTTTTGTTTGTTAAATATGATTTTTGCATTTCTCTAAAGGACTATTATAGACAGTTTTGAAGTAGCCACTAATTAGTCATTGGTAAAGGCTTATAACAATTCCTTTCCAGTTATTACAGCATTTTTATATTTATAATTGGCTAAGTTATCTAAATACATTTTTGTAACTACTTATCAATTTGTCTGCCTACCCATCTGCCAAAACTCCCTGTTGATTTACCCTCTCATTTTTCTGTTGATGTGTTCAGCAATATAAATACAAGTGATTTATCTGTAACACATCTTTCTAAGTCTAATGAGTCATGAATTTTACTTGACAATCTAAATATGATAGTATCATCATACCTTTATAAAAATAAATTAAATCACAGTGGAGGGAGACCATTTATTCTTCTAAAGCCAAACCCAAACATTATTACTACTTTCATAAGGCAGATAACAGTGGAGAATATTTGATGATAGTTCTGTTTATCTTGCTATGGGCAGGCATCATTGATCTGTCACTGACACTCCATGAACCTAGATGGCAAAAGACCTCATAGTTGAGTCAAGGAGGAGTGATGTTTTCCTTCATATCTAAGGCAATGATATTTGGCTTAAAATGTCCCCATACATTCTGTTGTTCTCTATTCACCTGCATAATTCTACATAATAATATGGATTATCTTAGTCTCCCATATATACCCATAATTTTTGGCTAATTTCAAGGTTTTGTCAAAGAATTGAAAAACCTTGATTTCAAAAGAAATTTCTACATAATCTTCCTCTTATTTCTCTCTATAAATTATTTTCTGTGGTTCTTTTTTTTTTTTTTTTGAGACAGGGTTTCTCTGTGCAGATTTGTGCCTTTCCTGGAACTCACTTTGGAGACCAGGCTGGCCTCGAACTCACAGAGATCCGCCTGGCTCTGCCTCCCAAGTGCTGGGACTAAAGGCGTGCGCCACCACCGCCTGGCTTATTTTCTGTGGTTCTTGATAATTATTTTATTTTGGTTATGGGGTCTGGGTCTTTTTCTATAGTTCTGAATAGCCTTGTTGCCCATTACACAGACTAAACTGATCTTAAATTTTCAATCTTCATTTACTTCAAAGGACTTTGAAACAACTTTAACATCTTTTTCCAAAGAGGCCAGAGAACGTAAATGAGATGCTGGCATAATTTTATTCTTAGAAAATTACTGCTTTACATGACCATACATTGGTATACTAACATTTGTATCATTTTAAACTCATTGACTTAATTCCATTAATAAAATGCATCTCCCGTGTACTATTTGTGTACATGCACATTTGTATGTGCAGATGAACTGAGATGAGACACAGAAAGCAGGTAGAATACTTAACAATGTAAATAAAAATGTAACAGTATATTGATATATAGGATCAATGTGGACAAGAAAGAACAAAGTACCATGAAGGATGATACCTTATAGTGACCTAGGAAGGGTACTGACAAGTCATTGGTGCAGAGTGCAATTTACAGAATACAATGGTCAAATATTATAAAATGTGTTATGGCTCCAAATTTATGTGTTAAAATCCTAACTGGATCATTTGGATTAATGTCACTATGGAGAAATTAAATTTAAATAAAACTATAAATGTGATATCCTAAAGTGTTCTATGAATAGATGCATAAGACTTTGCCTATGTGTAAAGAAAAATAAGTCCCTTATTCAGAACTCAGAGCAGAAACTGAAGCAGAAATCAAGGAAGTAATGCTGCTTATTGACTTACTCAGTGGTTCATGATCAGTTAGCTTTCTTATACAGCCCTAATTTATCTGCCTAGAGATGGTGCTGCCCACAGAAGAATATGTGCCCCCACCTACCCAGCCACATTAGTCATCAATCAGTCAAGACAGTCTTTCATAGAGTCACAAACCTATATTATAGAGATTATTCAATTGAGAATCTTTCTTCCCTAGTATCAACATGGTTGTGCCAGGTGGACAAGTAACATTAACTAGGGCAATGCCATAGATACGGAATGGCATCTGGGTTATTCAGTGCTCTTAGATTGTAGCTAGAGTTTTCCTGATCCTGCCTGGCCTATGGTCAGGACAAATCTCTCTCACCCACCAGTCCCGCAGCCACTCAAACCCATCCAAGTGAACACAAAGAGACTTATATTTCTTATAAACTGTATGGCCGTGGCAGGCTTCTTGCTAACTGTTCTTATATCTTAAATCAGCCCATTTCTATTAATCTATAAGTTGCCACATGGCTCATGGCTTACCGGTATCTTAACATCTGCTTCTCATCTTGGCAGCTGGCAGTGTCTCCTGACCCAGCGTTCCTGTTCCCAGAATTCTCTTTTCTGCTTGTTCTGCCTATATTTCCTGCCTGGCTATTGGCCAATGAGCATTTTATTTATACAGAGCGATATCCACAGCACTTCTCCTTTTCTTTTTTTTTTTCTCAAAGGAAGGTTTTAACTTTCATATAGTAAGATTACAGATAATAAAACAATTATCAAGCAAGAATTACAGTTACAATATCTAACCTATTTATAATATCTAGTCTATTCGTATTTGGCAAAATTAAAGAAGATATCCCTATCTATCCTATATTTGTGAGTCTAGGTTTCATATCTAACTTACCTTTTATCATAACTAAGGAAAATTATAACTATCTAGTCTTCAACTACATAAAAGACCTCAGAAGGATCTGATATTACCTGAGAAACAGGAGAAGGACACAAGCAACTTGTGAGAGTAGACAGAGACAGCTGGCAGCCTGGATAGTTCCTCTGTAAAGTTGGGCCATCTGTCTTCAGCCCACAGGCCTAGTGTCTCTCAGTCACTTCTCTCTGTGTCCTGTAAAATGTTTGACAGTTTTCACTGTGAAGCATGATCCTGAAGGACCATTTTGTCAAGCAAAGTTTAGTGGTCACCTTCCTATGGGTCCTGCATGTCCAGTCAATGAAGCAGTCCAGGCAAGAACAGTTTCTAGCCCAAATGGCTATTTTTTTTCCAAGAAGAAGATACACTCAATATGGAGTGTCTTTGATGCCCATCCTCCTCTCTGCCAGGAGCAGACATGTCTCATTGTCCAGAAAGTCTAAAATTTTTAAAACATTTTAAATGCCATATTCTGTAGGTCTTTGAAGTATTTCAAGATTACCTATCTATCTGAAATATATCTATGTATACCTAGAAAACTTAACATGACTATAAGTTTGACTATCATAGAAATTGTTCCATTACAACTTAAATGAGTTATTTAAAAATAATACCTTAAACAAGAGTAAAAATACACATACAGTATAACAAAATTAACTTTAATTTGTACCAATAAACTAAAATCCATAGCAATGTAAAACATTTTTAAACAAGTTTTTCTTTAAAAGTAGGTTCAATAATCTACCCGTTTATCTTATCATTACCTCTACTGTCCCCTTTTATTCTTTAGAAAAAGATTATATATTATAATCAACCTGTTTTAAATAAAAATATTGGTTTTTCTCTGTCCCACACCAGAAGGCTCTTCTGATATGAGGCACATGAATCTTTCTTTCTTCCTTTTTTTTTTTTAAATTTACTTGGGTTTAAAGAAGGAGTAAGCCAATTCTATCTCCAAAAATTCTATCTCCAAAGTCAGCTTGGTATATTTGGGAATTTGGGTGTAGCTTCTCTTACTACTTCCTGCTAGATGGGGGTGCTGTATCTTATAGGGACACAAAAAAAATTTTAGGATTATGGAGTAGTCCATGAGGGTGTATCGTCTGAGCCAGTTGCCTTGAAACCTTTCTGGATGTTGGATCATCTGGGCCACAGTGTCATCAGAGACCTTTCAGGGGGTCTTGGCTGGTCAAACCTGATGTATCTTAATATGGAACAAATCCATAGCCTCTGGCTTTCTGTGGAAACAAAAGCTGAGCCTCCTTTCCAAAGCAACATATCCTTATATCCAAATTTTGAAGTCAAGGTAACTTTAAAAATATCCATATTGGCTTAACTCAACAGCTTTTACAATTAAATGTCTTTCTGCAGTTAAGAATATCAAAGACAATATAATCCAGATTCTCTGTGTGATATCCATCATTATGTGGCTTATTTTTATATTAATTTTACTGTCTCTTTAAAGACTTTATTTTCTAAAACTATGTATTTCTTTATATAAATGTATATATCACTTTTTGTGTCTTTCTCAAACCTACATATATTTTATACACATTGTAAACTATTCCATCTGAAATTGTCTTATTGTGAACCTATTGCTTTAAACTGCAGCATTATTAAGACTAAAATAGCAGCTTTGGCTGGTGGCTCTACCTACCTCGCTTCCCAATATGGCAGTGGTAAGTTTACCACCAGCTCCGAGAGCCATCAACTCTTAGAAACAGTGGTTCTATGCTTCTATCAAAACATTGTATAGTCCAGAAACCTCTTTTCATTCCCACCATACTGCCAGTCAAACACATATGCTCAAACCCACAGGCTGCCACTAACTTGAGAGAGACAACTAGGAAGCTGTTTGTAGCTGCATTTTAGAATCTTTTTTTCACAGGTTTTAGGTGGAAACTCTTGCCAACCCATTGGGCACCATTTGTAGCTAGAGTTTTCCTGGTCCTGCCTGGCCATTTCTATTAATCTATAAGTTGACACATGGCTTGTGTTTTACTGGTATCTTAACATCTGCTTCTCATCGTGGCAGCTGGCAGCATCTCCTGATCCAGCCTTCCACTTTCCAGAATTCTCTTCTCTCCTTGTCCTGCCTACACTTCCTGCCTGGCTACTGGCCAATCAGTATTTTATTTATACAGAGCAATATCCACAGCATTAGATGACAGTTTTCAATAAAATTCAAATCAAGTGATTTGTCCTCACAGTGGCATATGGGAAATCTCTCTTGCCACTTAAGCTATACAGCCATGAAATGAGATCCAATATCTTTCTAATTCTATAATTGAACTCTAAAAGGGGTATGTTAGACATGCATATCAAATGTGGGAACCTTAGTGGACATTTATTTATGAAGGAAACAGAATATGATTGTATATCTCTATAATGTATATCATATTAAATCATGCTATAGAAATGATGAGACAAAAGGGTAGATTATTGAATCTACTTCAATCTAGAAAACAACTATTAATCACAAAATATTTTACATTGGTATGGATTTTGGTTTATTGATACCAATTTAAAGTTACTTTTGTTATACTGTATGTATATTTCTACTCTAGTTTGGGGTATTGTGTTTATGCTGCTCATTTCAAAATGTAATATATAATTAAGAAATACAGATTAATAGGCATCTACAATAGTCAAACTTATAGTTATATTAGGTTTGTTTTCAAGGTCATACACAGGTATATTTAGATAGATAGATGGTCTCCAAATACTTCAAATACCTCCAGAATATGGCATTTAATAAGTTTAATAACTTAGGGATTTTCATGACAGTGAGACACCTCTGCTCCTGACAGCACAAATTTGCTTCAAAAAAGGATGATGGAAATCAAAGAAATTCCATATGGAGCTTGTTTTATTTATGTCAAAAGATAACCAATTGGGCAAAGAAACTGCCCTTGCCTCAATTCCTGACAATATACTGTCCAAAGTGGACCAGAAAGATGCAAAAAAAAAAAATGTGACTGTAAAACTTTGCCAAGACCAAGTAGGAAGTCCTTCAAAATTCTTTGCTTCTCAAAAATGTCCATCAGATATAGTGGATTTGTAGGCCAACACTGGATGCCCCAACACTCCAGAAGAACTTGGTGTTACTTTCCAGGCAGCCAGATGTCCCTGTTGTTAGGTAACATTAGACCCTTCTGTAGTCTTTGAGGGAATTAAAGAATAAATAATTAGACTTAAAGTTTTCCTTAGGTATAATTAAAAAGGTAAATTAGGCATGAAATTTTAGACTCACAAAGATAAGATGGATAGCATTTTCTCAAAGTTTGCCAAATACAAATGGATTGGATATTGTATCTCTAATTCTTACTTGATAACTCTTTTTGTTGTATATAATTTTACTATGTTAGATTTAAAACTTTCCTTTTTTATTTAGGCAAAAAGGGGGAAATATGGAATATTTCTCTTCACTGTGTGAATATATGTTACTGTGATTGGCTTAATAAAGAAGCTGACTGGCCAATAGATGGACAAGTAGAGGTTAGGCAGGACTTGCAGACAGAAAGAGAGCATGAAGAAGAAGGGGAAGAGTCTCAGAATTGTGAGGAAACACAGAGAGGAGATGAACTTAACCATACTGAGAAAAGGTACACAGCCATGTGACAGAGCATAGATGAGAATAATGGGTTAATTTAAAATGGAAGAGTTAGCTAGTAACAAGCCTGAGCTATTGGCCTTATAATTAATAAATCTCTGTGTGGTTATTTGGGAGCCAAAAATACTGATGAAAAATTCCACTGATGAAGTCTTAGCTATATGCGGTCTCTAAACTGTATTTGTCAATGAAAAGATTATTTTAAGACAGATTACTTTGTTCATATATATATATATATTTAAATGATGGGATATGATATCTGATCCACAATGTTTATAAATAAACCAACATTTTCAGATTTATAAGGAATTAAATATAGATTAAAGAAATAAGTCTTTAAATGAAATATAGAAAAATATTTCAAAACTGAAATGAAGACTGAATTCTTTTAAGATTTATTTAGTCTGATTGTATGCATGTACACTATGTGTATCTGGGCCACAGAGGTCAGAAGAACATATCATATTCCCTAGAACCGGAGCCACAAAGGATTGGGAGACACTGTGTACACCCCAGGAACTGAATCCAGTCCCTCAATGAGAGCAGCAAATGTTCTCTAAGACATACCCTCCAGCCCCAAAACTGATTTCTTAAATAGTATATAAAAGTAAATTTTTTTTTCTTCGAGACAGGGTTTCTCTGTGTAGCTTTGCGCCTTTCCTGGGACTCACTTGGTAGTCCAGGCTGGCCTCGAACTCACAGAGATCCGCCTGCCTCTGCCTCCCGAGGGCTGGGATTAAAGGCGTGCGCCACCACTGCCCGGCCCGAAAAGTAAAATGTTTTACTAAAAAAGATGTAGATAAATTAAATTTTACTAAAATTCAGAATGATTTATACTCCAGACAATTATAATATTGAACATAATTTAAAGTTGTAGTAGTATTTTGCAATACTTTTATGTGGCAAGTGACTCGTATACAGAACGTATAGTGAATTCCTATTAATTGATACCTCAAGGCAAGAAATTCCAATACAAAGATGGGCATAGTTATACATGTTATAATCTTAAAACTATTGTATTGTTTATGAATTTATAAACCAAATCTCAAGTTAATTAGTTATAATGTGATTGATATAGGTTAAAGAGATAAAAACTTTCCTGCTTGCAACTATTTTGAGAAAAATATTATATCACTATAATTATCCCCAGTTTACTCTTTTGTTATAATATTATTATATTATTTTCTTTAGGTTTTAATGTGACTAAACTCATGGGTTCAATGTGATTAAACTCATCATACTCATGACCCATGTGTCTGGTCAGTTTAAAACTGGTGACACTTAGGCTTCTCATGTAACTTACCACTTTAACCTGGAAACCTCCATGATGTGGCTGAAAGCAGAGAGGCAGACTTTCAAAATTCTTGCACAATAGGCTTGGGAGAGCTATTATTCTCTTTGTGTTTTCTTTCTGTTTTCTCTAGTCCTGGATCCTTCGCTCCAATGTTGTACAAAATTCTAGAGACATTATGCCTTTTTCATTCTAAAACTCAAGAGTATGGGGCAATTCTGTTTTGCTAATTTTCTGCTTTTCTTTTTTTTTAATATTTGCCTTAATGGTAATTTCATTTTAATGAAAGAAAGAAATCATAAAGCAGAAAAACAGCCATGAAAGATTATGCTTGTATGCATGTGCAAATGTGACTGAGTTGCATAGAAGCAGAATGAATGATGTGGTAGGAAAATTCTATACTAAAATAGATTCAATCCTCTATTTCCTGTTACTTAAATATTTTAAGTGAACATCATGGCTGTTTAAAATATTATTTCCTAACCAAGTCATTTATAGGCAGTCCCAAATCATGAAATTTATTAAATATTCATAGTACACTTTAGCCACCTGGATGATATTTTGTTGAAATATATAGAACTGAGGAGAGAAGTTAAACTTGGAGAAAGTCAAGTGGATTAAAATAAGCACCAAGCAATTAATTTTACTTTATAAATAATTAACAAAATAGTATAGTACACATCATAACTAAAAGCTAGTTTATACATGAAGAATACAAAGATGACATCACATGAGGTTATCTGTATAATATATAACAATTCCATTAGCAATACTATTAATAGACATTTAAATACAGTGATTTTATGTATAATCTAAAATATAATTTTGTATACAATAAAGCTTCTAGCTTAGAAGATATGCTTTTATTCATTTATAAATTACCTGATAATAATAACACAACTGTTCTCTTGTTCATCTCTCTTTATTTTGCAGAAATATCATGCTGCATCCTGTATACTGATTATTTTGTGTCACTCTTTTTTTTTTTTTTTTTTTTTTTTTTTGTGATATATATTTTTTATTTTACAATACCATTCAGTTCTACATATCAGCCATGGGTTCCCCTATTCTCCCCCCTCCCACGCCCTCCCCTTACCCCCAGCCCACCCTCCATTCCCACCTCCTCCAGGACAAGTCCTCCCCCGAGGACTGTGATCAACTTGGTAGACTCAGTCCAGGGAGGTCCAGTCCCTTCCTCCCAGACTAAGCCAAGTGTCCCTGCATAAGTTCCTGGTTTCAAACAGCCAATTCATGCATTGAGCACAGGACTTGGTCCCACTGCCTAGATGCCTCCCAAACTGATCAAGCCAATCAACTGTCTCACCTATTCAGAGGGCCTGGTCCAGCTGGGAGCCCCTCAGCCTTTGGTTCATAGTTCATGTATTTCTATTCATTTGGCTATTTTTTTTCAGTAATTGAGTAAAACTGAAATTTATTATATGCCACAGTCGTCCTAGGGACCTCCATGCTATATATATATATATATAGCCTTTATGGTTCTATGGGTTGTGGTCTGATTGTTCATTTTATATCTAGAATCCACCAATGAGTGAGTACATACCATAACTGTCTTTCTGTGTTTGGGTTACCTCACTCAGGATGATTTTTTCTAGTTCCATCCATTTGCCTGCAAATTTCATGCTTTCATTGTTTTTTTCTGCTGAGTAGTACTCCATTGTGTATATGTACCACATTTTTTTCATCCATTCTTCCGTTGATGGGCATCTAGGCTGTTTCCAGGTTCTGGCTATTACAAATAGTGCTGCTATGAACATAGATGAGCATGTATCTTTATGGTATGTATCAGCATTCTTTGGGTATATGCCCAAGAGTGGTATGGCTGGGTCTTGAGGTAGTTCAATTCCTA
Source organism: Peromyscus leucopus (assembly GCF_004664715.2). Classification (NCBI taxonomy): domain Eukaryota; kingdom Metazoa; phylum Chordata; class Mammalia; order Rodentia; family Cricetidae; genus Peromyscus; species Peromyscus leucopus. The sequence continues at coordinate 8,171,260 of NC_051064.1, read as the reverse complement.
ATTTTCGGAGAAACCGCCATACTGATTTCCACAGTGGTTGTACAAGTTTACATTCCCACCAACAGTGGAGGAGTGTTCCCTTTGCTCCACATCCTCTCCAACATTGGTTGTCATTGGTGTTTTTGATCTTAGCCATTCTAACAGGTGTAAGGTGGTATCTCAGAGTCGTTTTGATTTGCATTTCTCTGATGATTAAGGATGTTGAGCATTTCTTTAAATGTCTTTCAGCCATTTGTAGTTCTTGTTTTGTGAATTCTCTGTTTAGCTCTTTAGCCCATTTTTTAATTGGACTGTTCAGTGCTTTGATGTCTAGTTTCTTGAGTTCTTTATATATTGTGGAGATCAATCCTCTGTCAGATGTGGGATTGGTGAAGATCTTTTCCCAATCTGTTGGCTGTCTTTTTGTCTTATTGACTGTGTCTTTTGCCCTGCAAAAGCTTCTCAGTTTTGAGAGGTCCCATTTATTAATGGTTGTGCTCAGGGTCTGTGCTGTCGGCGTTTTATTTAGGAAATGGTCTCCAGTGCCAATGCGTTCAAGAGTGCTTCCTATTTTCTTTTCTATTAAGTTTAGTGTAACTGGATTTATGTTTAGGTCTTTGATCCACTTGGACTTGAGTTTTGTGCATGGTGACAGATATGGATCTATTTGTAATCTTTTACATATTGACATCCAGTTATGCCAGCACCATTTGTTGAAGATACTTTCTTTGTTCCATTGTATAGTTTTGGCTCCTTTGTCAAAAACCAGGTGTTCATATGTGCATGGATTAATGTCAGGGTCTTCAATTCGATTCCATTGGTCCGTATGTCTGTTTTTATACCAGTACCAAGCTGTTTTTATTACTATAGCTCTATAGTAGAGTTTGAGGTCCGGGATGGTGATGCCTCCAAGGGTTGCTTTATCATATAGGATTCTTTTAGCTATCCTGGGTCTTTTGTTTTTCCATATAAAGTTGAGTATTTTTCTTTCCAAGTCTGTGAAGAATTGTGTTGGGATTTTGATGGGGATTGCATTGAATCTGTAGATTGCTTTTGGTAAGATTGCCATTTTTACTATGTTAATCCTACCTACCCATGAGCATGGGAGATCCTTCCATTTTCTGATATCTTCTTCAATTTCTTTCTTTAGAGATTTAAAGTTCTTATCAAAAAGGTCTTTCACTTGTTTAGTTAGTGTTATCCCTAGGTATTTTATATTATTTGTGGCTATTGTAAAGGGTGATGTTTCTCTGACTTCTTTCTCAGCCCTTTTATCATTTGTGTATAGGAGGGCTACTGATTTTTTTGAGTTGATCTTGTATCCTGCCACTTTACTGAAGGAGTTTATCAGCTGTAGAAGTTCCCTGGTAGAGTTTTTGGGGTCACTTATGTATACTATCATATCATCTGCAAATAGTGAAAGTTTGACTTCTTCCTTGCCAATTTGTATCCCTTTGATCTCCTTTTCTTGTCTTATTGCTCTAGCTAGAACTTCTAGTACTATATTGAATAAATATGGGGAGAGTGGACAGCCTTGTCTTGTTCCTGAATTTAGTGGTATCGCTTTGAGTTTCTCTCCATTTAATTTGATGTTTGCTGTTGGCTTGCTATAAATTGCTTTTATTATGTTTAGAAATGTTCCTTGTATTCCTATTCTTTCTAAGACCTTTATCATGAAGGGGTGTTGGATTTTGTCAAAGGCTTTTTCAGCATCTAGGGAGATGATCATGTGGTTTTTTTCTTTCAGTTTGTTTATATGGTGTATTACATTGACTGATTTCCGTATGTTGAACCATCCTTGCATCCCTGGGATGAATCCTACTTGGTCGTGATGGATGATTGTTTTGATGTATTCTTGGATTCGGTTTGCCAATATTTTGTTGAGTATTTTTGCATCAATGTTCATGAGGGAGATTGGTCTGTAGTTCTCTTTCTTTGTTGCATCTTTGTGTGGTTTGGGTATCAGGGTAATTGTAGCCTCATAAAAAGAGTTTGGTAGTGTTCCTTCTGTTTCTATTGTGTGGAACACTTTGAAGAGGATTGGTATTAGTTCTACTTTGAAAGTCTGGTAGAATTCTGCACTGAAACCATCTGGTCCTGGGCTTTTTTTAGTTGGGAGACTTTTGATGACTGTTTCTATTTCTTTAGGGTTATTGGTCTATTTAAATGGTTTATCTGGTCTTGATTTAATTTTGGTATTTGGTATTTATCCAGAAAATTGTCCATTTCTTCCTGGTTTTCCATTTTTGTGGAGTACAGGTTTTTGAAGTATGATCTGATGATTCTCTGGATTTCCTCATTGTCTGTTGTTATGTCTCCCTTTTCATTTCTGATTTTGTGAATTTGGGTGCTCTCTCTTTGCCTTTTGGTTAATTTGGCTAGTGGTTTGTCTATCTTGTTGATTTTTTCAAAGAACCAACTCTTTGTTTCATTGATTTTTTGTATTGTTCTCTTGTTTTCTATTTCGTTGATTTCAGCCCTCAATTTGATTATTTCCTGGCGTCTATTTCTCCTGGGTGAGTTTGTTTCTTTTTGTTCTAGAGCTTTCAGTTGTGCTGTTAATTCATTGGTATGGGATTGCTCCATCTTCTTTATGTGTGCATTTAGAGCTATGAATTTTCCTCTTAGCACTGCTTTCATAGTGTCCCATAAGTTTGGGTATGTTGTACTTTCATTTTCATTGAATTCTAGGAACTCTTTAATTTCTGTCTTTATTTCTTCCTTGACCCATTGATGTTTCAGGTGGGCATTGTTCAGTTTCCATGAGTTTGTGGGTTTTCTATAATTTTTGTTGTTATTGAGTTCTAACTTTAAGGCATGGTGGTCTGATAAGATGCAGGAGGTTATTCCAATTTTTTTGTATCTGTTGAGATTTGTTTTGTGTCCAAGCATGTGGTCAATTTTTGAGAAGGTTCCATGGGGTGCTGAGAAGAAGGTATATTCTTTTGTGTTAGGATGGAATATTCTGTAGATATCTATTAGGTCCATTTGAGTCATAACATCTGTTAGGTCCTTTATTTCTTTGTTAAGTTTCAGTCTGGTAGATCTATCTTTTGGCGAGAGTGGTGTGTTAAAATCTCCCACTACTAATGTGTGGGGTTTGATGTGCGTTTTAAACTTTAGTAGTGTTTCTTTTATGAATGTGGGTGCTTTTGTATTTGGAGCATAAATGTTTAGAATTGAGACTTCATCTTGGTGGATTTTTCCCGTGATGAATATGTAATGTCCATCCTGGTCTCTTTTGATTGATTTTAGTTTGAAGTCTATTTTATTAGATATTAGGATAGCTACACCAGCTTGTTTCTTAGGTCCATTTGCTTGGAAAACCTTTTCCCAGCCCTTTACTCGGAGGTAGTGTCTGTCTTTGGAGTTAAGGTGTGTTTCTTGTATGCAGCATATGGATGGGTCCTGTTTTCTTATCCATTCTGTTAGCCTGTGTCTTTTTATAGGTGAGTTGAGACCATTGATATTGATGGATATTAATGACCAGTGATTGTTAATTCCTGTTATTTTTTTGGTTGTGTTGTGTTGTCCTTCTGTGGTGTATGTTGGTGTAGGATTATCTATTGCTTGATTTTTCATGGATGTGTTTAGCTTCTTTGGGTTGAATTTTCCCTTCTAGTGCTTTCTGTAGGGCTGGGTTTGTGGACAGGTATTGATTAAATCTGGTTTTATCCTGGAATATTTTGTTTACTCCGCCTATGGTGATTGAGAGTTTTGCTGGGTATAATAGTCTGGGTTGGCATCCGTGGTCTCTTAGTGTCTGCATGAGGTTTGTCCATGATCTTCTAGCTTTCATATTCTCTATTGAGTAGTCTGGTGTTATTCTGATGGGTTTGCCTTTATATGTTACTTGGTCCTTTTCCTTTGCAGCTCTTAATATTTTTTCTTTATTCTGTGTGTTTAGTGTTTTGATTATTATGTGGCGAGGGGACTTTTTTTTTGGATCCAGCCTATTCGGTGTTCTGTAAGCTTCTTGTATCTTCATAGGTATTTCTTTCTTTAGGTTAGGAAAGTTTTCTTCTATGATTTTGTTGAATATATTTTCTGTGCCTTTGAGTTGGTATTCTTCTCCTTCTTCTATCCCTATTATTCTTAGGTTTGGTCTTTTCATGGTGTCCCAAATTTCCTGGACGTTTTGTGTTAGGACTTTTTTGTCTTTATTGTTTTCTTTGACTGACGAATCTATTTTCTCTATCATGTCTTCAGCATCAGAGATTCTCTGTTCCATTTCTTGCAATCGGTTGGTTATGCTTGTTTCTGTAGTTCCTGTTCGTTTTGTCAGGGTTTCTATTTCCAGCATTCCCTCAGCATGTGTTTTCTTTATTGTCTCAAATTCATTTTTCAGATCTTGGAATGTTTCTTTCATCTGTTTAATTGCATTTTCTTGGCTTGATTTGATTTCTTCCCATTTTTTGTTCGTTTTTTCTTCCATTTCTTTAAGGGAGTTTTTTATTTCCTCTTTAATGGAGTTTTTCATTTCCTCTTTAAGGGAAGTTTTTATTTCCTCTTTAAGGGAGTTTTTTATTTCCTCTTTAAGGAAAGTTTTTATTTCCTCTTTAAGGTAGTTTTTCAATTCCTCTTTAAGGAAAGTTTTTATTTCCTCATTGAGGGAATGTTTTATTTCTTCTTTAAGGGCCTCTATCATCTTCTTAATGTCATTTTTAGGGATGATTTCTTCTGTTTCTTCTGTCATGGTATGTTTAGGTCTTGCAGGTGTAGAATCACTAGGTTCTGATGTTGCCATATAGGTCTTTATGTTGTTGCCTGTATTTTTGCACTGGTGTCTACTCATCTCTTCCTCTGTGAGGTGCAGGTGGTGTCTGTGTCTGAGAGTGCCTCTCTTGTTCTAATTTTTAGTCTTGGTTTAGTAGTGGTTCTTGGTTAAATTGGTGCTATTGGGCTATTTCTTCAGGGGCAGCTGATTTCGATCGGTGAATTATATACTTATGATTCTGGTGATCTGGTTTGGTGTCTGGGTAGCGCCTTCTTCTGTGTTCCCAGGTCACGTTTTGTTCATTTGTCAACTCCTCAGCTGATCTTGTTTCCTCAGACTTTAAACTGTAGGCATCTGAATCCTCTCCCAGATGGGTTTCAGCTGAGCAGGGTAGTCTCACCAACACCTCCAAATTGTTGGGTTTCACAGGATCAGCAGCTGGGCACTGGGTTGTCCTCAGACGGAGTGTTCAGATTCGTTCTGGTTCTGACCCACCAAGATAGCTTCTTCCCCAGATGTTGGGGTTAGGGGCATCCCTGTTCCAAGCTGCGTCTGCTTGTCTCCGTCCCTGGGCCTGTTTACCTCTGCAGTCCACCGCCGGGCCTGTATGTCCCTGTCAGCTGCCACTGGGTCTGTCTGCCTCTGGGGGCCGCCACCGGGCCTGAATGTCTCCGCAGGCTGCAGCCGGGACTGAATGTCTCTGTCGGCTGCCGCCGGGCCTGAATGTCCCTGTCGACCGCTGCCGCCGGGCCCGTTTACCTCAGCGGGCTGCTGCTGGGCCCGTCTACCTCCACGGGCCGCTGCAGGCCTACCTGCGTCTGCTTGTCTCTGCTGCCGGGCCTGTCTACCCCTGTGGGCCGCCGCTGGGCCTGAATGTCTCTGCCGGCTACCGCCGGGCCTGAATGTCCCTGTCGGCCGCTGCCGCCGGGTCCGTTTACCTCAGCAGGCCGCTGCTGGGCCCGTCTACCTCTGTGGGCTGCCGCTGGGCCTGAATGTCTCTGCCGGCTGCCGCCGGGTCTGAGTATCCCTGTCGGCTGCCACCGCTGGGCCCGTCTACCTCCACGGGCCCCTGCCGCAGGCCTACCTGCGTCTGCTTGTCTCTGCCGCCGGGCCTGTCTACCTCTGTGGGCTGCCGCTGGGCCTGAATGTCTCTGCCGGCTGCCGCCGGGCCTGAATGTCTCTGTCGGCCGCTGCCGCCGGGACTGAATGTCCCTGTCGGCCGCTGCCGCCGGGCCCGTTTACCTCAGCGGGCTGCTGCTGGGCCCGTCTACCTCCACAGGCCGCCGCCACAGGCCTACCTGCGTCTGCTTGTCTCTGCCGCCGGGCCTGTCTACCCCTGTGGGCCGCCGCTGGGCCTGAATGTCTCTGCCGGCTGCCGCCGGGCCTGAATGTCCCTGTCGGCCGCTGCCGCCGGGTCCGTTTACCTCAGCAGGCCGCTGCTGGGCCCGTCTACCTCTGTGGGCTGCCGCTGGGCCTGAATGTCTCTGCCGGCTGCCGCCGGGTCTGAGTATCCCTGTCGGCTGCCACCGCTGGGCCCGTCTTTTTGTGTCACTCTTAAAGCAGGTAGGCCATTAGGAGATCTGCTTCTGTGTCATACAGGAAGCAAATTAAGTGCATAAATGAAAAGAAACACACCCAGAATATACAGTCAGTCCTGAACCTTTTGCCTGTGATTATCTAATGTAGATCTCAAAAACCTGTGTTTTGTTAAATTTTCCCTTCAAACACTACAGTCAAGTGTCCCAAAGATGGTCCTTTGCTGGTGCATTTTTGCCGGTGCTTATCAAGAAGAGCTTTGGGGCCGGGCGGTGGTGGCGCACGCCTTTAATCCCAACACTCGGGAAGCAGAGCCAGGCGGATCTCTGTGAGTTCGAGGCCAGCCTGGGCTACCAAGTGAGCTCCAGGAAAGGCGCAAAGCTACACAGAGAAACCCTGTCTCGGAAAACCAAAAAAAAAAAAAAAAAAAAAAAAAAAAGGAGAGCTTTGGGGTCATATAACTAGTAATGCAAATTATGTGTATTAATGTTGCTCTCCTCTTGGCTGACAATATATATGACATGACAGCTTTCTTTATCCACTGATTTTGACTTGACTTATAGGGCAGAAAAGAGAAATCTGTTTTATTTACTAATGACCTAGGAAAAGAAAATATTTTCATGAACAACTATGTTATTTTACTAAAAATTGGGTTAAAGAATTAGTGCCTTTTAGGACTAATGCTAAAAGTTTAATAAAATTTTAAATTCCAACAAGAGTATATAGCAAACATTCAGGTTGACCTCTTATATGTCATGGACTCTGAACAACATATTGCCAAGACTGAGGCATTGATAGAAAATCCATATATAATAACAGCCTCTCTGTATTTAAAATTTTGTGGTGAGTCATTAAATTGAACCTTTAAAATATCAATTATAGTTACTACTTAAAATATTTAAGTAACAGGAAATAGAGGATCAAATCTATTTCAATATAGAATTTTCCCACCAAATCATTCATTCTGCTTCTATGCAACCCGGTCACATTTGCACATGCATATATCATAATCTTACATTCCTTTGTGTTTTATGTGCTACTCATTTAATTTTCATGTTTTTATTTCTAAATATGTAATTATTTTACCCTTCTGATAATAAAAACCTGAATTAATTATGGACAAATTTATAAATAAATACTTATACTGTCTTTCTAAACAATTAAACATTATTTTACATTAATTATTTTACATTATTTTCCAAATAATTGAATATTATTTTTTTAATGTGTTAACAGTAAAAATCTTGAATATTTCTTTTGTCAAAATAGGTCCCATCTTTAGGATCAAACAAATATATATATTATTTTTATTATAATAATTATATGTAATAATGTACAGTTTTTCTAGGTCAACCAGACAGCCATATGATTTTTTCAAAGTAAGCCAAAGATGATTGATCTTATCTGTTGCTTTGTATCTAAAGGTGCATCATAAAAGATCATTTTAGAAGAGAAAACTAAAAAGGAATCCACATGTGGACTCTCAGAACAGTCAATGGGGAAATGGAGGGCTAATGCAAAATTTATCTTCTTTTAGATGCATGCATACAGGTAGATAATCATGATTGATGTTTCCCTTTTAGACTTATTCAAGACAAATATATTACTTGAAGGATAAATTCTTATACATTTGATATTTTTAATTCTTGCTTTGAAATGTTATGATTCAGAGATCACTGTTGCTAAAAATTAAGAAACTAAATTAAAACGAACTCTGTGGATTACTCTTATTTAGTATTGACTCTTAAAATAATTTACCTCTACACTCCAGTCAGATAAGGAGATAGGGTAACTGCAAAGCTTCACCTCTCCTTCTGTCCTTCCAAACAAATTCACCATTCATTCCCAGCTTTACAGTAGAGCACGTGCTGTGTCCTCCCTTCCCCTCCTGCAACCATCTCCAGTGGATCCTACAGATCCTCCCCTCCTAACTTCCCCTCCTCTCTCTTGCTTTACCTCAGCCCATAATTCCAACAAGCACACCCTAAGAATTTATAGGCTTTTCGTGGCATGGAAGCAAGCGGGTTGGATACAACTTTTTACCCCTCCCTCTGCTCCTTCATCTCCAATCCCACAGTGTCATCCCAGGCTCTGTAGTACAATGCCTGTTGTAGCCTCACTTTCTGCACCCATCTCTAGTGGATCACATAGGTCTCCCCCTCCAAACTTTCTTCACCTACCCTTCTTTGTTGCAACCTCCAACTTGAGAAGTCACTCCCAGGAATGCATAAGCCTTTCTGACCAAGGAAGCAGACAGGCTAACTGCAGAAAATCACCTCTCCCTCCATTCTACCACGTCCAGTGTCTCAATCTCACCCCAGCTGCTGTGACACCTCCTCACTCTCTGTCCTCATTTTTTCATTTTTATGGTATCCCTCCAGCAACCCCAGGCCATCTGCATTCCTAAGTATCAGGTACTAATACCCAGAAACACATTTAACCTGGAACCCCCAATGCCCCTACCTATCAGGATCCCAGAATAGTTTCCTACCAGATAACGCACAGTCACAACACTCTTCTAAGAACTAGAGAAGAAACAGAAACCAAGAGGGAAAACAAAACAAAACAAAAACAAAAACAAACAACAAAAAAAACCTACCCAACAAAGATAAGACCAGATATGAGCACCTAGAATTATAATGTTCCCCAAACCAGATGCCTAGACATTAGCTGAGAAGCACAGCCAATAATGCCAAGGGAATATCTCCATTTAGAGTCCAGCAACCTTATCACAGCAGTCCCTAAATATTCCATCTTAGCTGACACACAAGAAAAATACTTTGCAATAACCTATATGGATATGATAGAAGTCCTTTAAGAGGAAATGCATAAATCTCTTAAAGAAATGTATGAAAACATGTAAGATGAATTGCTAAACAGTCTTATTAATAGAAAACATGGAGCCAGATATTAGGGTAAAAACTGAAAGATCAGGGAAGCAGAATGAAGCTAGCCACATTCTTACTACTTCGAAATCCTTAGCCAATATGACTTTCTGTCCCTGCCCTCTTACTTCCTCTCTCCACCCAGCTACACAGCTTCCTGTCTGTCTGTATAGACCTCCATGGTTAGTGCTGATATTAAAAGCATGTGCCACCATGCCTGGTTCTGTTCCCAGTGTGGCTTTGAACTCACAGAGATCAGGCTAGATCTCTACCAACTGAATGCTAAAATTAAAGGCATGTGCTACTATTGCCTGTCTTCTATGTTTAACATAGTGACTGGCTTTTTTCTCTCATTTTCAGATAAGCTTTATTGGTGTACACAAATAAAATATCAACATAAACACACACACACACACACAAAACCCACTGGAAACAAAAGAATAAAATTATTCAAACTCTGGAAATGGAAATAGAATCACTAAAGAAACCCAAACTGATTAAAATTTGGAAAGAAAAAATGATTGGAACCATAGAGATAAGCTTCACCAACAAAACGCAAGAGAAGGAAGACAGAATCTCAGGCACTGATAACATGATGAAGAAATAATAAAATTTATCAGTCTAATAAAATGTTAAATCTAATCTGGGCACAAACATCCAGGAAGTCTGAAACAGCATGGAATGATCAAATATAAGATAAATAAGAATAGAGAAAGGATAAGAAACCCAGGTCAAAGGCACAGAAAATACTTTCCACAAATTTATAGAAGAAAAATTTCCTAAACAAAGAAAGAGATGCATATTAAAATGCAAGAAGCATGGAGAACACAAAATAGATTGGACCAGAAAATAAAGTTCCCTTAGCACATAGTAATCATGGTGGGGAGGTGGGTTTATGGAAGGTGGGAGGAATGGAGGGAAGAGAAACTGTAGTCCATATGTATTATATGATAGAAGAATCCAATTTCAATACACACACACACACACACACACACACACACACAATGTATAGAAGAAAGAGTATGAAAATGGCAAATATATATATATATATATATATATATATATATATATATATATATATGAAACATATAAAGGCAGAACTGTTAGAATGACACCTGATTTCTCAATGGAGTATCTAAAGTCAAAAGAACCTGGATAGATGTCCTGCAGACTCTAACAGACCAGAGATGCTAGCCAAGACTACTATATCTTGCAAATTTTTCAATCATTATTGATAGAGAAAGTAAGACATTCCATAATAAAAGCAAATTTAAGAAATACTGATCTACAAATCCAACCATACAAAAGATACTAGAAGATTAATTCCAACCTGAAGGTGTTAACTAAATCCAAAAACAACCACAGGGAGTAAATAATCTCAGACCAGTAAAGTCAAAACAGAAGCACAATCATGCACATACATACACACACACATAAGTCAACAATCATTGATCAGCAATACCTCTCAACATCAAAGGTTCCAGTTCTTCAATAAAAACACACAGGCTAAAAAAATGTATGCAAAAACAGGATCGATCCTTCTGCTGCCACCAAGAAAAACACCTTAACATCAAAGATAGACAAACTCAGGGACAAAGGATTAGAAAAAGATGTTTCAAACAAATGGACCTAAGAAACAAGCTGGTGTATCTATTTTAATATCTGACAAAACAGACTTGAAACCAAAACTATCAGAAGAGATAGGAATGGACACTTCATACTTACAAAAGAAAAATCCACCAAGAGAATATTTATTTTTATTTTTTGAGACAGGGCTTCTCTGTGTTGTTTTGGTGCCTGTCCTGGATCTTGCTTTGTGGACCAGGCTGGCTTCAAACTCACAGAGATCTGCCTGGCTCTGCCTCCCGAGTGCTGGGATTAGAGGTGTATGCCACTGCCTCTCAGTGAGAATATTTCAGTTCTTAATATCTATGTCCCAAATACAAGGACACTCAAGCTTGTAAAGGAAACACAGCAACAGGATAAATTACATATTGACACTCAGACACTGATATCTGGATACTTCAACACCCCAATCTCACCAGTAGACCAGTCATCCAAACAAAATTTAATCAGATAAATGCTGGAACTAACTTAAGAATATTTCTTCTAAACACAAAAGAATATAACTTCTCAGTAACTCAGGGAACTTTCTCCAAAATTGAGCACAAACTTGGAAACAAAAGTGTCAACAGATATAAGAAAATGGAAATAACCCCATGCATCCTTTCTGACTACCAGGCATTAAAGCTGGATTTCAGTAAAAACAGAAAGCTTTTAAAGTCATGGAAACTGAACAAACCTCTATTAAATGAAATATTGGTCAAGACAGAAATTAAGAATGAAAGTAAATACTTTCTAGAACTGAATGATACTGAATATAGAGCATCCACAAACTTATGGAACACAATGAAGGCTGTTTTAAAAGGAAAGTTCATAGCACTAAGTGCCTACATAAAAAAAAAAATTGAAGTGATCTCATATTAGTAACTTAAAAGCACAATTCAAGATTCCAGAACAACAACAACAACAAGTCACACCCAAAAGGAGTACATGGAAAGACATATCAAACTGAGGGATGATATCAATAAAATAGAAACAAAATTATAAAACAACAACAATGAAACAGTAAGGTTGGTTCTTTGAGAAAATCAATAGAAACTGATAAACTTTTATCCAAATTAACTAAAAGGTACAGAGAGAATATCCAGATTAACAAAATTAGAAAAGGAATAGGAGATATAACAGCAGATACAAAGGAAATAATGGCATACTTTAAAAACCAAATTGGACTGGACCTGCCTGGACTGAGTCTACCAGCTTGATCTCAGTTCTCGTGGGAGGCTTTGCCCTGGAGGAGGTGGGAATGGGGGGTGGGCTGGGGGGAAGGGGAAGGGGGCAGGAGGGGGGAGAACAAGGGAATCTGTGGCTGATATGTAGAACTGAATGGTATTGTAAAATAGAATAAAAGAAAAAAAAAACAAATTGGAAAATTTAATTGAAATGGATAATTTCATCAAGATACCACTCACCAAAGTTAAACCATGATCAGATAGGCAATTTAAACAGACCTATAACTTTAATGAAATAGAAGCAGTCATTAAAAGCCTCCCAACTAAAAAAAAATCAAAAGCCAGATGATTGTATTATAGAATTCTCCCAGACTTTCAAAAAAGAATTAATGCTAATACTCCTCAAACTATTCCATATAGTAGAAGCAGAAGGGACATTGCCCAATTCATTTTATGAGGTCACAGTTTACCCAAACCACATAAAGTCCCAGAATCAAAGAAAATTACATGCCAATTTACCATATGAATTAGATGTAAAAGTGCTCAATAAAATATTTGCAAACAAAACCCAAGAAGTCAAATAAAAGATCATCCATATTGTTCAAGCAGGCTTCAACCCAAAGAAACAGGAATTGTTCAACATAGGAAATCAATAAATGTAATACACCATACAAACAAACTAAAACACAGAAACCACACGAACATCTCATTAGATGCCAAAAAGGCCTTTGAGAAAATCCAAAACTCCTTTGTGGTAGAAGTTCTGGAGAGATTAGGGCTACAAGGGCCATACTTAAACACAATAAACATAGTTTACAGCAAGCCCAGAGCCAATATCAACTTAAATGGAGAGAAAAACCAAAACAATTCTACTAAAATGAGGAACAAGACAAGGTTGTCCACTTTCACTATACCTATTTGATACAATAATTGAAGTCTTAACTGGAACAATAACAAAACTGAAGGAGATCAAAGGGATACAATTTGAACAGAAAAGGGTCAAAGTATCTTTATTTGCAGGTGATATGATAGAATGTGTAAGTTACCTATAAAGTTGCACCAGGAAGCTCCTACAACTGATTAACTCTTTTAGCTATTTCACCTTGAGCTTTTTCATCTTTAGAAAGAGGTGTACACTCACACTGCATTTGCTTAATGTCCCAATGGGATTTATTCTTCTTTCTTTCTGTTAAATAAACATTTTCTTCAATGAGATCAAAGTAGCAGGGCATCTTCCCCAGCTTGGCAAATTCTTTCCACTACTGTGGGTCCCTGAAGTCATCCATAGCACAGGAGGGCCCCATCAGCTCCGAGTACAGGGGCACTGATGTCTCTCCTGGTTCACTCTCCACTCTGACTTTCTTTCTAGCCTGCAGCTCCCTATCACTTTCAGAATCACTCTCTAATTCTTGCCTTAATATACAAAATTAACTCACAAAAATAAGTAAACCTCCTATATACAAATGATAAACTATCTGAGATAGAAATCAAGAAAACAATATCTTTCTTAATTCCTTCAAATAACATAACAATATAAAATATCTTGGAAGTATCTCTATTCAAGCAAATGAAAGACTTGTATAATAAAACTTCAAGTCATTGAAGGAAGAAATTGAAGAGAATCTTCTCCAAAATTCCAACACAATTCTTCATAGATCTTAGAATGACAGTTTTCACCTTCATGTAAAAAATAACTCAGGATAGCTGAAATAGTCCTGAACAATAAAAGAACTGTTGGAGATATCACAATCCCTAATTTCAAGTTGTTCTACAAAGCTGTAATAATTTTAAAAAAACATGACATTGGCAAAAAATCAGACCTGTTGATCATTGGAATCAAATTGAAGACAGACTTAAAACCACACACTTATAGCCACCTGTTTTTTTTGATTAAAAAAACAAACAAACAGAAATTCGCATTGGATAACACAGCATTTTTCACAAATGGTGCTGGTCTAACTTGATGCCTGCGAGTAGAAGAATCCAAGTTTATCCATACTTATCACCCTGCACATAACCAAACTTCAAATGGATCATAGACCTTCACTTAAAATCAGATATACTGAACATACAAGAGAAAGTCTGGAGTAGCCTTGAACTAATTTTTCAAAAGAAAGACTTTCTGAATAGAACACTTTTGGTACAGGCACCAAGAACAATGATTAATAAATGCAACCACATAAAACTGAGAAGCTTCTGCACAGAAAAGTACATTGTATTTTGGACACAATGGCATCCTACACAATGAGAAAAGATTCACACCAATTATATATCCAATAGAGGGCTAATATCCAACATATGTAAGAACTCAAGAAAATAGATATAAAAAATAACCCTTTTAAGAAAATGGGTTACAGTTCTAAACAGAATTCTTAATAGAGGAAACTCAAATGGCTGAGAAATAAATAAAAAAATGTTCAATGTCCTTAGCAATGAGGAAAATAGTATCAAAACTACTTTGAGGTGCCACCTCACACCTATCAGAATGGCTAAGGTCAATAAGACAAGTGACAATTCATGCTGGGATAATGCAGAATAAGCAGAACACTCCCCCATTGCTGGTGAGCACAAACTTGTGTAGCCAGTATGGAAATCAATATGATGGTTCTTCAGAAAGTTAGAGATCAATCTATATCAAGATTCAGCGCTATCACTTGTAGCTTGACTTAAAATGGCTGCATGGACTCAGGGAGTGGCACCATTAGGAGCAAGGTACCGACTTGCTGAAGTTGGTGTGGCTTTGTTGGAGGAAGTGGATTATTTGGGGTGGGCTTTGAGGTTTCAGATTCTCAAGCTAGACCCAGCGAGACAATCTATTCCTGTAGATACAGGTGAAGAACTTGCAACTCCTTCTCCAGCATCACATCTGCCTACATGACAAAATGATTGTCAATGTGATTATAATGGATTAAACCTCTGAAATGTGAGCCAGCTCCAATTAAATGTTTTCCTTTATAATAGTCATCATTGTCATGGTATCTCTTCACAGCAATAGGAACCCTATCTACAACACCATTCTTGGCATACACAATGGATGCTTTATCCTATCATAATGACACTTGCTATACCATGATTATTGCTATTTTATTCATAATATCTAAGAACTGGAAACAACCTAGATGTTCCTCAGCAGAATAATAGATAAAGAAAATGTGGAGGAAGCATGTCATTGTGGTGGCAGGCTTTGAGAGCTCAGATTATCAAAATACTGCATGGTGTCTCAGTTTACTCCCTGTTGCCTGCAAGATGTAGAACTCTCAGCTACCTCTCCAGCACTATGTCTGCCTGCATGCCACCATGTCTCACCTTGATAATAATGGACTGAACTTCTGCACTGTAAGCAAGCCACCCTAAATAAATGTTTTCCTTTATAAGAACTATTGTGGTCATGGATCATTGCTCTTCACAGCAATAGAAACCCTAACTAAACACCAACCTAACCACAAAACCTTTGATCTACAATGGTGTGTACTACCTTCAAGATATGCTAGGGTAATGTTGGCACAAAACTTGTGGGAGGAACCATCCAATAGCTGATTTGACTTAAGGCCCATTCCATGAGATGAAACCCATACTATATATTGCTTGAGTGGCTAAGGACCAGAGACTAAACAACCCAGAGACCTAGGGTATTAGCCAATAATACTGTCTAAAAAAAGAAAAACTGTAGTCATAAATGGATTCTTAATGACATTCTGCCATTAAGTATCTTGTTCAGTATCTTGTTCAGCCATCTTCAGAGAAGATTCTTCCTGGAACAGATGAGAACAAACAGAGACCCACAGTCAGACAATATTCAGAGAATGAAAGACCTTGGAACCCTGAGCACTAAATGGGAGCTTCACCAGTTTCCCCCATCTCAGAGCTCAGAGAATCCTGTATAAGAAGAGGCAGAAAGAGTGCAAGAGGCTGAACAGATGGAGAACACCAAGCAAACGAGGACCTCTAAATCAGTATGAGAAAAGCATATATGAAGTAACAGAGACTGTAGTAGCATGCACAGGGCCTGCTTGGGTTTGCACTAGATCCCCTGAGTATATATTATGGCTTCTAATCCAGTGTTTTTTTGGAGTTCCTGAGTATGTAAGTGGGTCTTTGACTCTTGTGCCTTCTCCTGGGCTCTTGTCCTTCTTTTGGTTTGTCTTGGCCAACTTTGATGTGAAAGCTTTTGTTTTATTCTACTGTATTTATTTATTTGTTATATTTTTAAAAATGAATGAAAACCTAGCCACTAGGGTAGAAAGGAAAAGAAGATTTGGAAGAACTTTGTGGAAGTGAAGAATATGATGAAAATATATTAAAAATTAAGATTGTTTTAAATGGTTAAAATGTAATAAAAAAGAAAAAGTAACTCCTCTCTTGAACAGGCTATACTTAAGAATATATATGTATCTACACCCACATGTATGCATGCAATAACAATTAGTGAAAAAATGAGATCATGTATTTGAATGGTAGTGGGGAAGGCCCGGAGGAAAAAAAGACAGAAATATTGTTATTATATTACAATCTCAAAAAATAGAAATAGAAAAGGTCACCTAATTAATGATTTGTTTTCACAAAGTTTCCTTAACTTTCCCTGGATCTTCTAATATATAAATTTAGAGTATTTGAATTTATGAAATAATGACCCACTCAGAAAACCTCATGTGAGATATCTGAATGCCTTTCTCTTATTTTTCAATTAAGAATCTTAAGTGAACCAATATTTGGGACTATTAATTTATATTTCTGTTTACCTCTTAGTCACATAATATTTGTCTTAGGCCATGCAATCAAAAGCAAGGCTGAACAAAATAGTTAAGTATTCAGCTGTGACTGCAGAAGCACTTTCAGGTTTCTACCTGTCTTACAAGTAGAAGCTCAGAATGACATAGAAGCCAGGCATGCCCCTTTGTTTTGGTCTGGCTGTCCCAGAGTGAACAGTGATCTCTCTGGGAGGGGTGGGAGTTAGGAGGTGGACATTTATTTAGTGTTCAAGGAAAATGCATTCTTCTAATTTTACAACTCATTCTTCAAACAGTATAAATCAAAATTGACTTAGACAAAATAAACTATTTGGTATCTTAATTAAGATTTTAAAATAGAGAGGGAAATAATATGACTTGCCAGATATATATATTATGGAATCATTGAGCAAGAATTCATACAGCATGTGTAGGACACACATCACAGTTGCAGAATAGAAAATAAGTCACATTAAAAAAATAGTTGACATGCTGGTGAATTTTAAATAATGATAATTCTACTTCTAAATGGTATATTTTATTAAATTTTTAAAATTCTCATGAATTTGCATAGTTATAACTTATTTCTACTTTATACATATATTGAGAAAACATTTTAAGTGAAATCTGTTTTCAGTAATGCCTCTATTGTCTATTAATCATCTGAACTTAAAACTTATAAAATTGATCTTTGTTCCTATAGCTGTAAAATCTGTAATAAAATATACTTGCAGCCTCACCTCATATGTGATAATATAAAGTATGTTGATTGCCTTCTGTAACTGGATTTTAAGCATTAAGAGGCCATAAGAAATTGATACTTGTATATGTTTTGAGCTACTTTCCAGGTTATTTAGTCATTATTTACTAGGGGTTGACAAGATTTGTTTTTTTCCGAGCAAATGACATTTCACAGTCAGTGCATAAACTTTGAAAGTCTCCTGTTTTCTCCATGATCTCACCATGCTATACATCTCTTCACTCTGAAGAATTATCAACATAAACATATGTCAGACCTCATGCTTCCAAATACAATTTACTTTGAACTATCCCTTCTAGTCCTTTGAGGATGAATTTATGGTACACGGTAATTTAACAGAAAATTTCAAAATATTTTGAACAGTAATCCTCCCTAGGTATTCTATTTAGATTTTTAAACAAGCATCTATAAAGTGGTTATAAATACATTTTCTTGATAAACCAGCAGGGAACATATATATATATATATATATATTTTGAAATTGTACTGCAATAAAAAGTACAGTGGAAGGTCTTAATAGTATTCTTCAAAATGTTTTACGGGCGTATTGCCAAAATACTTAAGCAAATGGCTTTTGTATCTTTTTCTACTGAGTCAATATTAGTAATTTTCATAAAAGCATCTTACACAGTCAAGAGATTCATGAAAGTGTTTCAGCATGAACAGAATGAGCTTATGTAGAATATTGATTCTTCATGTCAAACACAGCTGGAGTGTTCATCAGAAATTCCAGATCTGGAATACAAAATTGCTACACAATTCCCCTTACCTATTCAATGAGAATAGGGCTGTTTATAAGATTCCATAAAAAGATGCTACCTGACTCCTGGGCCCATGCCAGATGAAAGGCAGATGAAGACATGGTGTTAGTCATGGTCTAAAATATCCTTCAGAGGTCAAATCTAGACTGCTTTCCTACTTCCACCCTTTGGTAAGACAGTAATCCACTCTGTGCAGCCAGGCCACTGTTTGTTCCCTTGGTCCCATTGCAGATGACTGGAGCACACACCATTCTTTGTGATGGGACTTGACATCTGTTCCAAACAGATGGGGAACCCTAAGAACTAAGAATGTGTAGCAGGTAACAGAAAGACAGAATGGATATTCCCCAAGTCTCGGAGTTGATTTTGTTGGATGCTTCTATGATTAGGCTTCTCAGTTTTGTGGGGGTTCACTGCATTTTAGAGAATTATTAGTGTTATGAAGGTCCCCATGTTTTATAATATTTTTGAAAGTGATCATATTGTCTTGATTTTTAGTTAGCATTTTGTGTTCAGTTTTTCTTCAGAGTTTACTAATATCATATTCAATAAGCACATGTCTTACAGTTCAGGATCATAAGCCATGTACTCTTTTCTTTAGATTTTTCCTTTGGATAGAAATATCTTATTTTTAAAATTTCTCCCCCTTCGTTCTCTTTGTCTCTCGGATTCTCTGTTTCCCTACCTCCCTCTCATGTGTGTGTTCATGTGTTTGAATGTGTGTGCTCACGTGTCAGAATACACATAGGCTTGCGAATTAGCTTCATCGTTCACTTGCTTGAGACAGGGCACCTAAGTTTTTCTTGCCATATGTGCCGGACTCTCAAGCTTGTGAGCTTCTGAGGATTCTCCTCTCCCGTCCTCTCCTCTCACCGCCAGAGTGCTGGGGTTACAGGTGCAAGCACCTGTGCTAGCTTTTACTTGGGTTCTGGAGATCTGAACTCAGGTCCTAATAATTGTGTGGCAAGCACCTTTCACAAAGAGCTATCTTCTCAGACTATCAAATATCACTGAAGGAAAGCACTTGATGTCAGATTCTCTTACTCTTTCGTGTCCTAACTGGGATATTTCTGGAACTGTACAGCTTTAAATTAAAATGCAGTTACAGATGCCACACTTTTGTTTCTGTAGAGTGGATTGGAAAATTGTACATAACTGGGCCCATTAAGAAAATATCTGAGATTTTATTACTGGTATTTCATAATGACCTTGTAGAATTTTTTTTTTTTTTTGGTTTTTCGAGACAGGGTTTCTCTGCGTAGTTTTGCGCCTTTCCTGGAGCTCACTTGGTAGCCCAGGCTGGCCTTGAACTCACAGAGATCCGCCTGCCTCTGCCTCCCGAGTGCTGGGATTAAAGGCGTGCGCCACCACCGCCCGGCCCGAACCTTGTAGAATTTTAAGGTAGGGGGTTTGTTTGTTTTCTCCATTTTTTAAATAAAATGCAAAACTGAATTTTGTGTAAAAGCAGAAACCAATGTGCACCATCTTTATGCTATTTAGAAAATAATTGCCCACAGACTTTAAAGTATATATATTTAGGGAGAAAAAGATAGTCGTATTTCTCTGGCCTTTGTAGTTGGAATCATCTGTCACCACTGATAATTTCAACACTCTACTAGCAATAGATTTTCTTGACTCTGTCCATACTACCATGCTTTGTATCCCCTAAATATTTACCACCATATCCAGTCATGTACAATTGAAATTTCACTGTAGGAAGACAAAAAGCATAGATATTAAACAATGTGGGTATTTTTTTTTTTGTCTGCCAAATTCTAAATTCCCAGTAGCAACTCATTCTTCAAGGTAGAAGTGGCAGTACAGTCACAATTGTGATGCTGTATGACAACCTGTCACTTAGTGAGAAGTAGAAGGTGTTATTTTGAATGCATAGTTCCACAGATATTTCATGCATTGGCCTCAGAAAAACATGTATGGTTTGTCATTTTCTTGACACTGCAAAAACAAATCTACATCCAATTAAATATTTTTAGACTGAATCTGGTATCATAAAAATGGCAAAATACTTGTGACATGTGTAGCCTCCATAAATATCCCTATCTTATGCATGTCCTCCATGGTAACTAGACTCTATTTCTTTAATAAGGAGATCATGTAGGGAAGTTTTGCAAATCAGAATTAAAGGGTGTTATTCACTAGTAAGGTCCTGGATTCAGTTTCAATCATTAAAAAAAATTAGGAAATTCAAATTTCTATTTTTACTTTCAGCATATTAATAAATACGTTTTAAATATATTAATTAATATACTGTGTGAATTTTTTAAGAAAATGATTTTTGTTTAATTTTTAGACTGCACCTTACTATGAAAACTTATCTCATTCACTCTGTAGCCCAAACTGGCTCCAGACTTTCAGTTCTCCTCACTCATTATCTGGACACTAGGGTTACATTTATGTGCCACTATGCCTGACTTAAGTGTTAAGTATTAATTTGTATATTGTTATTGTGCAAACTGATTGGTCCCATTATGATATTTTCTATCTGTATCAGATACTGTGCTCATATTCAATCCCAATGACAACCTCTTGTTCCTCCTCCTCTCCCCATTTTTCTCTTTTCAAATAGTCACCCTCTTATTCCATAAGAGGTAGTTGATAATATTACCATCATCTTTTCCAAATGCAGAAATGTACAAATGACAGATGTAAAGTGTCTTCCTCCAGGCAGTCCAAAAATGAATGACAAGATTAATGTACCCATTTAGAAGGCTTGGGGTCCAAGCTTCTCAGAGCTTCTTGGTTGTTTGTTCCTGAAAACCTCTGTGGTGGCATGGCATCTCCTACTCTGAGTATCTTTTTTTTCTATTTGTTGGAAATTATAGCATAATTTCAGCTCCCCCTTTCTTTTTCTCCATCTAGTCTCTCACAAAGGTCTCTTTGCTCTTTTTTCAATTTATGGAATTTTTAAATTACTTGTCATTATATATATGTGTGTGTGTGTATGTGTGTGTATGTATGTATGTATGTATATAATGTATCTATGTATATATCCCATACATTTTTCCTAAATATGCAAATACAACCTTCTCAGTCTGTACAGTATTATGCATATTTTTGTTTTCAAGGCTAATCATATTGGCATGCTCTTTCCTGATGAAGACTGTTTCTCCATCTCTCAGCACTCCTCATTTATTTGTAATGGTGTGTGTGTGTGTGTGTGTGTGTGTGTGTGTGTGTGTGTGTGTGTGTGTGTGTAGTTGAGATCTTGTGGGCTGGGATTTCTCCTCTTCACATTTTAGGAAGATTCTATTCACTCAAAGTAAATATGATTATCTCTGGGTTGCAGTGTTATACAGTGGACCTTGACACAATTTGACTGGTATCTTCAATAAGAAGAAAATAAAAAACAGACATAGATGCACCAAGGGGGTAAAAACTATTTAAAATAGATGCAAACAAAGGAGTACATCTGGAAACCAAGTACTTGAATCAAGCACCAGAAGCCTGAAGTGGGAAAAAGGAGATCTCCCCTATATCCAAAGCACTACAGACACACACAGTGTTCATCTACCTACAAACCACTGCAGGTATACACAATGTGCATCTATATCCGCAGCACAGCAGACACACAGACCCCGTTTCTACCTCCACAGGACTGCAGGCACACACAATACATCTACATCCATAGAACTGCAGGCACACAGACCCTGAATCTTAATCCATAACACTGCAGGCACACACAATGTGCATCTATATCTGCAGCACAACAGACACACAGGCCCTGTATCTACATCTACAGCACTGCAGGCACACAGACCCTGTATCTATATCCATAGCACTGCAGGCAAAGAAACTACATCCATAGCACTGTAGGCATCCAGACCCTTCATCTTCATCTATAGCACTGCAGGCACCCACACTGTGCATCTATATCCACAGCACTGCAGACACACAGACCCTGCATCTACATCAGTATCACTGCAGACACACAGACTCTGCATCTACATCCATATCACTGTAGGCACACACCATGCATCTACATCGGTATCACTGCAGGAACACAGACCCTGCATCTACATTCAAATCACTGCAGGCCCACAGAATGCGCACGTACCTCCTAGAACTGTGAGAAAGTAAATTCTTGTTATTTCAAACTGGGTTCTTGTCATTTCTTTTTCTAGTCATGGAAATCATTACATGTACCAATAAGCGAGCAACTGGAGAAGATAAATTTGACAAAGTAATTAGAAAAATTTTCAAAAGATGGCCCAAAGTCTATTTTGGAGATCCATGAAAATGCTACTATTGAACAAGGAACTATCCATGAATGGTAGAGAGAAAATCTGGTTCAACACAACTTAGGTGGTCTGCATTAAATGTCTAGAATCTGACACCAGGCATGTTAATTTTAGGCATTTAAGGACAGTACAGTTTTTGAAAAAGGTTTCCTGGTAACAATGATCTCAATCCCATGCGCACAATAAAGCTTAAGGCAGCTTAAAGGCCTAGGGAAGGATCTGGTATGGTCTCAGTCATACAGATAGTTTAGAGGTCACCAAGTTATAAAATACATGTAACATCTGTAAGAGTGGCTCTATTTACTGAGAAACGATGCTCAAGATAAAAGTCTAAGGAATGAGGATCTGGGATAAACTTTACAGTCTGGGGACTCGGTGTGGTCTGGCCCTACAGACTGCAAAGGTTCCCAGGTTATTGAGTACATCCACTCCTAGCCTTCAGGGTGTAAACAGAGGTACACATCCCATTACCTGAAGAGATAAGCTTGAGTGCTCAACATTTCTAGTTTCCTAGTACTTATCTATAAGCACAAAGACCTTGTGCCCGCTACAGAAAGGCTTTGAGACTTTTAAGAAATATCATAGGCCTTTCAGGTACTTGAAGCACTACAATGCACATTTTCAAATTAGAAACAGTAAAGTGAGGACATCATACCTTCTCTTTGGACAGTATCTCCTCTATTTAGTGCCTAGTCCTCAGCCCTTTCCAGAAAAGACCTCATTGTAAATATGGCACCATCATTGATGTTGCTATTGTTATAATTCATCTTCAGCATATAAAATATTTCTAAGATTTATGCAACAAAATAATTGCATTATTTATTTTTTATAGTTTGTTTTTCCAAATGGGCTGTGAGCAAATCTGTAAGGATGTCAATTTTGAGGGGCACTTTGTCTGACTGGGTTTGTTATGGGTAAAGAAACAGTCCCAACTTTCCTATATTTAATCCAGATAGATGCTGCTAGGTCTGATAGAGCTTCTTGTCTGTGATACTATATTGATCTTTTTTTTTTTTTTTTTAGTATTGGAGATAAGACATGTCTGTGCTCATCACAAATAAGCAAGTGCAATATAAGGCCAGAAAATGCTAAACAGAAATTAATGAAAAGCCTCAATCAATAGAATGATAACAGATTGTACAATTCAATGCTGTCTGTTTTTCACAAAATGATTCGACACAATCACATTCTAAATTTAGAATGCTTTGTGAAAATTGCAACATTGATTTTGAAAATTGTTGGAAAATGCGAATGACCTAGGAGAACCAAGATAGTCTTAAAGTAAATTTGAAAGACTCAACCTGATTTCTAGGCTTCTTAAAAAGCTAAAGTAATATATTGTGTGTTGGCAAAAATAAAGAAAACAGATAATGAGAGTAGAAGAGGAAATGTAAAAATTATGAAATATATATTTTAAAAAAATTTTAAATTTTCTAAAACAATTTTTCATGCAATATATTTTTATGACATTCCCTTCTCTCCCTCAAATTTCTTTAGGCACAATACAATAAGAATATATTTCAAAAGTAAATTTGCAATATCTTTGAATCTGTATATATAGGAGGGTGAAACAAAAATCAAAACTTCATACTCTATTGAAAAATTAAAAAATAATTTATTATAAACCATAAGGCTTAAAAGCAACCAAATCCATGCATGACCTTTGAGTAGGCACAGTCTCACAGTTAAAAACGAAAACTTGGCAACTGAAAGCTTGCATTGCATATAGGCCTCAAGATCCTGAATGGACAAAACTAATCCATATCAATGCTCCCACCAGAAAACAGAAAAAAAAAGTTTATTGTAAATCTAACAACCCTCTGAACTTGCCCCTGTGCTGCTGACTTGGGAGGTCAGGTTAGTGTGACATGGCTTTTTGGCACAGGACATGCAAGCAAGGCTTCATTGATAGTGGCTTCATAGAAACAGGGCTGGCAGTGACGGCTGGCTAGTAGACACTGTTTGACATCCTGAATAAGTCTTCAGGATAGTTCACCCCATAATCTTAGATTTGTCTGAGAGAGAGGAGTACAGAACAAGAAGCACTGAGATGTGGGGACTTGGATGTGGCCGTCCACCAAATCTCTACATGTGAAGACCTAGGAAAGAGAAGGCAGTGTGCACTGTGCACTGATTTCATATGGCACGTTCAAAGTTTCTCACTGCTATTTATGGACTAAAGCATCCTGGCTCACTTTTCTCTATGCTATTATATCAACCCAAGTATTCTCTCAACTGTAGAAGCTTCCATCATGAGCCACTACCCAGATCTTATCAAACTGAGCTCTCTCTGTAAAATATACTGGACCTATCTTCCAGGGAGACTCTTCATATATGTTGTTTAACAAAATGAACTCAGTGTAAGTTTAAAACTGTTTAACTTCTGGTGAATTTGGATAATTGGCATCCATTGTAAAAATCTACTACTTTTTTTCCTTTTCTTTCTGTCTTTTTTTTTTTTTTTTTTTTTGAAAGGGATTCTCTGTGTAACAGCCCTGGCTGGCTGTCCTAGAACTTGCTTTGTAGACCAGGCTGGCCTCAATCTCACAGAGCTTCTCCTACCTCTACCTCCAGAGTCCTGGGGTCAAAGGCATGTCCCAGTACCGCCCTGCCTATCTACTCCTTTCTTAATGTCTGTGGCTTTGAGGCAGTGAGGGAGAACAGTGTTTGTATTCCCTTTCTCTTAGACATACCTAAAGAGAATCTTTTATCTAAGAATCTTTTATCTAATCTTTTATCTAAGATTCATCACCAGTATATTCCATTCTATATGATGTTAGATGCACATTTTATAAATCAGAAGCAATTGATTGCTTCCCATAGATAGGAAAGAACAAAACAGAGTTTATAACTTTGAGATAGATTGACAGCCAGCTTTCTGAAATAGGTCCATATTCTAGAGTTACAGAACTATTTTTTTTTTTTTTTTTTTTTTTTTTTTTTTTTTTTTTTTTTTTTTTTTTTTTGGTTTTTCGAGACAGGGTTTCTCTGTGTAGCTTTGTGCCTTTCCTGGGACTCACTTGGTAGCCCAGGCTGGCCTCGAACTCACAGAGATCTGCCTGGCTCTGCCTCCCAAGTGCTGGGATTAAAGGCGTGCACCACCACTGCCCGGCCAGAACTATTTTTGAAGTTGGTGCATTCTAGAAAGAAATTCATCTTTACTTCAATAATTATATCTTCTTCTTCTCTTCCAAATTGGAAAACCAATCCAAAAATCTTACTCCATTAGAACTGGCAGTGAAAAAATTTAAGGGTGTTAAATTTATACATAAATGAGGCCTTGCAAATGTGCATACCTGAAGAAGACTGGAAAGACTCCAATCCGATGCTAAGCTTGATCTTCCTGTGATCTTCAGCACTCACTACCGAGCCACACCATCCCCTCCCCTCCCCCCTGCTTCTTTCCCCCCTCTCTTTCTCATTCCTTTTTCCTTTTTATTTATTCTTCTCTAACACAATAAACCCCAACTGCAGTTTCTCCTCT
The DNA here is from genome assembly GCF_004664715.2 of Peromyscus leucopus. Lineage (NCBI taxonomy): Eukaryota > Metazoa > Chordata > Mammalia > Rodentia > Cricetidae > Peromyscus > Peromyscus leucopus. The sequence continues at coordinate 8,145,360 of NC_051064.1, read as the reverse complement.
ATTCCTTCCTCCCAGCCCTTCCTCCCTCCCCCACAAATCCACTTTTCCTCTCATTTCTTTCCAAAAAGATCAAGTCAACCTAACAAGGCATAACAAGATGCAGTAAAACTAAACACAAACCCTCATATTGAGGCTGGATGAGGCAACCCAATATGAGGAAAAGGGACCTAAGAGCAGGCAAAAGAGTAAAAGACGCCACTACTCCCACTGTTTTTAGTCCACAAGAACCCCAAACTACACAACTATAACTTATATGCAGAGGACCTAGTGCAGACCTATGCAGGCTCCACGATTGTTGCTTCAGTCTCTGTGAGCCCCTATGAGCCCTGCTTAGTTGATTCCATGGGCTGTGTTCTCATGGTATCCTCAACTCTTCTAATGCCTACATTCCTTCCTCCCTCTCTTCTGTGAGTTCCCAGAGCTTGACCTAGAGTTTGACTGTGGATCCGTGCATCTGATCCCATCAGTTGTTGGATGAAGCCTCTCTGGTGACAATGAGGCTAGGCAACAACCTATGTGTACAGCAGAATACATTAGGAATTATTTCATTGATTTTCTTTTCATTTTTTTAAGCAGTCATATTTGTTTCTACTGTAGATCTCTGGCCCATCTAGCTTCTGGTTCCTGGCTATCCAGACAGTGTCAGGAATGGGCTCTCTCTCCTTAGCATATCTCTCAGCAAACATTGGTTAAGGTTTCACAACACTGCCATCTTATGATGATATTTCCACATATTTTATAGTTAATGCTTAGCAATATTAAAACTTATGGTATGCCTTATGTGTCAGAAATCAATAAAACATTTAAAAGTAGCTTGTTGTTGAATCAGAAGTAGCAGGTGACCCTCACACTTCCTTGTACACATGGTAATTCTGTGAAAAGCACACACTGAGGTTCATTTCATCAGACCCACCTTCAGCAAGCATTTCCTAGTACAACTCCACTTGATTTCATGATCTTCGTTGACTTTGGAGTATGGCTATCAGAGTATAAGTTGTGCATAAAGTATGAAAACTTAAGTACTTTAACTTTATAATTGTCTTTTATCTATATTCAACATCTGGTTACATCTCTGATTACTGTCATAAACTTCAGTACAGCAGTGCCCATTCCTGGTTGTTTAATATGCTTCCAAGGCAATCTCTGAGTCCTTATCCCTGGTCAGTTTTATGGTGATCAATTGACCATATTTGTGTATATTTTATAATGCTTTGATAGATAATGTATTATTCTCCCAGTTTATCCATGTGATTTAGCAACAGAACTTTTGACACATATACAACAAAAATAGGTGAACAAAAATACTTTAAGCTAATCATTGATTCTAGATTCTTATTAAGTTAAATTCAGTTTTATTCTCCCTTATAATTAAAAATAGTTTAATATTTCCTTTTACATAGTAGGTCCATATGCTTAAAAATATTCATTGATGACTGCAAATTTGTATGTAAATTCTCTATGAATGCATGTGGTTATAAGACAATTTTATTAAAATTTTGCTATATTGAGCAGGGTTATTATTATTATTATTAGTTTTTTTTTGAGACAGGGTTTTTTTCTGTGTAGCTTTGGAGCTTGTCCTGGAATTCCCTCTGTAGACCAGGCTGGCCTTGAACTCACAGAAATCACCCTGCCTCTGCTTCCCAAGTGCTGGGATTAAAGGCATGTACCAACACTGCCCAGCTGAGCAGGGTTATTATTAAATCTAATTTTCAAAATGCTGGAAGTTTTATCACACAATTGTTGTAGCCTAATGAACTCTTAAATTTGTGAAAAATGTAGTAGTCATTAGTGAAATAAAAAGTTGAAAATGTAACACTTTCATATACTCTAGGAGAGTTCAAAAAATTGCCATTATCAAATGTTGACTGAGTTTTGAAACAGTTGGAATAGCAATTTATTACTTGTAGGAAGATAAAGTAATAAACCCATATTGGAGAATGGGAGATTTATTTAAAAGTTAATCATGTATCTAGTCAGTGATTCAGTGCTTTTATTTTACATATTTTCTTACAGAAATGGAATATTCCAAAAAGAAGATTATAGCCTTATTCACAATAATCCATACAGAAAAAGCTAATAATAAAAGTAGATTTAAATAAGTATATATGCTCATATATTTAAGAAATAACAACATAAATGAATGATTTACTCATAAAGGACAGTAACATGAGCTAAATTCCAGATTTTAACACTGGGTGGACAAAAATGGCAGACACACAATAATTCATCTTGTCAAATTCTATTTTGACTCCTAAAAACAACCAGAACTACTTTGCAGGGCAGGATCATAAAGAAGTGGTGTCTTGGGTCAGATCTGCAAGAATTGACTGGAAAGAAACATAGAAGACTTTTCTGGGTGGTAAAAATAACATACACTCTTTATTAGCTTGTATTTTTGCAGGCTTAGAGAATCTAAAAAGATCATTCAGTAAAAAACTTAAAAACCACATTTTATTGAGTAAAATTATAACTCAGTGTAAAAAATAAAGCTGTAGGACCTTTTATTATAATAAAATACTAGAGTCCCGAGCATGATTCAATAACTGGAGAAAGCAAGCAAAATAATTATATTCCTGTATGCTTAGCTGAAGAAGACTAATTTGATTAGAATAAGTGATGTACAACAGGGTTGAGTCCTATGCATTTGTCCAAGTGAGCATGCAATGACTCAATAACCTGGAATACAACACTGTTACCCTCAAGACAAGATTGGGATTTCATCTTTTCTCTTTCAATTTTTTTAGAATATATATTTCACCACTGTCTTGGCATAATTCCTACCCCTTCATCTCTTTCCCCAAATTCTTCTAGTATTTATGTTCTTGTCCATTCTCAAGCTCATGACCTCTTGTTTAAATATTATTGTTACATACACACACACACACACACACACACACACACACACACAAACTTACTAAATTCATTTAGTGTTGTCATTGTGTGTGTGTGTGTGTGTGTGTGTGTGTGTGTGTGTGTGTGTGTGTTAGGGATTGGATAACCTATCAGAGGGCTCATAACCAAAGAATCCTGATCTGATCCTCTGTCTCTTAGCAGATGCTGATTGTCTGTATCCTCTACCTAGGGAATGGGGCCTTGCAGAATTTCCCCTATCCATATCAGCATACTGACTGATACTTGGTCATTACACAGATGTTGATTACTGCAAAGATGTAAGTGTTATTATTGTACCACAGGAGATATTTTACCTTCAGTTTATAGGCCTACAGGCATGTTAGACTATTGGTTATCATTGTTTTTTCATTCACAAGACAATCCTAGAGCTCTAGAATCAATTTATCCAGTTAATCTGTGCCTGTGGTTTTTCTGATTTTGCAACTCAGGATGCTATTAAGTTCTTTTAGATGTGTCTAAAATAAATATTTTAAAAGGATTATTAAAACACATGCATGTATTTAAATATGAACATATATGTATGCAAACACGTATGTATATGTGCATGTATGTATCACTATAGCTGCTTAATTCTGGAAGTGTCCATACAGACGTTAGAAGATTAGTGCTACTAGTTTTTGTACTGCCACATTATTTGTCAGTCAGTCAAGAGCTTCAGTCCAGCCAGAAGCAGCTCCCAAATGTGACCAGTGAGGCACGTTAGAGCTTAAATAACAATTGCTCCCCGCTGTTGGAAAGTCTTCCAAATGTGACCAGTGGGGAACGTTAGGTACTAAATAACAACCATGCCTCTCCATTTAGAAAATAAATCAGGATGTAAAAGAAACCTGTCCATGCAAGCACGCTCTGATTTTTAAAATTGAGTGAAATTAAGTATATTCCTAATGGAGATATATATGTATATGTATATATATATATATACATATATATATATATCCAAGTCTCTCTCTCTCTCTCTCTCTCTCTCTCTCTCTCTCTCTCTCTCTCTCTCTCTCTCTCTCTCTCTCTGTGTGTGTGTGTGTGTGTGTGTGTGTGTGTGTGAATGTCGGTAGGGAAAAAAAGCAATTATATTGGTATACCCAGGCTAAATGTATTTTCTTATGACATCATGCATATAAGAAATGTTCTGTCCACTCTCTACCTTAATGGTTTGTAATTCTATAGTACTTACTGATTCGCACTGAAAGTGTTATATTGAATAAAATGTGAGTTATATTGAAAAAAAGCTCATTTACATATAATTATTGATTGTTGTTTAAGCTAAGCCAAGCAGAGATTTTCCAGACCTTAACTGTTTAAATACATACATATATATTGTACATAAAATGTTGATAAGTATGTCTTCAGTTTATGTGGACCATTTCCTCCTAGTTCAAATTTACTACTTTGTCTTTTCAAAGGGATAGCAATCTATTATGAATATGCAAAAACCACATGAAATAATTGTCAAATCAATAGGAGCAAATTAAATGTCTTTCTCAAATAGCATATCTTTGAATGCTGTGTTGTGTATGTGTTGGGCATTGAATGAGAAGTCTATGAAGCTCACAAGAATAAGATCACTTCTTCAAGAATCAGCAGTTCTCATACCTCATTAGCAGTTTTGCTGAAGTTCCTTCTATAGCTAAGAATAGATGTACTCCCAAGAGTGATAAACTGCTTACTTGAAATACTGCAGAGGTGAACTCTGTTCTAGAAAATAACACCCAGAACAAATAGAGGGCTACTGGAGCCTCCATAGTTGTCTTTATTTGGTGCAATTGATTTCTACCCAACATGCAGCCACCATAGCTTCCTTGGAATTTGCCAAATACAAACTTAGTTGTTTTTTTTTTTTTTTTTCCAGAAATACTGACTATAGTATATGTAGTAAGGTAGAAGCCCAACATAGATTGTTTTTATTTGAAACAATGCAATGTAAGCTCAAATATAGTCAGGATACCCCAGAAAACATTTGACTACGTTTTACAAGTTACAATTGTATTTTACTTCTACTATATATTCCAAGTGTGCTGCTGTGTCTGCAATAGCAGAACTACTAATTATGTAGCAAATTTATTGCACCAGTGGTTTTAGTTTAGCATGGAGCAATCTATTCACCAGGCAATAACAATAGGACCAACTGAACCTAGAAAATATATATCCCAAGATGCTATGTGCCTGATTTTTGTTGTTTGTTTGTTTTCAAGACACTGTTTTTCTAGGTAGCTCTGTTGGTTTAGGAACTCAGTATGTAGACCCTGCTGGCCTAGAACTCATAGATATCGGCCTGCCACTGACTGCCAAGAGCTGGAATTAAAGGTGTGTGCCTTCATGATCAGCCTATATGCCTGCTTTTTAAAGCAGAACAAATCCAAGTTAAGGACAAGTGAGAAAGGTCTCCCAAGAGTAGAGGGACTCCAAGGGAACAATACTCAGAATGTGTCTTTAGTCTTCACTGATTTTCAGTGACACTTGGAAATACACATCACAATATAAATAATGCATGGTGTTTGACACAGAGAATGGTCTTACTTTATATATATGAAGCCTCCAATTTGCCAGATCTTTGTCCAACAATTTATATCATGACAAATCCACAATGAAATTTAGTAAATCTAGAGAAGTTTTGTTTATGGGTTTTGTTTTCAGTTTTGAAAATGATCAATGAAAGTAAGATTTAGTACCTCAGCTTCCAAATATATTAGAAACTCTTCTTTTTCATAAATAGTAATTTAGTCGGTGTCAAAGTCCACTCAGTTTAGAATCATAACACATCCTTCATTTTATGGCTTTGTTTATCAGAAAACACAATATTATCACTTCTATAACAAGCTTTGATTTATTTTTCAAGTAAAAGCTTAATCTGAATTGCTTCTTTCTTTGTCCCATTTTAATATATGTTATATATTTTGCATTACAATTTTCTTCTACTAGATAAGTGTTACATTCAGTTTACATAAAACAGACAATTTTCAATAGTGTTCACTGAAGTAAAAACCAGAATTACATGATAAAAATTTGTTATATGTAGTCAATAATCAGGAAACAGTGTGATACAAAAGGCCTCACAGGGCTTCCAGCCATTCTCTTTAGGTGCTGGATGGATAAATTAGCCCAGGAATGCATGTTATACTGCAACAAAAAGGCCCATCTGTATCAATCAGGTTCTTGCATTCATTATTTTCACACTTTGGTTTGATAAATTACTTTATCCTTGCCTAATGAAAATCAGAGTCTAAACTAGTCTTATATTGAGAGTATATGGGGTATCATCTTGGGATTTTTTGTGAAGTAAAATAATATATTAGTGCTGTGGATATCACTCTGTATAAATAAAATACTGATTGGCCAGTAGCCAGACATGAAGTATAGTCGGGACTAACAGAGAGGAGAATTAAGAGAACAGGGAGGGACACTGCCAGCCGCTGTGAGGAGAAGCAGATGTTAAGATGCTGGTCAGCCACAAGCCACGTGGCAACTTACAGATTATAGAAATGAGTTAATTTAAGATATAAGAACAGTTAGCAAGAAGCCTGCTGCGGCCATACAGTTTGTAAGCAATATAAGCATCTGTGTGTTTATTTTATAAGTGGGCTGTCGGACTACAGGGGCTTGGTGGGACCCAGAGAGAAAACTTCAGCTACATATTATACAACAATATATCATGTTTCCCCATGAGGGAGAGGCAGAGATGTTCAATAAAGGAACTGAAAAAAAAAAAAAGAACTAATTGCTGTGGATGGTTCCTACTGCTTTGATGAGCTAACTCCTCACATGTATCTGAGCATGTCTTTCTCTTATGCACTTTGTTCTGTCAGGGAGACTACTTTTTTATTTAGAAAGCTATGAATAATATTAAACCCAGTGATTCAAATAGATGTGTGGAAACATGGATGTTAGAACTAGCACATTGTCCCTTTACAGCCCAATATTGACCAGATCTGAATGATTTGGAGAAGATCCAGGAACCAAGTCTGGTTTATGCTCAAGGTTCACATTATGCTGAACAGCTTCTATTGACCTACCAAAGGACTTCACTTGGGGAAAGGGATTTGCTTAAGGAGACTGGGATCTTGTTGAGCATTTATACCATGCAGGATCTCTGAAGGGTTAAGAGAGCTAGATAACCATAACTCGTCAACAACCAGAAATATATTGGAGATGATAAAGTCTTGGATGGCCAGAATGGGTTACTGGGGTCCTTTGACAACTGAGGACAGATGGAAAGGACAAGAAATGCTGTCATTTCACACATCTAAACATATGTATTTGTTTCTTATGTGGGTCTCACAGAACAGTATTTTTCTTGTACAATATGAATTCTTCTCACTTGTAAAAGAACCACAGAGCTTATTTCAATTTTGTCTCCTTCTCCTTCAAATATTGAAATGTATTTTGTTAAATTGATATCTCCAGGCCTGTGGTTTTATCCCCAGTCTTTCTCTTTATTATTATCCTTTTCTAAATTGTATTCACTTACAGCTTGCTATATACTTGTTTGTTTTTAAAGGAACATTGATCATGTTATGTTTTAGATTCTTACCCTTTGTATATATCCATACATAAATACATATACCTTTACTAAATATATGTATGAGCAAATATATATATATATATGTGTGTGTATATATATATTTACATACACACACACACACACACACACATATATATATGGAAGGGAAAAGTCTATGCATATTTTACAGATATATACATGTATGTATAAATAATCCCTTTCCTGAATATATATTTTCAGTATTACATATATATATACATATATATATAATTATATATACTATATATGTAAAATACTGAAAAGGGATTATTTTATTTACATTTTACCACTGTTTCCTACTTCATTTGTATGTGTATATACATATATGTATATGTGTGTCTGTGTGTATATGTATATATATTCTTTTTGAATATACCACTATAGAATCAAGTTAAGTTGAACAGTTAATATTTTACAGGTGAAAGACTGGTTTAGAAACCTGTAGACTCAAATTAACATAGTTTGTCAATAAAACTAAAATTACCAGATTTGCCATGTTATGTAAAATCAGAAGCAATATATTTTGTTATTGGAGAAGATCTCAAATAAATTCATATGATTTTAAGATGACATAATATTATAGGAGAAATTATTTATAGTAAGTATATAAAAATAAATTTTGTTCCTATTCATACACGGAGTAATAAATTTAATGAACTTATAATTTACCACTTACTAATGGCATGTTATCAGTGCAAGCTACACATTTATCTTGACTGACAGTTTATAAAAACTCTTGAAGATAGCTGTACAATAATAAATACACGCTTATTTTCAAAGAAAGATAAAACATTGACTCTCACCAAAATCCTAATAATTATATAAATTTATCAAGTTTTGTGACAGATCAGAGACTGATTTACATATATGGTGTCTCATTTTCAATATCATTGTTGCTGCTTAATATTTGTATCAGGATATGTAAAAAAAATTAAGAAGTATACATGAAAACTTCATATGAAATGTAAACAAATTCTAGCTGGTCACAGCTAAAGCCTGGAGTTTCTCTGTTGTTAAAGGCCATTGATGAACCCTTACAGGCTTGTCTGTTAACCATTTTAAAGGTAGAGCTGTTGGTGTCTTTGGAAGATCATCAGTTGTTGTGCCCTGTTCTTGTACAATCTCAATGGCTGGTGACCACTCATTAGAATAATACCTTCCAATATTTCTCTCAGAAACATGTGCTAGTTTATGATTTGTTTCTGAGGTTGGAGGGATGTTAATTTAAGCATTCCATTGTTGCAACAGGTCTCGACCCCACAGGTTCATAGCTATGTTAACCACATATGGTTTTAATTTTCCTCTCTGTCCTTCTGGACCTATACATTCGAGCCATCTTGCACTCTTTCACTTGAGATAATGTTCCAATTCCTAACAGCTGAACCTTTACCTCCTGAAGAGGCCAAGTTGGATGCCAAAATTCTGGTGTAATTATGGTCATGTCAGCACCCCTGTCTACCAGACCAGACAACAAAACACCGTTTATTTTTAATGTTAATTTTGGTCTTTGTTCATTTATAGAAGTTTGCCAAAAATTTTTCTTTATGGTTTCTCCTGAATTTTCTGTTCTCTTTGTCTCAGATGTTTCATCATCCGGAGCAGCCTGGTTTATTCCAATAGGCATTTGGTTATTTAATTGCTCTGAGTAGGGGTTTCCTCTACAACTGCAGGAAAGTTCTGAACTGATTTGTTGTGGGGGCCTGCCTGAGGCCCCTCTGGGAGTTTCCCCAAGACCAAGGCAAAGGATTACTTTGCCTGTCCCTTGTTGATCTACATTTGTTGGTCCAGTGTTTTCCCTTACCACACCTTCTGCATACTCCAGAAGGAAGGGGCATTCTGTTGCCATTGTTCCTTGAAGAAACATTTTTTTTTCTAGGAATGCCCTGTTTACAGTCCTTTTTCAAATGTCCTTGCTTTCCACATCTGACATTCCTCAAACCTCTTGAAATTGCTTCTCCTATCATCACATCATCAAAAAGCACTACCTTAGACATCTCTAAATCTAGACAACTGTCCCACACACTCTTATTTAAACTCCATAAGAAATGGCAATGAGTACTTGAACTCCAAGAGCCAACTGGCATATGTCACATGGCATTCTTCACAAGTTGTTTTAGAGTAAATGAATATGATGGATGTTATTAAACAGATTCATGTAATATGGCCAACTATAAACCAGAAAGTATTAACATTGCCATAGATACTTGCTGTGATTCAAAATAAATGTGACTTTAAAAATATTTTCTGTCTTAATAAAACAGGAAGTGATTTTTATCTCTGCTCTTCAGGGAAAGGGTTAACATTTAATTCTCTTTGTTTACATTTTTATGACTGTTGCCCAGTTTATGATACTTTTCAATTGTGCTTTTTGATGATGTGATCAATGTGTTTATGTAATCAACCTGTGGCTGTTTTCTAGTCACTCTTGTTTTTGAAGATGATGCTGAGATTTGCTACTTTAGGGATGAGGTATCCATCACTAGTCAAACATATGTGAACACACAAACATTAAAGAAACAAGCAAATAAATAGACAATTTGGACTGAGAGGATTACTTCCACTCCTCCAAAACATGCTTTCATTGTCTCTTAAACAATGAACTCATGAAAAAGATTTTCAAAAAATTATGGATGTGAATACATCTCTCAAAAATTTAAATTATAAAATAACTTTATAATAAAATATTTACATTAATTGATTAAAAACATCTTCTATCATGTTTCTGAGAAGGGGATATTATAAAATGTGAAGGAGGAACTACCTCAGAGAAACAAGCAAGATTTTATCTTGTACCTGTAAAGGAGATTTATAAGAAATTTATTTTATTAAAAATCAAATCACACCACTACCTTATCCATGTATTGCCATGGTAATTTTGTAATAATAAGTTGTGTGAATTTCATTAAACAGTATATAGTACCATGAAATTAATGGAGAAATATCACTTGATGTATATCCAAAAAAGAACTCTTGTATTTAGATTTAGTTATTGAAATACAGAATTTAAGGAATAATCTTTACCAGGCATACTACCCCTCTTGTTGAGTAGGTCTCAGTCCTACTAGAGTGTCATTGATTACTAGCAAGACCGATGTTCCATGACTGCACCCATAGATTTATAATACAATGTCATTAATGTAATTCATAGGGCAGAACTATTGGTTGTCTCCTTCCTATGCCAGTTTGCATCACAACTTCTGGTATCATGAAAATTTAAGGAGGGTTGTTAAGGTCAGTTTCAGTTGGGTATCTGGGCTCTGCTTCTGAAGTGCATGGTGTCTTCAGTAATGGGGACTTACATTCCACCTTCGCAGAGCAACCAAGGGCATAACAATAGTCTGTAATGTTTTGGGAGTCTTTGAACAACCCTGTTCAAGCAGTCGAAAGAGGGCTTCTTATACCTAGTGTCAGGGGTTTTATTTTGCAATTTTGACTTGGAAATAGAGAATTTACTCTGTTTTTTAATTGACAAACAGTTGTTGTATTTTGTTACAAAATGTATCAGAGATTATTGAACAGATAATATGAAAAAAATTGGACAGTTGTATAGGAAACTGTGGGGCGTTTACCCACTACCCCCACAGCTTCCCAGAGTTTTCTTGAGTGCGATCAGCAGGAAATATTAGATAGAAGGATTTATAGCGGAGAATCTTGTGGAGATAAACAGATAGAAAATAAAGCATAGCCTCGAGAGGGCCTGGAACCTATTCCAACGGGCCCCGACTGTCTCTGGCCCAGGGTTTTTATAGAGACGCCAAGGGGGTGGAGCAAAAGACCTCCTCCCCCAGCACAGCCAAGAGCAGGCCATCTCAGACACCTGCACTCAGGCCCGTGGTCCTGATCATCCTCTATTCGGACCTGCTGGGTAAAGCCACGAGGAACCCCAGAACGGGCTCCCACAGGAAACAAAATGTGAAAAAATGGGAAACATTATCTGGATAAAAAAAACTGGAGTAATGAATAATCAAGGGGTGAGAATTACTGAAATCTGTTTCTTTTTCTTATTTCCAAATGGTGCATGTGTTAATTATTATATAATATAACAATATATTAACATTTCTATAAACAGTCTATGGCTGTTGATAATCTATAAATGATATACTTATCATAGATAAGGGTAGCCTTCGCCCCTCATCATGGAAACTTCTCTTTGCAGTAGACCAAGATCACTACAGAAAAAATCAGCCAATCAAAATTCAGAGTTGTGGAGTGCTGGTGGAGTTTTTGTTAGGACCACTAGCACTTCAAATAACCACAGAGACTCATTATTAATTATAAATATTTGATCCATAGCTTAGGCTTGTTATTAACTAGCTCTTACAACTTAAATTAACCCATAATTCTTACCTATGTTCTACCACACGTTGGTGCCTTTTTATCAGCAAGACATATTCACCTCCTTTTTCCTCTATGTCTGGCTGGTGATTCTGCCCTCCTTTACATACATGCTTTCTTTTTATCTGCAAGTCCCACCTAACCATTACTTGCCTAGCTATTGGCCATTTAACCCTTTATTAAATCAAATAAACCAATGAAGGCACCGAATATACACAGTGTATAAAAAGACTGTTTCACAGCACCATCCCCCCTTTTTGTCTAATTAAAAAGGAAGGTTTAACTTTAACATAGTAAAATTATATACAACAAAAACAATTATCAAGTAACAATTATAGGTAAATATCCAGTTCACTTGTATTTGGCAAATTTAGAAAAATACACTATTATCTATCTTATCTTTGTGAATTCAAAGTTTTATACCTAATTTACTTTTTACCGTAATGAAGAAATACTGTAAGCTTAAGTATTTAGTCCTTAACTTGATCATCAACCACAGAAGGATTGTAATATTACCTAATGGTAGGAACATTTGGCTGCCAGGACAGTCACCCAAGGTTCCTCTACAAGACTGGGGCATCCAATTATGGCCTACAGGACTAGTATATCTGATAGACACTTTTGAGAAGCAGGGAATTTTTGAAAGATTGCTGTACCTTGTCTTGACAAAGTTTGGAAGTCACCTCTCTATTTTTTTTTTTTGTGTGTGTGTGTGTGTGTGTGTTCTGCTGGTTTGCACTGTAAACAATTGAGACAAGGGCAGTTTCTTTGCCAAGTGGCTCACTTTTGCCACAAAGAAAGCAAACTCCATATGGAGTTTCCTCAATACCCATCATCTTCTCTGAGTAAATATATATTCTGATGCTTCTAGGAACAGATATGTCTCAATGTCAAGGAAAGCCTTATCTTATAAAAACATTAAAATGTCATATTCTGTAGGTCTTAGAAGTGTTTTAAGATCACCTATCTATCTAAATATATCTGTTTAACCATGAAAACATATCTAATATGGTTACAAGTTTGATTATTATATATGATTAACTGGTAACCTGTATCTCTAAATTATATATTACATTTTAATGAGCTGCATAACCATAATGACCCAAACAAGAGTAGAAACATACATACATTATAACAAAAACAATTTTAAATTTGTATCAATTAACTAAAATCATATCAACATAAAATATTTTGAGTTTAATAGTTATTTTTTGGATTAAAGTAGATTTTATTATCTACCCCCTTTTCCTATCATTTCTTTATCATATTCCCCCTATTTCCTTTAGAAAACAATCTTTGAATTTAACTCCTCTGTTTAGCTTTTTCCCTGATCATGACTAATAACATTGTATAACCAACCCCCCTTAAATGATGACAAACACTTATAAACCATCTTTGGGGAATGAGGACAATGTTTTCTCTAGACTGCTTCCTGTTGTCTGGGAGTACTGAAATCTTTGAGGAGACCAAAGATAGTGGATAAGTCATTACTAGAATAGTGTAAAGCTGGACCATCTCAGCCAGCAGCCTTAAAGCTGTGGTGGATACAGAACTCTGAGAAAACTGCAACAGAGGAATTTTGAGACTAGGGATCACCTGGGCCATTTGTTTTCATTGTTGTCTGGACCCCTTGTTCTGAAAATACATAAACTTTTAAAGGTAACATACAATTCTGCATTAATAAGTCTAGACTGTGCATTGTGCACAAGTTAGTCAATAATGAATTTTTGTTTTAGATTTGAGCAGGTAAAATATACATCATGTGTCTTGTAGTTTTTCTAGGTCTATTTTTTTATGTCTATCGCCAGGATTTCCTTTTCTTTTCTTTTTCAGGGGTGTCTTACTTGATCAGTTCTGACCTTTCTTAATGAATCCACAGCCTTTCATTTTCTGTGGAAACAAAAGTATAAACTTTTCCTCTAGGCAAAATAACATCTTTTGATTTCCATTTTGAAGTTAAGACGTTTTAAAAATGTATAGGTTGATTTAATTCAGCAGCTTTCACAATCCAATGTTTCTTAGCAGCTATTGTTTCTTTATCAGCAATCAAAACATTCAAAGACAACACAGTAACATACAGGACCCAGACTCTCTGTGTATTTTACATCTTTACGTAGCTTTTTTTCTTTTGTATTACTTTGCTCCTTTTTTTAGAACTTTACTTTATTATTTTTAAATTATTTTCTATGGTTTCTGTATCTTTTCTTCTTTCCTTCTGAAGCCTATGTACATTTTAAACACATTGTAATCTGTTTAGAGGTTTCTTTCAGCTGATCTCTCTTTATTGAGCATCTATAGTGTTTGTTCTCTGATCACATGAGACAAAACTTAAACTACTATGTCAGCTGTTCAGTACAGCTCAGCTTACTGTATGGTACTTTGCATGGCAGTTGGCAGCTTGCTCTGTCCCACAGTAAGCTGCTGGGGGACACATCTCTCTAATCTCTGTACTGTGACTGGCATAAGACTGTGAGACTAGGACATTGGCCACCATTTGTAGCTGGGGTTTTTTCTTGAGACAGCTAGCTCCCCAAATAACCACACAGAGACGTATTATTGATTACAAATGACCAGTTGATAGCTTAGGCTTGTTATTAACTAGCTATTACAAATTAAACTAACCCATAATTCTTATTTATGTGCTACCACATGACGGTACCTTTTTTCAGCATGGCATGTTCACCTGTTGCTTCCTCTTTGGCTGGCAACTCTACCTTCCTCCATCCCTGAATTTTCTTTTGGTATGCAAGTCCCCCCTAACTTCTACCTGTCTAGCTATTGATTATTTATCCCTTTGTTAAACCAATGAAAGCAACAAATATTCACAGTGTACAAAAAGATTATTCTACAGCGGTGAAGTCCATCATAATGTTTACATCAACAAGCCACTCTCACCCCTCAGGCTTACAGAACATTGAGAAAGAGGGAGTGAAAGGACTGTAAGAGTGAAAGGATCCAAGAGTTTGCTATGAGATTATGTCTCCAAGTAGTATCAGAAGCTACATCCATAAAATCTCACCAACATGCCCATCCAAATAGGAGATGAACAAGATTCCAGCAACGGACTGCCTGGGGAAAAGTCCTCCAGCCTACACAATGAATTATAGACAATTGAGGAATACTGGGAATAGGAGAGGTGACCTTCTTAGGAAAAAGCACACAAATTTGGTATCCAGTGTCAAATGGTCAAATGAAAATATATATACACATAGCATTATGTGGACTGAACAGGTTATAGTTAGGATATAATGTGTACAGGTGTACATATACACATATGCATACAATAACAATGGAAAAAAGATCATGAATTTGAAGGGTAGCAGTTAGTGATTTATGGTCGGGTTAGGAAAGAGGATAGGGAGGGGAGAAATGTATTTAAATTATAATCTTAAATTTTTTAAATATAAAAATACTCTTTATAAATATTTAAAGGAAGGAGATACACTTGAACTTTCTTCTCAGTGGAGGGGAAATTTGGAGGAATTTAGCATCCCATTTCCTTCATCAGGCATGACAGAAATTATAAAACTGGTGACTGCTAGGGCAGCACAATGTGGTTTCTTGGAGCAACCCTTCCTCATTACACTGTGATGAATGAAGGAATGCCGTGAGGATCCATGGTCTTTTCTCAGCACTCAGTAAGCATTGCTTCCTGTTGCTTTCCCAGGGAACCACTCTGAACTCTCACCTTGACCTCTGGATTATGTATTTCTCCTCTTCCTGGATGACTTCCACCAACACAAAAAAAATGGGGTTACTATTGATCCTTCAAGAAACAGGCATAAAACTGTTAGCTCTCCCAATTTTTCCCATTTACTTCTTACCCAAAACCTCACCAGCACTGCCAGTGTTAAGGGTCTGCCTTCATTCCCCTCTTAGCCCTTGCTCCACTTGCTCTCATCATGTTTCTACTCCTCCCTTCCCTGATGTCACCAAGGTAGCAAGGGCCACATATAATTAGGTATCTTCAGTCCTTTGCTATATTGAACTAACCAAGGCCGTGCCTGTCCTCCACTAAGGTGACCTTGGTTACCTTGAGGATAAAAACAAGCCTCTTTCACAGCGGTTAATGCTTCCCAATGAGCCTAGTGCAAACCTATCCTTTTTGACATTATTATTTATGGACCTTCCGGATGAAGGGATTGAAGACTGAATATATGACCCAACTTGTGTTTATTTAACAGTCATTAATGACATCTTGTGTAGAGCCTCTGCTGTCTGTATGGATAACTTCATCCACGTTTTTCAGGCTCTTGTACCACTTTGCATTTTGTCTACTTTCTACTGAGAGTCGTTTCTGACATCACCTATCAAGTAAGGTACTGTTTAAAATTTTTCTCTCAGGCTGTGTTTTCAAGGAGCTCCAAGAGTGTCATTTATTTCTATCTTTCCTAATTCACTAAATGTTTAATTGTTGCATTTTGTCTAATTCTTCCTTTCATTTTCTGCAGCATGTATGCAAGCTTCCTAAGGAAGGATATTGTCTGTATTGCTCCACATGACACTAATGCCTGGTACACTGTAGCCTCTATTTTAGAAATGAATGAATTAAAGCAACACAGCATCAGTGTGTCTTTAGTGCATGTTTTTTTTTTTCTTTTTCCTGAAGTAAGAAACTTCATTTTTTGTGCCAAAACAATGTTTCTGGCCACAAATCATGATCTATAGAAAAAAAAAAGATATTATGGAAAAATGTTTCAAATGTATTTTATTTTTATTAGACAATGAAACCTTCTTTCTTCATTCAATAATTGTTTCATTAACAAGGTCATATTCTAAAATTATAAATTACATATAATCCTCATTTCTCTGTTCCTGTTCTACTACTTATAACACCTCATCTCAATTATGAATGCAAATTTTGACTTTACAATACTATAAGCAGTTGCTATTGTACTTATTCATGCAATGAGTCTGTGGAACATACATCTGTATAAAGGCCAAAATAGTGAAATATTTTAGTCACATAAGATACAGTTTAGATTTAATAAATATTTAAGAAGCAAGTTAATGAAAAATAACTCATATCGAATATGTCAATTTAAAAACAGTTTATTGGGATGTAGAGATGGCTCAGTGGTTAAGAGTATTTGATCTTGCCAAGGATCCAAATTCAATTCAGGGCGTCCATAAGACAGCTCCCAACAGTCCATCGCTCCAGTTCCAGGGGATTCAGAGTCCTCTCTGACCTCCACAGGATCCTGGCACACAGTTGGTACACAGACACACCTGTGAGCAAGACCTTTATACACATAGGAAAAAAAATAAAAAGAAAGAAGCGTTTCTTTAATCTATAGAGCTGTTTTGCCTGTTTGTATATCTGTGTACAGCATGCATGCGTGGTGCCTGTGATTCCAGGAAATGCCATTGATCCCCTAGGACTGAAGTCACAGAAGGCTGGGACCTGCCTTGTAGGCACCGAGATTGAACAGAAATCTTCTGGGAGAGTAGTCAATGCTCTTTGACCATTGAGCCATCCCGCTATCCCTTAGTATTTCCTTTAAATGTTGGCTGTGCCCACTCAAATATTTATTCTTGACATTTAAATTATTAATTAAAGATGTTGGTATTGTGCTGAAGGGATCTGAATTTAAATTTTATTAGTTTCTATGAAATTTCCCCCTGAAACCATCATGTGCTTTTAATATCACAGAAATACTGAAAAAATAATTTTTATTGCTTCTTTGGCACTGTCATGCAAAAATAAATTACTTTCCAGTATTTTAACTTGCATTTTCTTTATCACTAATGATGCAGATATTTATTTTGAATATTCAGCTGTATATTACTGTCATGGGGCATTTTCAAATTGCTAAGAGTTCTAAGCTTTACATAAATTACCTCAGTTTTTGCAACTGTATGCAATAGTAACTATTCTCTCTCCAGTTTAGTAATGGATAAATTGTATCTTGTCAATTGTTGAAGATTACACTGTTGGTCTTAGCACATCTGGGTTCTAAGACATTCTAAGCTAGTGAATTCTTCAACTGTAAAGAAGTATTTTCCATATTTTGAATTCATTTTCCTTCTTATTCATAGATTTAATAAAACAAAAAATTCCTTAAAATACAGAAAAATAACATTGAAATAGATAATTTGGAATTTAAAGAATATTTAATAATGAGCTCCTTTTGCTCATAACACAGCCATAACATTTTTTTATATATTTATCTTTCATAAGAAAACCCAAACAAGTTAGTACATAAAATAGCCAGGATTGAGATTCCTGTTTTTTTTTTTTTTTGCCAGCTAATTTCTTGGTTTTATCATTGCTGTTGGGGTCCAATGATCACCTGTAAATAACCTCTCAGAATCTGCAGTTTGCAAGGTGCTGGAAATTATTCAGAAAGAGAACCTTGCAAACGTACATATAGGCTATTCTGAAGATAAAAAGTATACTTCTCTATCTATACTTCTCTATCTTAGTGTTTTAATGAAATGGAACAATATTTACATATCATTAAATATGTCATCATTGGTGCTGTTTCGTAATCTTAAAAGTATGAAACAGATTACAATATATCACAACCTAGAAGCAAGCTAAGTGTGATGGCAGTCTTTAGTCATTTCACATTGGAAATCACACAAAGAATGAAATCAGTTAATCATTAACATCTTACCTTGCACTCAGCTTACAACAGCATTCTGAAAGTTGGGCTGTATAGCACCTAATGTTCATACAATTTCAGAAGTCCTATTTAGGAAGAATAGACAGAAACCATTTAGGTGCTAAAGAAAGTCATCAAATCTCCCTTCACAATCTTACCCTAGGTTACCAAGCAGAGTGCTTTCCTAAGTCACTTCTGCATATTATCCTACTGTTTTCTCCATCTTGCCAGAATTTTCTTGCCACAAAAACAATACCACTCCATCAGAAGTCCACTGTGGTCTCCACTGTATGTAAAATTTCAGTCCTTCCATATGTCTCCCTGACTTTTGCTTTTTGAAATACTCTCACACAGTGTAATTTAAATTCCGTAATACACTTTGTGATGATATTTATGACATGGTTGTCTCCTTACGTGTTAAATTTAACATAGTTGTTAATGATTTTTTATGCACATACTGAAACCCTAAACTAGTGTTTTGGAATAAATTACTCATTATTTATAAATTTAATTCTGTAGTCCTTAGTAGATCTTCAACAATGTACCAGGACTGGTACCTAAATGTGCTGGAGGACTTTAGCCACTATAATCCATTAAGCAAATGTAGTCAACAACCTTGTATAGGACAACATTACTGTTACTCTCATTCTATTCAAGGAAAAGCATAACCCATTTGGACAGAGAACAACACCAAAGAGGCTATTTACTTGTACATTTTTGTTTTAACACCATTATTTAAATCTGAATGATAATAAAATTTTGCAATTGACTATAACAAAGAATATGGAATAAAATTATTAGAACTATGGATTATGTGACAGCAGTTACTTAATGTGAATTTTACTTGTTCTGAAAGCATATGGCACAGATGCCTCTGAGTTGAAAATATTGTATATTAACATCCAATTGAATTGCACACATAGCTGCACCTCTCCATTAAGACAGGTGATTGAGAAGTGACACATGTATTTAAAGACTCTTTTTAAAGTGTGCTGAACTCTAACAATGACACTGAAACATCAAAAAATGCATTTATTTAATAATTCATTAAAATAGCCTTAATATGACTTTTCCTTTTGGCTTTTGTGTCATGGGGAAAAAGAAAGGCTGTCTAGTTACCAGAGGAGTACAAATTCACAAGAGAACAAATTGTAAATTTACAGATAATTAGCATTCTATTGTTGTGCTAAACGGAATGCATCATTAATGGCAATGGAACTTAAAAGGAAAGGAAGCTGACTGGAGACTGAGCAATGAGGAAAAATGAGGAATGTGGCTTCTGTCCTGAATAATTACTCAACAGGGGAGTAGGGCCAAATTTGAGAAATACATCGAATGAATAACATTTCATGATTGTTTTTTATCAGGTTGTATGCAGTCATATCAATGTGCATAAGTACATAAACATACATGCAAATTTTATTCGTTTGTATTTAAGAGTTTTAAAATGAATAAAAATTTCTGTTTTCTGGCTCTACATTTTTATGCTGCAAAATTTTTCACAGTGTACTCATGATTAGAGAAAAACACTTTGAAATATATGGATGTTTCTATTAGGCAGGCAACTCTATTGTCATCAATTTTGAAGCCTTACAGGGATCATAAACAGTAAATAGCTTCTAGCACTACTTGACAAAAACAAGACCGAGGCAATTCCTTTACTTTTACACTGTACCACAAATAATTCCTGCATGCCATTTGTGTTAAACAGAGTGGATAAGTTGAAGGAGAAGTAATAAGTAGAATTTTCTCATAAAACATAAGATATTGAGAAAGGCAAATTTAGTTTTATAAGTGAATTAGAAATAATGGCTAAAGATTTTTATAACCAAATTTACCTTGTGTTTCTAGTTATACTATGCCAAGAAATTCAGAGATCTGGAGCAAAGAAAGATACATCTAAATCATATCTGTTCTTACCTCACCTCCATTTATATTTTAATAGCAGCTGTTAAACATACATTTTGATGTTAGATGCAAGAT
Source organism: Peromyscus leucopus (assembly GCF_004664715.2). Classification (NCBI taxonomy): domain Eukaryota; kingdom Metazoa; phylum Chordata; class Mammalia; order Rodentia; family Cricetidae; genus Peromyscus; species Peromyscus leucopus. The sequence continues at coordinate 8,124,984 of NC_051064.1, read as the reverse complement.
TTATGCGTGATGAAGCCTGGTGTGTTAGTCTATTCATAGAATTGTGTAAGAATCAACACTCTCAAGTTTCATTTTCATTTCTACCCAAAACTCTGTATAACCATTGGGAAAAGCAAACTATTCTTGCCTCATATTCTGTCCTTGGAGAACACTAACCAAATTTCTGCTTCAATAAATAGTCTACTTTTCACATAGTATTGTAAAATGCTTAGGATTTTTTAATTCTTGTAGGATCATGTCATAAGAAAATAGTTTTCATCATTGCCAGTGCAGGTAACATTTTTCTTTTATTTTTGCCTAACTTCCTTCAATAAATTCATCAGTATAATTTGCTACAGAATTAGAAACTGATATATTTGTTTATTATTTTAGGGCAAAAGCGCTAACCTCTATTGCTTAGGGTGTCGTTTGCTCTGAATTTTTGTTTGTTTTCTATTCTCCTTATTTTTATTTTATTGAAAATGTATTATTTTCTCATGTACAATAAATCCTAATTATAGTTTCCCCTCCCCTACTCTTCCCAGTTCCTTTTCACCTCCTCCATCATCACTGGACCCTCACCTCTCAGATAATCCTGCTGTTGCCCAGAGTCAGATTTATCTCATGGCCATAGTTCAGCAGGACTAGCCTCCAACATGATCCAGTAGGTTATAGATGGGTCTGTACCCCAATTTTAAGTGAATTATTTCATATATCTAGTGTCTTTAGTTCTTTATATAACTGGGATATTAATGCTGTAACAGATGTGGAGTTGTAAATAAAAAATTGAAAAAAAAAAAATTCCCATTCTGTAGGCTGCTGTTTTTGATGTTGTCCATTGCCTTACAGAAACCCTTTGGTTTCATGAGGTCCCACATATTAATTGTTAATCTTAGTGCCTATGCTGTCCTTGCTTTGTTCAGGAAGTTGTCTCCTGTGCCAATTCATTCAAGGCTATTACTCACTTTCTTTTTTTTACTAGGTTGAGTGTATCTGGTTTTATTTTAAAGTCTTTGATCCATTTGGAAGTGAGTTTTGTGCAGGGTTATAGTAAGTATCCATTTGTATTCTTCTACATTTGGCCATCCAGTTTGACAATGCCATTTGGTGAAGATGTTGTCATTTTTCCGGTGTGTATTTCTGGCTTCTTTATCAAAAATTAGGTGTCAATAGGTGTGTGTTTATTTCTGAGTCTTCAAATTGATTCCATTGATTAATGTGTCAGTTTTTATGGGAAAATGTAGTTTTTATTACTACAGCTCTGTAGTACAATTTGAAATCAGGAATTGTGAGACCTCCAGCAGTTCTTTTATTGTTCAAGATTCTTTTAGCTATCTCAAGTGCTTTTGTGTTTACATATGAATAACTGTCATTTCAATGTCTGTAAAGAATTATGTTGAACTTTTCATGGAAATTGCGTTGGATCTATAGATTTCTTTTGGTGAGATGGCCATTGTTACTATCTTAATTCTACCAATTCATAAACATTGGAGAGCTTTCTATCTTCTAGTATCTTCCTCGATTCCCTTCTTCAAAGACTTGAAAATTTTAGCATACAGGTCTTTCACTTGCTTGGTTAGTTACCCTAAAATAGTGTATGTTATTTGAGGCTATTTTGAAAGGTCTTGCTTCCCTGATTTCTTGCTCAACCCATTTGCTGTTTGTATATAGGAGAGCTACTAATGTTTCTGAGTTAATTTTGTATCCAGCTACTTTGCTGAAAATGTTAATAAGATGAAGAAGTTCTCCAGTAAAATTTTAAGGGTCAGTTGTGTATACTATCTTATCATCTACAAATAAAAATGTTTTGACTTCTTGCTTTCTAATTTTTATACCCTTGATCTATATCAGTTACTTTATTGCTCTAGCTAAAACCTCAAGCACTATATTGAATAGGTACAGAAAGTGGAAAACTTATCTTTATCCTGATTTTAGGGGAATCTATTTGAGTTTAGCTCCATATTATTTGATGTTGGCTATAGACTTGCTATATATTGCCTTTATTATGTTTGGGTGTATCCCTTGAATTCCTAATCTCTCCAGGACTTTTGTCATGAAGGAATTTTGAATTTTATCAGAAGTCTTTTCTTCATTTAGTGAGATGATCTTGTGGTTTTTTTTCTTTCAGTTTGTTTATATGGTAGATTGCATTTATTGCTTGTCGTATATAAAATCCATCCCTACATCTCTGCAATGAAGGCTACATAATCTTGGTGGATGATATTTTTATGTGTTCTTAGATTCAGTTTGCAAGTATTTTATTGAGTATTTTTGCATCAATGTTCATAAGAGAAATTGTTCTGTAGTATTCTTTACCTCCTAATAGGGCCACTCTCAATGAGTTTATGGGGTCCATTACATTCAAACTATAACACTCTTCTTTGAAAGTCTAGTAGAATTCTGTGGCAAAATCATCTGGCCCTGGGATGACTTTTAATGACTGCTTCTGTTTTTACTAGGGTTTATAGGTGTTTAAATTGCTTATCTGATCTTGATTTAAATTTAGTGAGACCTTTAAGGAAAATTGTTCATTTCTTTTAAATATTTCAAGTTGTGGAAAATACTACAGGTTTTTGTAGTATGCTGTTATGATTCTCTGGATTTCCTTTGTGTCTGCTGTTATATTGCCCTTTTCATTTCTGATTTTGTTAATTTGGACATTTTCTTTTTGTGTTTTAGTTAATTTTGATAAGGGTTTATCAATTTATTGATTTTCTCAAGGAACCAACTCTTTGTTTCCTTGATTATTTGTATTGATTTCTTTGTTTCTATTTTTAATATTTTAGCTCTGAATTAGATTATTTTTTTGCTATCTACTCCTCTTGGGTGTGATTAGTTCTGTTTTTTTTTCCTCCTTTCTAGAGCTTTTAGGAGTGCTGAGAGGTAGTTAGTATAAGATCTCTTCAGCTTTCTTTTTTTAATTGGAGGAACTTTTTGTTCTGAACTTGCTTCTTAGAAGCACTTTCGTTATGCCCCTTAAATTTGGGTATGGTATGTATTCATTTTCATTGAATTTTAGAAATACTTTAAAGTTCTTTCTTTATTTCTAATTTGACCCATTTTTCATTCAAGAGAGACTCATTCAGTTCCTATGAATTTGTAAGCTTTCTTTTGTCAATGTTATTGATGTACAGCTTGATTTCATTGTTGTCTGATAGGACTCAAGCAGTTATTTCAATTTTGTTGCATATGTTGAGGTTTGCTTTGTTTTTAAGTAAGTATTCGGTTTTGTAGAAAGTTCCATGAGGTGCAGAGAAGAAGGTATATTCCTTTGTGTTTGGGTAAAATGTTTTGCAAATATCTGTTAGATCCATGTGGTTTAAAATGTATGTTTGCGCCAGCGTTTCTCTGCTTATTTTTTGTCTGTATACCCTGTCCATTGGTGAGAAGGGGGTAGGTAAGTCTTCCACTATTAGTCTCTGCAGGTCAATGTGTGGTTTAAGCTTTAATAACATTTCTTTACAAACTTGTGTGCCCTTGTGTTTGGGGAATAGATGTTAAGAATTGAAATGTCACCTTGGTGGATTTTCCATTTAATGAGTATGTAGGTTCCTTCTTCATTTCTTTTGATAAGTTTTGGGTTGAAGTCTATTTTGTTAAATATTAAAATGGCTATACCAGCTTTCTTCCTAGGTCCATTTGTTTGGAATATCTTTTTCAGCTCTTTACCATGAATTAATGACTATCCTTCATGTTGAAGTATGTGTCTTGAATGTAGTAAAAGATGACCTTGTTTTCTCATCTGTTTTGTTAGTCTTAACAATGATTATTGATTCCAGGTTTTTGGGTGATGGTGGTGGTAGTGGTAGTGGTAGTGTGTGTGTGTGTGTGTGTGTGTGTGTGTGTGTGTGTGTGTGTGTGTATGTGTTCCCCTCTCCTTTTATTGATTCTGATGTTGTAAGATTATTTATTTCCTATGTTTCCTTGGTTGTAATTCACCTCCTTAGGGTGAATTACAACCTTATATAGGGCTGGATTTATAGATATCATTTAAATTTGGTTTTATCATGTAATATCTTATCTTTGCCATCTATGGTGATTGAAAGTTTTGCTGGGCATAGTAATCTAGGCTGACATCTGTGGTCTCTTAGAGTCTTCAGGACATCTGTTCAGGCCCTCTGGTTCTACGAATCTACATGGAGAAATCATGTGTAATTCTAACCTGTCTACTTTTATTTGTTACTTGGTCTTTTTCCCTTGTAATGTTCTTTGTTCTGTATATGTAGTGTGTTGACTATTATGTTCCTTTTCTAGTTGAACCTGTTTTTTTATGTGTGCTTCTTGTACCTTCTTTATGTTAGGAAATTTTTCTATCATTTTGTTGAAAATATTGTCTGTGCCTTTGAGCTGGGATTCTTCTAATTCCTATATTCCTATTATTCTTAAGTTCAGCCTTTTTACAGTGTCTCAGATTTCTTGATGTTTTGTCTTAAAGTGTTTTAGAATTAAAATTTTCTTTGACTAATGCATCCATTTCTTCCATCATATCTTCAATGCTCACGAGTTCTCTCTTCCATATCTTGTATTCTATTGTTCAAAATTGCATCTGTATTTCTTATTCAATTCCTATTTTTTTTATTTCCATAATTCCCTCACTTTGGGTCTATGGCACTGATTCTATTTCTATTTTCAGGTCTTGAACAGTTTTATCATGATTTTATTTTTTTAATTGAACAAACTTTAGTTTTGCTGAGCTTTACCTTCTATAGTTTTTCTGTTTTATTTTCTCTTTGGTGTGTATTTATACACATTTTTAAAAAAATTACCTAGGGCTGGAGAGATGGCTCAGTGGTTAAGAACACTGACTGCTCTTCCAGAGGACCTGGGTTCAATTCCCAGCACCCACATGGCAGCTAACAACACCCTAACACAGACATTCATGAAGGCAAAACAACAATACAAATAAAATTAAAAAATAAATTAATAAAAAATTATCATTTATTTATTGTTATATTTTGTACATATATATGAGAAGGTACATGTTCAAGATACATTGCACTCATGGATATCAGAGGACAATTTGAGAAGCTGGTTGTCTCATACCACTACATTGGCCCAGAGGTTTGAACTGTGGTGGTCAAGCATGATGGCAGTTCTTTCATTCCTGGCCCTAGTTTTATACATTTTAGTTTTATCATTATACTTACATGTCTATAATAACTTCTCTGCTCATTTACATTTACAATAAAAAGTTCTCCCACATGCTTTTTCTAAGTACCTCCATTCACTTTCTGCACAATTTTTCTGATACAATTTGAAACTTTCCTTGACTTTGATAATCTATGTTCTCTTTGCTTCTATAATGTATCATTCTCAAGCTGTCTTTCAAAGGCTCAAAACAAATTTGCATGGGCTATTTTTAAAGTGATTTCCAAGACTGCAGCTTATAATCAGTCTTCGTCTCAAGTGGCTTCCTGGTTCTTTACTGGAAGCAACCCTTACAGAGCAGGTAGTTTATCTGTTGTCTTAGTCATCATAAACAAGTATTTTAATGCTATGCTATATCCAAAGCTCACATTTCAGTGGCGTGTGTGTGTGTGTGTGTGTGTGTGTGTGTGTGTGTGTGTGTGTGTCTTGAGACAAGGGCTGCTTGTAACCCAGGCTAGCTTGAGATACATGGAAACCCTCCTGACTCAGCCTCTTAAACACTGAATTTATAACCATGAGCCACCACACCCAACACAGTATTTCTTGTGAATATATACTTCTTACTTGTTACTTTCCATTCAAATAATCCTCACAGAGGAATTTTGGGATCATTTTATGTAAGCAACTTTTTCTGCTTGTACCCTGAAGCAATTACCTTTATGGAATATTAACACTTCATTTGATAATTAGAGGTTTGTTGAGTTGTTAATCCCAGTTCTTACCAGAAATGTCAGGCAGTGGTTATGTCTGCCTTATTTTGATTTAGAAATTCCTAGCACAGTTATTGGCCAAACAAAACCAAGTGCTCAATAAACAGTTTGTGGGTCAATAAAGTATAATTGAAAGAGTATTGAGTTTAGAGGTCATAGCCCTAGTCTCAGAGAACCTTGATTTTCCAAACTGTTCACAGTGACTCTGAATCTGTATTTTTTCATTATCAATGTTTTATTGTCCCGACACACTGGAGGAACACAAAGTTCCTCTTATAAAAATGCCTGTTCCTAGTAGTTTCTCAGATGAAAATGTACAATAGTAATATTACTAGCTGTGTGATTTACACAACCTCCTAAGTCTTAGAGTCTTCTTTACTTATTCCCAGGAATTCTTTGTCTCTTTTAAGCCCCTTGGTCTTCATCTTATCACCTTTCTGGCCTACAGTCACACAATTTCCATTGGCATTTTTAAAGGGAAAAACAAACACTTCTCATCTAATTTCTTATATTTATTGCTTTCAAGAAAAGATTCGCATTTCTTTAAGTACTAAATACAGGTAATGGAGATATTGTTCTGAATTTAATTTCAGTCTTTTTGGCCACTGATGTAGTTTGGATGGACAATATACTTTCATTGTAGCCTGTTTGAATTGTTTAGCTCCTAGAAACATTTAGTGACTACTGATATCAACCAAGTATGAATTTCATTTGTTCTTCATGACTTTTGAAGCAAACTTGCAAGTATAGAAAGCTATGTGTCACTTGTTCCCTTTCATCCCATGTACCTGACTGCATGCATGGCTGTGTTTATGTTATAGCCCCTATTGTTTTGCCAAAAAATTCATAGATATGCTATAATTGAGGTGGAGAACAGATGAGAAATGTGAGAATATCCTTTTACTACCAAACTGTCTCAAAATATACTGTTAATGTATACTAACTGATCATTAGATTATAGTCTAACTGGTAATTGTTTATATTTTTGTGGAATACTGGAAAATATTAATTTGAGATTCAAATAAAAATCTATTGTTTAAATCAAAACTTTAAAAACTGTAGGTCAGGAACACCCAAACACAGCCCTCCAGTTTGTTAGGAGTGACACTCAACTTCTAAGAGCTTGACTGTAACATCACTCTTAAGAAGTGACAAGGCCAAATTTTTCATCTAGCAGTCTTCCTTTTTTTAAATGCCAATCATTCTATTCACACAGAACAATTAGAAACAATTTTATAGATCTATATCTTTGTCAAGGAATCACAGTGTGACAATTAAGTCATTAAATAATCCATAGAGAACCTTTTGGTAGCATTCCTTACAGGTACCGATAGGAGAAAAGCAAATCACTGCACATTATCCAATTGACTCTTTCAGCAACATTTGTATTTCTACGTAGTTCAGGAAAAGTTCTGGCTAGTCATTCCCATGCTATTACCATTCATTTAGGATTAAATGATTGCCTGGCAGTGGTGGCACAAGTCTTTAATCCCAGCACTCAGGAGGCAGAGGCAGGCCAATCTCTGCAGTTAGTCTGGTCTACAGATCTGGTTTCAGGGCAGCCATGGCTACACAGAGAAACCCTGCCTAGAAAAAATTTCAAGAATAAAAAACTTGATGACTACTACTGGGTATGTGTTTTCTTCACAATTGAGACAAAGTATCCCTGATTTTAGTTTCATAACAGTTTCTCCTGAGAAGATCAAACTATGCAAGAGAAGATGACAGAACTGATACCATACCATCTCTGCATACTGCCATGCTCAGAGACTGAGAGAAGTGAGACTTTTATGAAGTTTGGGAGCTCAACCCAATGACTTCAATAGTTTTCTAGTCAGTTTTATATTTTATCTTCAAAAGTTGATTATCATGCCTTCTCTGTGATGTCCTGTACACACCCTCACAACCTTTAGCAGCCTTATCTGTTTACCACCAGCCTCCAACGGATCACTTCTGCTCTCAATAGTGAAGCCTTGAATCAAAGGCTCACATGTGGAAATGATAGAGCATGGTTGATCCAGACTGAAATTCAGAAACTATTAGATTAAAAACAGCTGAAATCAAGTTTCCCAGATTTTTCTTCAACCCCACCCCTTTTTAATGTCTGTGAGAAGGAGTAGGTCATAAGGAGGTGCTTTCCACTGCTGATCATGAACAATGAAAAATTCTGCTATTTCCATAGGAAATAATTGACCTGACAAGGCAGCTAGAACTGTAGCTCTCAGAAGCCTGGGTCCCTCTCACATGACATAAGGCACTGTAATTTTACAATCCACATCATCATTCCCATTCCCAGATACTCAACAAATTTTATCCTATCTGCACCAGATGTTTCACCCAATAGTCAAACTTTGTTTCACTTTATTAAAACTTATTCTAGCTTACCTCTGATGATCTATGCTTTCTAGACTATCATTGATTCTTGTAAAATTTCCCAAACTACTAATCCTACTTCTGGGTATCAGAGTCTCCATTTCCCCACTCATTAAGCTAGGGAATCCCTCCCTGGGTTAGACTCTATTTCACCCACATGCCAACAGTCAGATGTTTCAGATACATTTTGGTTCTAGTAGACACATTCTCAGCATGGGTAGAAGATTTCCCTGCCACTAATAAAAAAGATCACAGACAGTTTATAATCTCCTTTTCAGGGAGATCATTCTTTATTCTAGAGTTCCCACCTCCCTTGAATCAGATAATAGCCTTGAATTTACCTCTCAAGTCTCTCAAACTCTTTTTTTTTTTTTTTTTGAGACAGGGTTTCTCTGTGTAGCTTTGCTCCTTTCCTGGAACTTGCTTTGTAGACCAGGGTAGCCTCGAACTCAAAAAGCTCCACTTGCCTCTGCCTCCCAAGGGCTGGGATTAAAGGCATGTGCCACCACCGCCAGGCTGGTTTTTTTGTTTTGTTTTGTTTTGTTTTGTTTTGTTTTGTTTTGTTTTGTTTTGTTTTGTTTTGCCAAAGACCTTAATATCATGTGGCATTTCTACATTACCTACCATCCCCAGTCTTCAAGCAAGATAGAATGAATGAATCACTCTCTCAACAACATTCTTATTAAATTCTCCCAAGAACTCCATACTGATTGGATAAAACTCCTGCCATTGTCTGTCCTGCTAATAAGAGCCCTTTCAAAGAAATCCCTGCTTATCTCCCCTTTGCAAGTTCATGTATGGATGATTATTCTGCCTGGTCTCACATCTCAGCCATCACCTTTCCCTGCTCACCTTCTTAGCCCTCTGTTACACTATGTTCACACTCTTATTCACCATCAGTTGCCTCAGCCTTATGCAGATTCTCTTCCCTCTTTAATCAACAATGAGGATATCGTTCTCTCTGTTCCAGGTCATAATCCCCCTCTTCTTTCTCTAAAATGGACAGCATCCTTCAGGGTCATCCTTACTACCCCAACTAATGCGGAACTCAACTGCTGCCTTCCCTCACTGGATTCATCTTTCACATCTCAAACCTTTTATACCACCAACTCAAGATAATCTTTCTTACATTTTGACTCCAACAGGACCTTGCCTTCTTACATTTCAGAAGATAGCAAAGTCAACCAGCTTGCCTCCCGTCTCAGAAGAATGAGTCCTCACACACCTGTAAAAAAAATAGGTAAAGACTCAAGTCATTACCTATTGGGTAATGCTTTATCTCTTCTCCTTCTCCTTCTTCCTACTCACCCCCATCAGTAGTGAACTCTGTGTATGCAGAATTGAGGTTTAGAAAACCTATACCCAGCAGTTCAACCAGACCACTGGTATGGTAGGATCAGGAGACGGATCACCAGCAGGTTATCAAGAAGAGATATTTATCCCTAGAACATCAAAATCATTTCTAAAACACGTATCCCCCATGCTTGCTTACTACATGATCAAACTAGAGATTACTGCCAGTGCTGGCCAGAAACATATGGAGGCTGTCCTTATTGGTTCTTCTAGGAGACATAACACATATTCAGGAGCACTCTGCCTTTTATGAAGAATGGGGAATCTTTTGTATCCTAATTAAGGACCTATGTGTCCCCAGATGGGAGATGGGAGTCATTGGTAAGCTTTACTGAAGCATTTATCACTGCTACCCATCAGGCATACTCAAAATACAGAAGGTGCACATTCCACTCTCTTGAGCCTTAGGTATAGATACAGTAGAAGAACTGGTAGTGTTGATGCTTTGTAATTTTCACAGTTAAACAGTATTTTACCTTATTAGATGTGTGTCAATCTCCCCCAGGGAGTTTTTCAGGGCTCTGTGTAAAGAACAAAAAGGCCTGGGTCCTTACTAGGATTAAGGATTTTCTTTGTATTATGATAGTGACTTGGGTTTAGCTCTTTGGTAGCTCACATGGTGTTTAGCATTTTGAAAAAAAAAAACTTTGACCTTATAATTGGTTAATTTCTGAGTGGAGTTTTTTAATCTCATAAGCACATACTTCTCTGAAACATGACTCAAGCATTTTGAAATGAAATAAAGAGTAATAAGTATATAACCCAAGGGCATGCAGAATAGATTAAAAAGCTGTAGGTTGGAGACAGGGAGAAAGATCATAAGGATTATTAGAGCTTTGATTGAGAACTGAAGAGGGAAGACAGAATGGAATGTTGAAAGAAATAGGGGGAAAAGGCCTGAAGACAAATGTTACATATTTTACATGAAAGTTTATAGGACAAAGGCTCAAAATTATTTCCTAGTTTAGGAAAATATAGACAGGAGATTTAGGATGCTAAGATAATATTTAATAAAGTACAGCTTGTTTTTAAATTTTATTTATTCAATCCTTAAATAATTTATTATTTTTAACAAAATGCATATATTTTTATGTGTTTCTGTGTGAGGATACATACAGGAGTGTAAACACTGTGCAGACCAGGAGAGAGTGTTTGATTCATTGGAATTGAAGTGGTTGTGCTGCCTGCATGTAGGTGCTTGGAATTGACCTAGGCTCCCCTGCAGAGCAGTGAAAGTTCTTAATCACTGAGACATCTCTCCAGCCATGAAGTGATTTTTAGTATCTTTAGAGAGACCTGAAGAAGATGGACTCACAGCAGATGTTCCTGGGATACCAGAAATTATATTTTCTTAACTACAGTTATAAAACAGAAAATATAGAACTAAGGTTAGGATATTAATTCAAACCTTTGGTGTAATGAGTGGCAAATAGAAACAAAAATACACAAGAAAATACAATGGATTTATGATCAATTAGAATTGGTATTCCAAATTCTGTGAAACATTACGCTCAATTTTACCCTTTCAGTATCAAATATAATTCATGCACTCATTCATCACCAAAACAACAACAACAAAATCCATTACATAATTAGAACCAGAAAAACAGTGATCTTTACATTCTTTTCATATCTCCTGTCCATTACTTGAATTCCCTCCTTCCTCATTCCCCTATAGTTAGCTTTTCTTATTGTCTTTTAATGTTATATAATACTCACATGTACATCTGTTTAAATATATTCATGTATTATTAGCTAGACTCTATACATGTAGATTCCCCATTCTTCATAAAAGGCAGAGAGAACATAGTTTATTTCTGAAGCTATGTATTCTTGCTTTATATACAGTATACATTCACCATTTCCCTGAATTTTCTTTAATTTCACTATCTTTAGATGTTAAGTTAAAGGAATACTACTCAGTATTCCATTTAATGCATGCACAGGTTTTTCATTATTCATTCATCAGTTGAAGGACAACGAGATTGACTCCAATTGTTTGCAATAGTGAATAAAAGAGAAATAAGTATATGGGTGCAAATATCTCCATGGTAGAATTCTCTGCATGTATACTCAAGTATGGAATAGCTGGTACATACAACAGTTCTATCTGTATTTTTTCTTCCTTCCTTCCTTCCTTTCTTTCTTTCTTCCTTCTTTTTTAAGAAATAATCAACATAATAAAATTATTAACTATTCTTAAATTAAATAAATCATTAATAAAAATTTAGTAAGACTATTTTAGTTGAATGTACTATTTGGAAAAGCAAACTAGATATCACCTTTTCTCTCCCATGAGTCATATGTCTTTAGTTGCTTAGTATGCAGAGGTGGACATGGATAACTGCAAGTTTCAAACTCTATCAACAACATTACTTATTCTACTACATTACTCTTAGAAAACGTCAATTTTTGGTGTAGTTAGTATGTTCTATTATATGTGTAGTTAGTATGTTCAAGTGTAGTAAACAGTTTCATTTCCCAGGCCTTCTTCATATATTCATGTCTAACTCTGTAAAGCTGGATACTGCTCTGAGTTAAATATTACTATTTTCTCTAAAATCAATAATCTACATCTCTATAAGATATTAGGCTCCTTCCTCGACAGTTTCCCTTCAGTTTCATAGCTACTGGTGTTCACTTTTTTGTTTCTTTGTAATGCTAAACTTTCTACAAGAATACAATGTCTGTCTACCAAATGTCTCCCAACTTTAGTATTCAGAACTCATTGTTTTGCAAAGGAATTAAACAACGAATATGCTAAAGGAGTTGCAGAACAGACACCTGAAGTACATACATTATTTATATCTATTAAAAATGCCAGTTCAGTGAGCATTCATGTAGCTGAGCTGGGGAAATGTAAGCCCCAAGCTGTCATCGATAAATGCCCAGCCTGAGAATTTCAAAAGGCCATTCAAAGAAGGACACAGAGATGTGGAAATACAAAGCATGCAAATGTCAGGAGTTGATGTGGTTTTACTCATGTTTATCCCTTGCAAAATTATGTTAGGTTCTACATTTTCTTTTACACCTAACTTCAACAGGGGTTGTACTCCCTCACTGAAACTTCTAGCCAATACATAAAGTCTCAGGAGTCTTCTGGGTATGAATGAATTTTACATAGAAAAATGTTAAATTTCCTTGAACAAATGTAATTAGTTTTTTTTTTTTTTTTAAATAAGGATGATGGACTATGGAGAATATGTCAGAATTTCTTCTAGTGCAATTGAGATATTTCTCTTCAATGGGAATACGTTGAATAGCATTTTATATTTGTTTGTATGTATGTATGTATGTATGTATGTATGTATGTATATGTTAGTTAGGGTTTCTATTGCTATGATGAAAAACCATGATCAAAAAGCAAGTTGGGCCGGGCGGTGGTGGTGCACACCGTTAGTCCCAGCACTCGGGAGGCAGAGGAAGGCAGATCTTTGTGAGTTCGAGGCCAGCCTGGTCTCCAAAGCAAGTTCCAGGAAAGGCACAAAACTACACAGAGAAACCCTGTCTCGAAAAACCAAAAAAAAAAAAAAAAAAAAAAAGCAAGTTGGAGAGGAAAGGGTTTATTTGGCTGCACTTCAGTATTGTTGTTCATCATTGAAGGGGGTCAGGACAGGAACTTAAACAGGGCAAGATTCCAGAGGCAGGAGTTCATGCAGAGGCTGTGGAGGGAAGCTGTTTACTGGCTTGCTCAGTCCACCTTCTTATAGAACCCAGAAGAAAAAGCCCAGGGATGGCACCCCCCACCATCAGCTCTCCCTTGATTGCTAAATGGGAAATGCCTTACAGCTGGATCTCAGAGAGGCATTTTCTCAACTGAGGCTCTTTCCTCTGATGACTCTAGTTTGTGTCAAGTTGACACACAAAAGCAGCCAGTACAGTATGTATGTATGTATGTATGTATGTATTTTATGATTCTAAAACTCTATCAGAAATGTCTAATAAATTATTGGAATTACCTGATGCCATGTATCTACAAAGTAAAATAATATATGTATATTATTTCAAAATATAATAAGTATCCATATCCTTACTTTAAATCTCAAAAGATAATTAAATTTATCAATATTTGAAGCTACTCTGGTATCATAGTCTAATCAAGGTCTCTCATAAAAATTAAAAAAGAAATGATATCCTGGGTTTTGTTTGATCATTTGGTGATTTTTCTTTTCTTCCTTGTGGTTTTACCATATGTGTTTTCTTTTACATGGGGCAAGACATCTTTGATGATGAATTAAATGTCTGTTTCCTTCTACTCTACAAAAATCTCTTTACTATACTAAGGGAAAAGGTAAGTGAAGACATACCAAGTTTAAGAACAAAGGGCTTATTTGAGTCAAGATGAATGTCTACCCAAAGAAATGATGTCTAAGAGATTGGGTTTTATGGTTTCACAACAACAACATAAACAAACCAAGCAAGAATGATACAGCAAACCATTTTTTATAGTTACATCATTCAACAAAGACACTGATTAATATGTATTCACCTGGTTATACATGCAGAAAATAATTCTGATATGCAGGAACAATCAAGCCCCTTTTCCAAAATTATGCTACTTTTTAGTAACATCAGTTCATTCATCAAAAAATAGTGATTAAAGATTAAACTGAGCAGAAATGGGACTTTATAATCCATGACTTTATAGTGATTGTTCCACAACCCATATGTACCAGGGCTATGCAGAGTTTGCAGATCTGCTTTCTTTATTAATGTTTTTTGACTCTTGCATCATGTTTGAACTTCTTTGGTAAAAGTGTCCAAAAATTTATAAAAATTAGAAAAAATGTGGTAAATTGAGAAAAAACATCATTAGTAGTAAGAGAAATTGATAGACTTTTTTAAATTTAATTTTATTTTTTATTTTACAATACTATTCAGTTCTACATAATAGCCACAGATTCCCTTGTTCTCTCCCTTCCTGCCGCCCTCCCCTTCCCCCCAGCCCACCCCCTATTCCTACCGCCTCCAGATCAAGGTTTTTGTTTGGATAGTTTTTGTGTTTAAGACAGGGTCTCATTAAGCCTAGCAACCTGGAACTCATATTATCCTCCTGCCTTAACCTCTTGATTGTTGGGAATACTAGTGTAAGTAACCACACTTTCTTCAAGACATTTATTTTCTAAAATGTTTATGAAATTGTCCTCATTCATAAAAATGTACAACTACATGCAAAAATGACTTGGACATGATAAATTTCTGTGGAACTCCAACAAGTATCAAGCCTCCCTCTCTTTTTGTTCTGTATTAACCTTAAACTAAAAAAGAAAGTGGAAGCTTCACATATTTCACTTCTTCCAAGGAAGTGATTTGTTATCAGCTCACAGCAATGGCACACTTTCTTTGTAGAGACATGCTTGCCTGTTAGAGCTGTACAGCATGAAGCAGCTTTATAAAATGAGGCATTCACGTTCTGATGATCTGTTTCCTTTCTATTGACAACGAAAAAAGGCTAAAGTTGTGCAGCTGCACCATTCCCATGATGCATGTACTTTTACCTTTATAGAAACCCAATGAAGTTTCCTTTTAGTATGCATAAAGCTCAGGAGACAGGCACACAATAAAGTTCCTTAGACATTCTCTGAATATTTTTTTCCAGCTCCACTTCTCTGTAAGGCTGGCTGGCTTGGGAAGAAAAAAAAATGAATAGATGATTCACGAGGGTTAAACATTGCCAGCTGATACTTTATACTAGCTGCAGATGGAGCAGTTTCTTTTTAAAGGCAAAGTTCAAGTCTTCACACAAACAACAATTAGAAAAGTTAATGAGACTCATTTTATTTAAACAATTTTAGTTCAGCTGTGAGGAAGCTCAGCCCTTGAGTACATTATGAAACAACTGTATTTAATTAAATGTTGGTGCCACAGTGAGCAGCTGAACATATTCTGTTTCTTAGCATTAATTTGTTTATATGGACTTTTTCTCATGTAAACTTTCTATCACCTTCTAACTTTGGTTTTTGTATTTATCATCTTCATAGACCATGCCTCAGTTATATGTATTAAAGAAGTATGGATTGCATGCCTATTGTTTGCTAACAACTGTGTCAAACCATAGAAATATAGTACTCTCATCACTTAACATGTCCAAGCAGATGGCCAGGACATCATTAAAGATTCCATGATATTTCTTTCTCACTCTGCTCTGTACTCTTTGTACATATATATATATATATATATATATATATATATATATATATATGATGGTTTAGTACAGTGGTTCTCAGCCTTTGGGTTATGACCACTTTGGGGGATCAAATGACTTTTTCACAGGGGTCACATATCAGATATCGTGCTTATCAGAGATTTACATCACAATTCATAACAATAGCAAAATTAGTTATGAAGTAGTAATGAAAATGATTTTATGGTTGGGGGTCACCACAACATGAGGAACTGTATTAAAATGTAACAGCATTAGGAAGATTGAGAACTACTGGTTTAGTGTATCGCTAACAAGTGTCACACTGCTGGCAAAAGAAAAATCATTAACTCTTAAATGAAAAAGAATTGATAATGTCTGCTATAGACATGTGAGGAACAAAGATCAGAAAAAAAGGACACTGTGGGAAGTAAAAACCAGATATGTCTTCCTTTTCTTTTAGCTTACAATCAAAAATGACATTCTATGATTTCCATTTTGTATTTATCTGTGGTTCATTTGAACTTTACAATCTATGCACAAACTATATTTACTATCGATCATTTTTGTTATATAACATGCTTAGGTAATTTTGTATTTTATAATTTTGAGCATTAAATGACCATCCCAATAAATTATATAACCATAAAGTTTTATGATTCTTATATTCAGGCACCAGAGACTAATTTATTACTTAAAGTCTTCAGTCATCTGTTCTTTTCACATTTGCTTTTTATTGAAGTGTACATGATTGTATAAAATAGATTTTATTACCTTATTTTCATACCTGTATATAATATAATTGTTCATGCTTCCTCTCCCATGTGCCTACTACTTCTACTAGTGTCTTCCCATTCTTCAGTTGTCCTTGTTTTATTCTTCTATCATTCTTTTAAGATTCACATATTAGAGAAAAATGCAATACTAGTTTTTCTTAATGCACTTAAATTTGCCTCACACCATGGTTGCTGACTCTTTTCCTCTTGCCACAAATGACATACTCTGGCTCTTAATAACTTACCAATATTTCAACATGGATCCTAGACATTCCTTCTTTCTCTATTTGTCCATAGAGAGACACCCAGACTAATGATTGCTAGTCTGCAATGAGTACTGCTTTTAATAAAAAGGGTATGCAAATATCTCTGTGGAATGATGACTTGCAGCCCTTGGGGTATGAACAAAGCAATCCTATAGCTGGATTATATAGTATTTATAATTTTAGGTTTTTTAGAAATCATGTATAATTCTAGAGTGTCTAGTCCTTTCATGTTACCAACCACAGGACATAAAGATTCCCTTTCCTCCTCAATTCCCTAATATTTTCTTCTTGATAAGAACAATATTTGTTGGTTTTCTTTTTTACTAACTTTTAAAATTAGAATATAATTACATCATCTTACCTTTCCCTGTTTTGACTCCAAGCTCTTCTATGTCTTTTCCATCAAACCCTCCCATGTGCTCCCTACTATCTCTCAAATTATGTCCTCATATATATAATTTTATTATATATAAATATATTATATATATGAATTTTAGTATATATAATAAAATGTGTGTGTGCAAAAATATATAAATACAACCTGAGTCAGTTTAGTGAGGCTTGTGTTTGTATGATCCCAGGACTGACCACTTTGTACTAGACAACCAATCTAAGGGCTTATCATTAGCCAATAGTAGTTTTTTTTTCCTAGAAGTGGAACACAGTCAGAATTCCCTCATCCCAGTTGGCCATGTCTATTGAAATTGGCATTCATTGTTCAGTTCTTGTTTAGGCAGCCATACCATTAGGATATAGTAGGTCTAGCTGCCCTGTCATTTCTAGGAATTAACAGTCTCACAGCAGACTTCCTGATCCTCTGGGTCTTGTAATCTTTTTGCTTCTTTTTCTTCCCCAGCAGTCCCTGAATCTTAGGTATCATAGTTTTATTGCCGATATATCTTTTGAGTTTGGACTCTACAGGATCTATTGATCTCTATTTTTTCCACAGAAACTCACTTGATGTATTCGTTGATACTCTATTCTCAACAGGTAAGAAATAGAAAAAAGTCTTAATGTTTTTTAAAGGATAAAGGGTTGAGAAAATGTGATACATACTTTTTCTTTATTGCTTTGACCAAGTTTTTGACAGAAGAAATCTAAAGAAGGAGAGGTTTGTTTTGTCTTTGTTCCACTTAAAGGAGATGCAGAGTGGGATGATGAGAAGTTTCAGTCAGGGCACTGGGAGGTCCAGGCTGCTGTTTTTCTTATGTTGGCAGATCTGTCAAGAGACCTCTGACTAGAAGTAGTGCTGCTGGGCTGTAAGCCTTAATGACTTATGTCAGTCAGGCCACACAAAGCGCATTTCGACCTCTCAAAATATTTCCAAGAGTTGGGGACCAAGAGTTCAAACACTGAACCTGTCAGGATACAGCATTTAATCCATGACAGTAGTCAACTGCAACAAGACACAATCACATAGAGTATTGTTTTGGATTTCCCTGATGGTTCCGGTTCTGAAGATTATTTTGGGTATTTATTGATCAATCAAATGCTTTTTCAGAAGTGCTTATTCAGCTCCTTTTATCATTTGATTGAATTATTGGATTTCTCCCTGAAAATCACTTCCAGAAAAATGACAAGGTATAAAAACAACATGCAAATATCAATGGGTTTCTTAAATCTTAACAAAATTCATGAGAAAGAAATCCCTTAAAAATATTCCCCTACTTAAACTAAGAAATAAACTTAAAACATATATGAAGTACTTTGATAATGGAAATTCTAAACCCTTAAAGAAATAAACTGATGACATTTTGAAATAAAAATCTACCCTATGTTCATGTCTCAGAAGAATTGAACTCTAAAGTGGCCATATTACCCTCCCCCCGTATCAATAATCATCCCCATTAAATTCCCAATGATATTATTCACAGAATGAGTAAAAAAAAACTGAAGTTAGTATGGGATTTAAAAAAAAATGTGAATACACAAAGCAATCTTGAGGTAAACTAGTAGAGTTATTACAACACAGTGACTTCAAATTATGTTATAGAGCCCTCATAATAAAAGCAGTATGATACTGAACAAATAGATGTTAGATTAATAGAATCAGAAGATCCCAGAAATAATCCTGCACAGCAACAATCATGTGATTTAAACTATTATTTAAATTTAAAATATCGGATAAAAGATAATCTTTTTGACTAGTACTTCTTGGAAAAATGATTATCCACATGTAAAGAATGAAATTAGATCCTTACCTCCTACCTTACAAAACTCAACTCAAAGTGGATCAAAGGCACTACTTGAAGATTTGAAACTTTTAAAGAACTATAGGAACACACTGGAAAAGCACTTCATAAATAAAAGGGTTTGATAACACTCTAAGATTTCAGGACATAATAGCAATACTTAACAATTAGGACATCATCAAACTCAAAACTTCTCTCAGAGCAAATGAAATAATAGGGAACAGATCCCACCTGAAGAATGTGAAATCTTAGCCAGACTTCATGAGGCAGGATTCATATCCATATATAATACATTTATTTTTAGTCTAAGTCTTCTTGTGTATCTAGTCTGAAATTCAGTGTAGATACATGACCTTGAACTCATGTTCATCCTGCCTCAGACTCACCAGTGCTAGATTTACAGGCATGAGCTTACAGTGGCTTTGTGACAGAATTGCTGTCTAAGTTAATGTATGTTTCAATAAACCTTGTTCACCATTTGCCAATATGTCTAAGCCATATCAAAACACAAAGCCAGAGGTTTTATTCACCTTTATTGGAAAACAGATTTATGGTTAGGTTTTATTTTTCAATTACAAAAAAATTTTTGTATATTACCTTAAATCATGCAAGTTCTTTATAGTCTCCATTTGACAATTATTTCCAGGTGTGTGTTTTTCAATGCATCATTACATGCAGCCAACAAATACTGAATTTCTGAGTTTATAAACATTACTTTCAAATTTCTGTATTCCACTGAATCAAACAGCCAGCCAGGGCTTATTTTATAGAGTATTCATAAGTTGGGCAAATAGTCAGCCAGAATAAAGTTTATTGAAGGTTTGGACATGAAAATATAAATTCCAAAGGGGTGGGATTAAAAATTTGTAACATTCTTTAAAGAGAGTGAATAGCTTGGAAGTTTAGCAGGCTAGGTAAAGAACAACTTTACAGGTATATAAGCACTGAGGTGGAGAAGTGTTAATAGAACATTAATGTAAGCTAGATCGATCCTGAGGTACATTGAAGACTTTGGTATGAATGCCAGATTTCACCAATGTAAATCTGCTCCTTCCCTCCTCCTTTCCTTCCTTCCTTTTTTCTCTTTCTTTCTTTCTTTCTTTCATTTTTCTCCATTTATTTGTTCATTTTCTTTATCTTTTTAAACTTTTTTTCTTAAATTTTTAGATTATGATATAATTATAACATGTTTGCCTTCCCTTTTATTACCCCAAACCCCACTATACACTTATGTGCTCCCTTTCAAATCATGGTCTCTTTGTACATTGTTATTGCATAGATATATATTTTTTGGAATCAGATTCTGTGTTAGCTAACAAAGAATACATAGTTAATCCATTTCAATTTGGCATCTTTGGGGAATCTTTTATGTTGTCATAGTAGATCCTTTCAAAATTTGCTGCTATCAGTAGCTAATCATATTTCATCTGCATCCTTTATAAGTGAATGATAAATTCCTTTGTGACAAGAATTCTTTGGTTAAAATTTTTCTTAATATACAAAGCATCCTGTTTCTTTGGGCAGTTACATTTGCTGGCCTCTGGAGAGTAGGATGCTTATTATGCCCAGTCTCACACATGGTTGAGTTTTCTCTTTATTTTGAAGTCCCAAGTCACATGAAAATGTGATGTTCTTAAAAGTAGGGAAACCACGACTACAAAGTTCTGATCAAGCAGACACTCTCTAGAGCATTTTCTCATCTATCTCAGCATTTGAAAGACAGTTTAGTCCCCAATTAGCTGAACTGAATTGAGTCCCAAATGCTGTAATGCTTGGCAAATTCATTTCAAGCTTGGTAAGAGAATTAATTATGAATTTGAAATAAAGCATTGGCTTTAATCAGAGAGAGGTAAAAATTAATTTTCTATCCATGCTTTAGGAAATGAGAAAAGGTAATTAAAACAAATAATGATTGAAAAAAATTATAACTCTACCTTGACAAAATACCTCCCCAAAATAATAAAAATCAAATTCTGTGAAAGTCGTATTGGCAACAATGACAAGGAAATGTACATATGTTCTGAACCATGAAATGCTTTTATCAGCCAATGACTAGTGTATCTTTCTTAAAAATGAGTGGAATTCTCCATGGTTGAGAAACAATAATCAGAGCTACTGATCTTATTTAAGCTTTAATTAAAGCCACACTCAAGAAAGCTGTGAATCAAATTATCTCTAAGAGTCTTGGACAAAGAAGTCACAAAGAGTCACTGTTTCTGGAATTTTGCATCCAGCTCAATTATTAGATAAGCATTTGATTTAATTATCTTCCTGTAGACTTCACCTGCTCACCATCCTCAGAGAAGATGGGTGCACAGGGTCACCATATGTTTATTGTTTCTGCCTAGTGGCAACATTTTTTTCTTTAATTATATATATATATATAATGTTTATTATGTACATTTATATATTTTATATGCAATATAACATATTGTGTGTATGAGCAATATGTGTGTGTTTGTCTCTTTTTATGTATATATGTATATATATATAGCACATAAAATGGTATTAGACTTATTACACAAAGTAAATTATAACAGGAAATTTTCCTCTGTGTTGATTCTGTAAGGACCTCAGGAGAGCTTAATTCATTTTGTTATCATTTTTAATATTTAATTTTTGTTAAGATATATTTTCTGAATTTCTTCTATGTTGTATTCTGCAAGAAAGCAAAGAAAGAAAAAAAATGAACAAACAGTTGAAGGAAATGAATAAAACTATGTAAAACCTGAAAATGGAAATAGAACCAACAAAGAAATCATAAACTGAGGGAATTCAGGAAATAAAACATCTAGGGAAGCAAAAAGGAACTGTGGAGGTCAACTTCACCAGCAAAGTATAAGAGATGGAAGAGAGAATCTTAGGCCTTTTAGCTACAGTAGAAGAAATACATACATTGATGAAGGAAAATATTAAGTCTTAAAAAATTCTGACACAAAACATTCAGAATATCTAGGATACGATAAAAAGACTAAATCTAAGAGTAAAAGGAATAGAGGAAGGAGAAGAATCCAAGCACAAAGACCCAGAAAATGTTTTTCAGGAAAATCATATAAGTCAATTTTCCCAGCCTAAAGAAGGACATACCTATAAAGATACAAAAACATACAGGATACCAAAAATATTGGGCCAGAAAGAAAATCCATTTGACACATAATAATCAAAACACTAAATGTACAGAAAAAGGGAAGAATATTAAAAGTTCAAGGGAAAAAAAAAAGTAACATATAAGGGCTGACTGATTAGAATTATACCTGAAGTGTCAATGTAGATTCTAAAAGCCAGAAGGGCCGGGACAGATGTCCTGTAGACTCTAAGAGACCACAGATGCCAGGTGAGATTACTATAACCTGCAAAATTTTCAATAACCATAGATTGAGAAAAGAAGATATCCCAAAATAAAGTCATATTTAAGCAATATCTACAAATGCAGCCCTACCTACAGAAGGTACTAGAAGGATCACTTCAACCCAAGAATATTAAATACACCCAGAAACACACAAGAAATAAGTAATCCCACACCAGCAAAACCAAAAGAAAGGAAGCACACACACACACACACACACACACACACACACCACCACCACCACCACCACCACCACCACCACCAATAAAATAACAGGAATGACCTGTAATCAGAGGCTTTTCTCTGTCCTGCCCCATCCCACAGTCATTTCCAAATAATCACTCAGAGGTTTATATTACTTGTAAATGTTTGGCCAATGGCTCAGGATTATTACTAGCTAGCTCTTACATTTCAACTAACTCATTTCTATTAATCTATATATCATCAGGGAGTCCATAGCTTACTGTCTCTCTGACATCTTCCTTGTGCAACTGGAATGTGTCCCTCAATTCCACCTCCCTTCATATCTGTCTTCACTTTGAATGTACTGCTTAACCTTGGCTATTGGCCAAAACAGCTTTATTTTTCAACCAATGAGAGTAACATATATTCAAAGTGTACAAAAAGACCAATCCCCACCTTTCCCCTTTCTGTCTAATCAAAAAGGAATTTTTTTTTATTTTAACATAGTTAAATTTCATACAAAAAACAGTTATCAAGCAAGATTTACAGTTAAGATATCTAGTCTATTTGTATTTGGCAAATTTAAAGAAAATATTCCATTGTCTATCCTATCTTTATTAGTCTAAAGTTTCATATCTAATTTACTTTTTATCATAACTAAGGAAAACTATAATTATAACTAGCTAGTCTTCAACTTCATCAAAGGCTCCAGAAGGATTTAATATCACCTGAGTAAACAGGAACTGCATTGCAAGCAACTTCCAAATTTCTAGAAACAACAGAGACATCTGATTGCCTGGATAGTTGCCCAAAGTTCTTCTGTAACATTGGGGTATCCATATTCAGCCCACAGGTCTATAGTATCTGGCAGACTTTTCAGTGAAGCAGGAAGTTTGAACAACTGTCCTGCCTAATTGGCAAAATTCATCAGTCACTTTCCTCTGTGTCTTGCAGAATGTTCAGAAGCGTCTTCTGTGAAGCAGGAACCTGAAAAACCATCCTTCCTTGTGTTGGCAAAGTTTATCCATCACTTTCCTGTGGGTCTTGCATGTCCAATTTGGAGCATACTTTCAAGCAATCCAAATAAGAGCAGTTT
The DNA here is from genome assembly GCF_004664715.2 of Peromyscus leucopus. Classification (NCBI taxonomy): domain Eukaryota; kingdom Metazoa; phylum Chordata; class Mammalia; order Rodentia; family Cricetidae; genus Peromyscus; species Peromyscus leucopus. Next base: position 8,101,420 of record NC_051064.1, on the reverse strand, counting down.
CTTGCACAAATGGCTAGCCTTGCCACATTGAAAGCAAACTCCATAGGGAGTATCCTCATTGCCCATTATACTCTTTGTAGTAATTGATGCTGCCAGGAGCAGATATGTCTCACTGTTGAGAAAAGTCTAAGTTATCAAAACATTTTAAATGTCATATTCTGTAGGTCTTCGAAGTGTTTGAAGTTTCCAACCTTATTGAAATATATCTTTGTATACCTAAAAAATGTAACTAATATGGCTATGAGTTTGACTATTATAGATGACAATTATTCTGTAATTTTTAATTATAGATTACATTTTAAATGAGCTGCATAAACATAATATCTTTAACAAGAGTAGAAATATACATACATTATAACAAAATTGATTTTAAATTTGTATCAACAAACTAAAATCCACAACAATGTAAAATATCTTGGATTAAACTAAATTCAATAACATACCTTTTTCCATAATATTCTACCCTTTTCCCCATCATTTCTATTTCATATTCCCCTTTCTGCTTTAGAAAGAGATTGACTATGACCATTAACAATTTATAACCAACCCCCCTTAAATGAAATCAAACATTCATAAACAATATTTTGGGAATCTGAGTGAGGTTCTCTAGACTACTTTCTGCTGATTGGAAGCAGTGGCAATCTTATGGGGACCCTGAGAAAATTTAGAGTTATGGTCAAGTACTGACTGTTGTATTTTGCGAGGATGGTCCATCTTAGTCAGCAGCCTTAAAACTGTTTTGAATGCTGGGTCATCTGAGCCATCCTTTTTATTGGTGCCTGGTCCCCTTGTTCTGAAAATATATAAACTTTTAAAGGTAGCATATTTCTGTGTATTAGTTTAAATATTAACTATGTATTATACACAAACCAGCCAAAGGAACTTTTTGTTTTGGGTTTGAGCAGTTAAAATATATAATCACATGTTTAGTAGTTACTTTAGATTTTTTTTCCATCTCTATAGTCAGGATTTTCAGGGTGTTTTCCTTGATCAAATATGACCATCTTTAACTTTGAATGAATACATAGCTTCTAATTTCCTGTGGAAACAAAAACATAACTTTCCCCTCAAAGTGGTGTACCTTTTGACTTCAATTTTGGAGTAAAGATATTTTTAAAATATGTCAGTTGGTTTAATTTAGCAGCTTTTATAATAAAATGTCTCACAACAGTCAGAAATTTTAAAGATAACACAATAATATATGTAATCCAAACTTTCTGTGCATTTTCCATCCTCATGTGACTCATTTTCTTTATATTACTTTACTCCCCTTTCTAAGGACTTCATTTTATTATTTTAAATCAACATTTTAATGTAAGGTGGTATTTTTTTCTTTTTTTCTCTCTCAAACCCAAGCACATCTTTTAAACATACCATGACCTATTTAGAGGTCTTTCTCATTGAATCTGTTTTTACTGTGTTTTTAATCCTTTCTGTCTGTATGAGCAAAAAATCTTAACCTACCCTGCAGTATGCTGCTTGAGCTTGCACTGATAGCTTAAGCTTGCAGGCAGTGGTTGGGAGAAGCCTCTCTGTACTGTGGCCACTGTGAAAGACTTCAGAAGTCCACCATGTGGCTTGGCTCATGGCAGTTGGTTGCCAGCTTCATTCCATGGGCACTGTGACTGACACGAGAGACTAGGAAGCCCAGTGTGGCTCCATTTCTGTGCCTTAGAACCTTTTTTTTTTTTTTTTTTTTTTTTTTTTTTGGTTTTTCGAGACAGGGTTTCTCTGTGTAGCTTTGCGCCTTTCCTGGAGCTCACTTGGTAGTCCAGGCTGGCCTCGAACTCACAGCGATCCACCTGGCTCTGCCTCCCGAGTGCTGGGATTAAAGGCGTGCGCCACCAACGCCCGGCCTCCTTAGAACCTTTTTAAAGCTTTCTTTCTCATGTTTTATGTGAATGTATGTGTGGCACATTTGGCACCATATGTAATCAGATGTTTTTCTCTGTCTCACCCCATCCAGAGCCATTTTCAAGTAGTCATTCAGAGGCTTATATTAGTTATAAATGTTTGGCCAATTCTTAGAATTTTTACTAGCTAGTTCTTCCATTTAAAGTAACCCATTTCTACTAATCTATGCATCACCAATCTTGTTCCTTAGACAGCTGGATTTCATCTCTTAATTCCATACTCCTTCATCTCTGTCTTCAGTTTAAGTGTACTACCTAACATTATTCTGCCTTTCTATTGGCCAAAATAACTTGTATTTATTAACCAATGAGAGCAACACATATTCAAAGGGTACAAAAGGACCATCCCACAGGAGTGAACAATCATTGTTCATTGATATCTCTCAATCTGAAAACACTCAGTTCCCCCAATAAAAAGACACAGTCTTAACAGAATTGATGCAAAAACAGGTTCCTTCCTTCTGCTGCATCTAAGACATACACTTCAACAACAAAGATAGACTTTACCTCAGAGTACAGGTTGCAAAGAGATTTTTCCAAGCAAATGGACCTACAAAGCAAGCTTGTATAGTCATTCCAATATCTAACAAAATAGACTTCAAATCAAATTTAACCAAAAGTCAGGGAAGGACTTTTCATAATGATCAAAGGAAAAATCTACCAAAATGATGTTTCAATTCTTAACATCTATGCACCAAACATAAAGCTACACATGTTGTAAAAGAAACATTGCTTTAAAACACATATTGACTCTCACACATTGGTAGTAGGAGTCTTCAATACTCCACTCACACCAACGGACAGGTCATTCAAACAAAAATTAAACACTGGAGCTAACAGACATTATAAACCAAATGGACCTAACAGATATGTACTGAACATTCCACCCAAACACAAAAGAATGCACTTTCTTCTCAGCACCCCATGGAACTTGCTTCAAAATTGACCACATACTTGGTCACAAAGCAAGTCTCAACAAATAAAATTGAAATATTAATAACAGAAAGCCTACAAATTCATGGAAACTGAACATATCTCTTCTAAATTATAACTGAATAAAGGTAGAAATAAAGAAATTAAAGACATTCTAGAATTCAATGAAAATGAATATACAACATACAGAAGGAAGCTTCAGTATTCAAAATTTTCTGACTATATTTGGATATAATTTTGGACTGATTCTCTTTTTACAAGTACCACCCACCCCCTCATTAAGATGTCACTTTTGTTGTAGTTGAAACAATTCTGGTGTTACTTCCTAGGCAGTGTTATTTTTTCCACAGTTAACAGTGACACTGAGAAACATTTGATATGTAAATGAATGTGCTTTAATGGCCTAGTCTGATGCATTGGCTGCTTGGAAACACCTGTGGCCCTATAACACAGCAGATGCAGACACCTGCAACCTTTCCCTGACTCACTGCCCCAGTCCTTTGTTACTGTTTTTTGTCATATGATCACACAGTATCAATACAATCTTAGTGATTTTTGCAGGACACAATGTGCTATGATCAATAATAGGCATTATGTTCCTGACTTCAAAATTTCTTTAAAATTATTTTATGTTGCTAAATATTTTATAAAATTGAAGTTTAAATTTTTATATGATTACAAGTATATAATCTAGAGGCAATTAATGAGTTTTTTGTACAAAACAGAAAACTTTCTTCTGCATTTCTAATAGTAAATTTAAAGTGAATTTTCAAAAGACTATAAATGTAGTTCAATTATCATGAAAATGAAAAAAAGCCTGTTAGAAATTGTTAATAATGCCAAGAATAGACTTCTTAGTAGGTGTTTTCCAGTTTATATTAGAATATAATTTCTAAAGCAGTTCTGATATTTAAATTTATTTTTTCTATTCAAATTTAGATATTTAGTCAACATTTGGTTATTATATATTTACTTTGCTTTAAATTCTGTTATTAAAAGATGAAAAATACAATAAAATAACAGACTTAGTGTTTATGTTGTCTCTAATCTATACGGCCGGGCGTTGGTGGCGCACGCCTTTAATCCCAGCACTCGGGAGGCAGAGCCAGGTGGATCTCTGTGAGTTCGAGGCCAGCCTGGGCTACCAAGTGAGCTCCAGGAAAGGCGCAAAGCTACACAGAGAAACCCTGTTTCGAAAAACCACAAAAAAACAAAAAATCAAAAAAAAAAAAAAACAAATAAAAGATGAAAAATACAATAAAATAACAGAGACTAGTGTTTATGTTGTCTCTAATCTATACTTGCAATTTTTGCAATATGTCTAATAAGGTTTGAAATAGTTATAAATACGGATGAAAATAGTGGAGAATATGGTAATTAACTTCCTTATTTTAGAAGTCATCAAAACTAAGTAACATTTCAACTGGCTTCCTAAATTTGTATAGCCATTTGTCATGAAAAGAGAAAATTTGAATGGCAAGTAAATTATGGTTAGAATAGAATGGACAAGAAAGGAAGTACTGGGATTCTAGGGTCAGACTGAAATGGATATTTGAATTAATTCAGTATTTGTGCCAGAAAACAAGAAAGAACATCCTTTATTTCAGTAAATAAAATTTGGGATATAAGTATCCTGCACGACTTGAATCATTCAACAATATAATTCAGGCACAAAACTGTGTTCCCTATCCTCACAAACTTCTTGGCTGTGATGACATACCTAATCATGGCTGGGACATGGCTGTCTCTTGCTTCAGGGAACACATAATTATGTATTAGTTATGACCCAATAAGGAAGAGGCCATGTACCAAAACAAATTCTATTTTTGTGTCCTTCACTTATGTGTAAGATCTATATTTTGTAGTTACTGAGAACACTGACTTTAAATCTTGAAGCTTCACTTTCAAACTGAGGATATCTACATCCATAATGCTGTAATATGTATGTAACAACATGCAAATTTACACATACATTTATGTATAGCAACACACAAATTATATATGCTTGTGAGTGTGCACATGCATTGATTTGATGTTTCTGCTCCTCAAATAAAAATAAATTCAGAAAGTATAAGAAACATTAATATATGACCAATGATTGAAATGGTAAATGGTATATAATAGTGTGTTTTCTTTCCATCACTAATTTATTTAGTAGATTTTAAAATTCCATTATACAGAATTGAATTGCATTTTCATCCCTAAATTATTTTTTAATACATAAGAAAATACTGTTAGGTAAAATTCCAAAATTCAGGCTAGTATGCATTCCACATTTCCACTTACTCTGCAGAATTAAACTCATCCTACATATATTTCAAGTTTCATAAGTAACTAATAGCATATGAAGAATTTGGCCTATATTTTAAAGTTAACATTGTTTACATTTAATTATGATTAAGATTTTTAAAAATTATGTCAGAATAAGTGTAGAAACATATAATCATATGCTAAAAATGTAGGGCACATAATCCAAACAGATGGCAATGATGCCTAGAGAAGAAAGTAAATTATAGAAAAGTAAAGTGATGTTGTTTATCATATGTATTTAAATGAGTATTTATTTTGAACACAGCTTTATTGTTTTTTCAACCATCTATAATATGCTTGCCATATAATATTATTTGATTTTACAGAAATTATTACTGACATTTTTACCATTTAACATGTAAGAGAATAGACATAATTTGCTTAAACTTAGCAATTTTAATTTATGTCTTAACTGGTCATTTTGCCTCCATATACAATGCAGTTCAACCAGTTCATTGGGAAATTCGGGCTATAGGTAGCCAGTATAAAAATGAGGATTATCATGTCCATGAAGTAACATTGGTTTAATATATATAATCTAACATTTGAATAATTTGAACAACAATAAAATATCTTCTAAGTGTCACTACTGTTAAAATGTTAAAATGATCAATGAGAAAGACAGGATTCTAACATCATAAAACATTTTACCAAGACAAAATCATTTTGATTTATTTCAGTCAATTAATAAAAAGCAATGCCCTGGAAAGAATATTAGATGCATTTTTGCCTTGAAAGTAACTAAAGTTGTTTGAAAAAATTACTAACAACTGCATTAAAAACAATTCCTGTTGGAGTTATTTGCCAATTCATATCAGATAGTGATATTAAATCTACATAATTTGTTTCAACTGTATTTACTGATACACAAGACACCCATGATGCTGTATGTTTGGGAAAAAAGAAAAAGGGATTTGTGACTACTTTAGTTTTCTGTTATTTTGAGAGGTAATGGCGAATTTCATGTTACATTTTTGTTTACATGTTACATCTTCCAACCAATGGTATGGTCTTCATAGATGCTATTGGTGAAGCATTTATACATAGGATAAATAAATGCTGTGGTGATTCACACCTTAAGCTTCTTGATTTAAGAACAAGGGATTGTCATACTTGTTTCCATTCTTGATATGTCAAAGAGACAAGAGGAATAAAAATTTGAGAGAAAGCTAAATCATGTAAAATTGAATTATTACTCAAGATGAATAGCCTGATTTCCAGAGATTGGCATTCTAATATTCAATTTCTGAGAAATTTCAAATTGATACTTTCTACAAATTTTCTTGTACAATACTGATGAAGAGATAGATGAAGTGGGAAAACCAAAATCCTAACAATGATGTAATATATAATATACTTCAATTTCGAAGATGGGGAGACTGTTATTTCCTCATTAAACACAATTCTCAGATTCAAGTAGTGCCATTCAGGGAATAAATTTTCAGAAGCTCAAAAAAAAAAATCTAAGGGATGGAATGATAAAGTAAGGCCTGTAAAATATGTGTTTCCTGTGTTCAAGAAGCATTGTCCTAAACTTTAAATTATTTTAAAATTCATTTCATATTATTTATGACAGGTACTCATGACTTGGTTGTCACATTTTGTGGCACAGTTTGATGTCAACTCCTCAGCAACTACTGGTATGCAAAAGTGGTATCCATGTGTCATTTCCATAATCAGGTATTTGTGTCATTTGTTAGAGCAGCAGGGTGTAGAATAAGCTGAACATGATTGTGAAAAAGTGGCCTTAATGTTTAGGATCCTCAGTGAATAATAAGAACCACTGAATCCATTAGGGAATGAAGGAAAACAATGAGTGCTTCAACACAAGATAGTAAGGTAGATGAATCTGTTACTGAGAGCCAACTTGGAATGTAATAGATGCCTCCTCATTGCTCAGTTTTGTTTTCTTGAATTGATGGCATAGTTTTGGTTTAGGATATTTAATTTATTCCATGTTTGTTGTTTTCTGATTTTCAAATTATTTGTTATCTAAACATCAAAGTATTCATTTATGTATCACTTCTTTCAATAGACCATAAGGATTTCAGAATGATGACTGTACTCTTTCTACATTTATTGACTTTGTGCCTCAAGTATGAACTTCTTATGACTTACATTCAAGTAAATTTATTGATTTATATTAATTTTCAATGAATATATATTTTGAAAGAAATTCTTATTTTAATATGTTGTCCATGCTAGTTTGGGGAGTAATTGGCATCATAAAAATCTGGTTGATTGATTTTTTCCAAAATATATTTATCTGTACATCAAATTTTGTTTTATAACCAAAATATTCATTTATTCAAAGATTTTAATGATATTTTACTTTGTCATACTGTATTAGACACATTTAGAGGAAGTTGTTTTTTTTACATAATATACTTTTAAATGCAATTATCACATGCAGAGTGTGTATAGTGCATACTTTTCATAGGCTGAAGTTTTAAATCAAGGTCACTGTGTTTTCTTCTGAATATTGTTTTCTTGCCCCAGTCACAGTTGTGTAAATAAAAGGTTTCAAACAGCACATTAAGAAGCTGAAGATGAAAGCATCATACAATCAGACAATTAGATACAGAAAATGCACTTGAAATTGTCCAATACAATTCATTGTTAAGACCCAATAATAGGAATGCAAGAGGTGGTGTACAGGCACATACCTGTAATCTCACCACACAGGAAGAAGAAGCAGGAAAATTATGTTCAAAGGCAGCTTGGTTACATGGTGAACATAAAATTAGACTGGCATACATGTTATGACTCGTCTCAAAAAAAATAACAGGTCCTGAGAGTGTTATTGTGTGTCTATACCACAGTGTGTTTCTTCTTCCAAGTAGATGATAGAACCTTGGTGGAAAGAACTTTGCCTTTCCATGCCTTTGGGGTTCATTCCATAGCCAATCACCATATTTGTATATTAGGTGTGGATAAATCATGGGTCCTTTCCAAAAGAGTGTCATGTAACTCTTCCATGGTTTTTCCCCAGAAAGACTATATTCAGGTAATAAAGAATCAAGTTCTGAAAAAAAAGTAGCAGACACAAGTCTCAGAATAGTGAGTGATTAACTTCACAAATTGATTAAGAAAGGTCTATGACTTGCCCTCTTGGATCCTTGATTCAAACCAAGAGTCTGTCTAGTTTTTCCTAGTAACCCCTTTCAGCCTTTCATTTTTTCCCCAGGTTCACAGAATTATATCTAAATGTCATAATTTATTTTTCTTTATACCCGAGTAACACTCTGTTGAATACATGCATCACATTTCATTATTCTCTTATCACTTAGTAATTTTTAGTTAAAACATTTTTTATACAATATGTTGTTCATGTATTTGCCCCTCCCTTAAGACTTCTCAGATTCTCCCCACTTCCGTACCCACACAACTTTATGCACCTTCTGTTTTTTCTGTCTCCCTTTCTCTCTCTCTCTCTGAACACACACACACACACACACACACACACACACACACACAAATATACACAAGTGAAAACCATAACAAACAAACAAAAATAAGACAAAAAAAGCCAAAACAAAACAAAATACAATGAAACAAACATGCTCACAACAAATATGGAGCTTGTTTGGTGTTGAACAACTACCTCTGAATACTGGGCATATTCAGTCCATCTTGATTTAATGTTAGTAAGACACATATAGTAAAATATTCACCCATGTTTTTTGTATTTTTTCAAGTTTGATGTAATACAGACTTTTAAGTATGCTTATGATGTAATGCAGATTTTTAATTGTGCTAACGATTCTCTGAATTCCATTGGTATCTGTTGTATGGTCACTTTTTAATCATCATGTTGAGAGACTTTCAGTAACAAAAAATTTTTTAAGAAAGTAAAAGCAAAGTGGTAAATAGGTAGTGGGCTCCAACCCATGAGAGGCCTTACCTTGTTGGAAGAGAGAATGGAGGGTGGGGAGGGGGAAGGATGGAGGAGTGGGAGGAGGGAAGGTGGGGATCTGTGGTTAGTATCTAAAATGAGTAAAAAATTCCTTAATAAAAAAGTGGCTAATAAACTCTTAAAGACTGTTAAACATCCTTGGCTATCAGAGAAATGCATATTGATACTGTATTGAGACTTTGTCTCGTTCCAGTCAAAACACTATAATAAAAATACATATGCTGGCATGAATGTGGCTGCTATAGAGCAGGTTCATTTAAACTGAAACATTCTCTCCAGGAGGGAGCAGTTATCTCATAAGACTAAGAAGTTAAACAAAGTTCACATATTCATAAAGCTGAAACTTCCAAGGCTCACTCAAGCCCCTCCTATACAGCTGTTACTGGAGGAGGACACTCTGAACCTGTCTAGCTGCCAAGAGCAATCTCTGGGACATTTTGTCCCAAAAGTTGTTCAAGAGTTCCAGGGATGAAGTAACCATGAGTCACGACTCCCATTGGAATAGGATTTACTGTATTACTACTTTTGTGTCATCTCTGCTTTTGTGAGTAACTCCATCCCATCTCCCTTCAGTAACCTCAATGAAACATGGGTTGTTGGTTAACTGAGTTGGATGTTGCTGAAATGTTACTCAGGTGTGCCACGTGTTTCCTTTCTGGAGTGAGTAGATGTGTGTAATATTGCATTTCTCTAGGAAATGTTGTTGGGAACAGGCAATAAGGACCTTGTCCTAAGTACTGCCATTTTTACTTCAAATTCCATTTTACCTGTAGGGTGAAACAAAATTCAGGTTCCCAAACCCTAAGGGAACCTTCTCATAGCTGACCCACCTCCTCCTTAAACCATACAAATAGTCATTATGCATCTTTAGTTCTCTAGAATCATCATGATTGTTTCTAATAACAGAAAGAACAGATGAATCTGATTGGTTGGACTGAATGGCTTATATTGTATATCATTGACAATGATGGAACATTCAAGGATGCCCCTAATCTCTAAATCCTGAATGGTGAAAATTGTAACCGTAACTAAAATGAACATTTACAAATTTTATGCTTAAATCCTTGCTTCAATTGACATTAGGGGACACAGTTCAGCTTCCAAGTCTGGTTTGTGGCCCTGATGGATCAGCACTTTCTCTTTCCTCCTTTGTTCTGTGCTACCTTGCATTAAATCTTGCCTTGGGGTAACCTCTTGTGTCTGCTTGTATTGATGTGGAACTTCAGACTACAACAATGTCTCTCATAACAGTGATGAAAAAGGGGACACTATTAATAATATTAAACAATGTGATAATTGACAAATATAATTGAACTTTTTATATGTCAATGATTGCACATAAACATTATGTAAATTTTATAGCTATATGTTCATATCAATAAAAGTAAATACATGTGCATATATTTCCCATTACTTACTTTGTACATATTATTATTCATGTCATATCTCTTTGTATATATATATATGTTCAATATCATTTTTTGAATTAGCACACACTTTGGATTGTCTCTTCATATATACTTTGTATTTACCCTCATCCTTCACAACCCCTTCCACTTACTTCATTATAACCCTCCTTCCCCATAAGACTTCTTTCTGCTTTCATGTCCCATGAATATTATCCTCATTCCCCTTTCTTAACAATTCTTCCTGGGCCTGGAAAGATACCTCAAGAGTTAAGAGCACTAGATATTCTTCCAGAGGTCATGAGTTTGATTCCTAGCACCTATGACAACTCACAACTGTGTTCCAGGGCATCAGACCCTTTCTTCTGTTCTCCCCAGGAATCAGGCTCCTATGTGATACACAGACATCCATGAAGGCAAAACACTCATGTGCCTAAATAATAAAAAAATATTTCCCCTTGTTATTACTTATTTCTAGGTCATGACGTACACTTACACCTCTATATTTATATAAATATACAAAAGTTAAGATCTAGGAGATAAAATGTGCATTTGTGTGGGGAGTGGTGAGAAATATGGGAACCCTTGAGTGAGTGAAGTCCTATGTGATCTCTTAATGCACTATGGGTGTTTCAAGAAACACAGTCTTAGAATCATGGGGAAATGGCAAAACCTCTCCCTTCACCCACCCCTGGGAATTTGAGGGGGTAAAGGAATGGCCATGCCTTCCTCTGGTTCATTTATGGAAGCTGAGAATATGTTCAGAAAATATCCACCATAGCTTTCTACCCTGAGATATTTAGGACTTGAAGACTGGTCTATAGAAACCACTCCAAACCTAGCTGAGATAAACCTGCCTCTTGTTCAGCTATATATAATGCCTTGCCTCCATAGTTATCTATATGTAATAACCCTTCCTCCTTGTTCCACTGTACAAAATAACCCTACCTTGTGTTCAATTGCATACAAGAAACTGACAACGTTTTCAAGGTGCTGCAGTATCTCCATCAAGAAGCCCAGTCCAATGAGTCCCTTCTTTTCATTGTGTCCACAAATTTGTGTGTTTGTCTTTTGTTCAGTCCCTCACCGTCCCAGACAGGTCTGTCCCTGAGCCATGTTGGACATGGAATATTTGTTTCACTGAGTTTGGTTTATTTCTCTTAACACAGTAATTTCCATTTCTATATACTTTCCCGTGAATTCTACCATCCCATTTTTTATGACTGAATAAAAGTTCATTGCATGTATGTACTACATTAAAAAAAAAAAAACTATTTAGCTGTTCATAGGTATCCAAGCAGGATACATAAGTTTTAGTTTTTTGACAAATCACCATAATTTTCATAATGGCTGCACCCATTTGTGCTCCAACCAAAAGTAAGGAAGGGTTCCCCTATCTGTACATTCTTTATTGTCATTTGTTTACCTGATGTTAGCCATTCTGACTGTGGAAGGAAGAAATGTACGTTGTTAAATTGACAGTGATGGCTAAGCAAACCAGTTGTCAGAATGCGGCCTTGACACTCTGGTTACATACAATTTCAAATATTGAAAAATATCTAGTGTAAATATTGTACATAATTTGATAACTTAAAATTAATTCTTATTCATTTCATTTTACAATCTTTGATTTAGAACAAGTAACAATTTAAATAAACACATTTCACTCTTCTAATTAAATATTTATTTTTATCCCTTACAATATGAGATTGATAATTTGTCAATTTGCCACAATCTAAGATCACCTGGGAAAGGAGTCTCAATGAGAGTTTGACTAGATCAAGTTGACTTGAAAGGGATTATCTTAACTATGGTTGATTGGAGTGGCAAGACCTGCCAGGAGTGGTCAGTCCCACTCCCCAGGCAAGAGGTTCCAGAATACATTAAGTGGAGAAGTGATTTGAGCATTAGTTTTGTACCATGTTTTGCTCTTTTCTGACTGCACATTATGTCATTGGTTATATTAAGCACCTGCTGCTGTGACTTCCCTAAAATAAACCCACTCTCCTCAAAGTTACTTCTATCGAGGTATTTCATACAACAGAAATGAAACTAAAACATCTAATTATTCTCTAGAAATAAATATCTTCTCTAATTCATGATTTTCATTAATGCAAAAATAAATTTGATAGTTACAAACATTGTTATTTTCATTTAATAATAATTTTAGTATCATTTCATAATTTTTTGACATAGATAGCTTTCAGTATTATTCTGCCATAACCACTGTGTCTTATATTGAGTACATGTATTACCATTCTTGTCATATATAGGTATAAAAAAGTTTAGAGTTAAAGTGATGCCATTGAACTTAAACAAAATATTCCCAATATTCATGCCATAGAAAACAAGATTAATTTCAAATTTCGACTTCTCTACTCCTCTTATGTCCATCACAGATGGCAGCAGGAGAGCTGACTGCTGTTTCCAGACTGTAGCCCTTTACTACACTTCCTCTGTTGCCCTCCTCTTCCAGCATTTGAGCAGTCAAAGAGAGATTTGTTTAGCTTTGGGTGAGGTGTAATAGAGAAAATGCTAGCATAGGCATCAGAATCAGGCCCAGTGCCGTTTAAGAGGAGTACCAGAGTGGAGCCAGGAATCCTAGCACTTAGGAAACAGAGGGACATAAAGTATTCCCAGGGATGCACAGAATGATTTGGTCTTGAAATAGGTAAAGAAAAAGGAGGAGGAAGAAAATAATCAGGTATCTGGTGCATGGCCTAGATTTGGAAGGCATTTGCTCTGGATAAAAAACTGTCTTTGGTCTGGCATGATGCAAAGGAACTTGGACATATAAGTCCAGACAACTCCTAAAGCTCACAGCATGGTGGAGCTCACCCACTGTCCTTGGCTCCTTGTACCTTTGTGTGATGATGCTGCTGACACATGGAAATGTAAAAGGCAGAAAAGAACAGCATGAATCAGAAAGAACCAGATGTTACAGATCTTTCTCCCTTTCTGTGGTAGAATAAAATATTTGTTTAACTATGGAAGGATGTTTTACATTTGTGTTGCAGAATAATTGTTTAACTATGTAAAGGGGTGTTGCATTTGTTTAGGCCGAATCTATTTACCTATATAAAGATGTATTGCTTTTGCCTATGCTGCATTTGTTTAACTATGTAAAGATGTGTAGCTGTTTTATCTTGCCTGCCTAAGGCACCTGATTAGCCTAATAAAAAGGTGAATGGCCAAAGGGAGGCTGAGGAAGGACAGGTAGGGCTGGTAGGGAAGATAAAAGGGGACCCACCCAGCCAGCCAGCCAGGGATCAGCCAGCCAGACACATAGGAAGGAGAAAAGTGGGATAGATAGTACATAGATAAGGTAAATGAGCCTCAGAGCAGCACATAGGTTAATAGAAATGGGATAATATAACTTTAAAACAAAAGGCTAGCTAGAAACAAGCCTAGCTAGGGCTGAGCATCTCCATGTCATGGTTTGGGGGCTGGCAGTCCAAGAAAGCCTGCTACACCTTTTTTACTTTAGAGTTATTGCAATCTCAATAACATGACTCTTAGAATTAAACAATGAGACAAACATATGAGGTGATTTCAAAACATTTCTAGAATGTTACCACAGCAGTGATGGCCATTTTCAAACACTTGCAGCACCCTCCCACTGAATGACTTCAATTTTAATGAATGACTTTCCATTCATTAGGGGCCTATTATTCCTGCAATATGTTTTCCTGGTTGGCAGTTTCAATACAACAATTTTGGCTCTATGAGAATGAAAAGTTTCAATAAAGAGATCAATTTATTCTTGCAGTTTTGCATTTGAACAATCTTGTTTATGTATTAAGAAATGCTGGAAAAAGTCAATAATTTGGTCTATAATATAATTTGAGGAGTAAACAGAAGGGACATATCTATTTGTTGTCTGGAATTAAATATATTTCTATGTTCTTATTCTAATTGAAGCTGATGTTTCCAGTTAGTTACTATAATAGATAAATTAAAATAATGACAAAAATAAATAAGGAACATTAGTTGGCAATAAAAATGAGGAAATCACTATGAATCTTTATGAAAAACATTCTTTAGGGCAAGAAAGTACAAATAACCAGAGAGTCTACATGGCAATGTTTTGCTGATTGTTCTAGAAATATTCAATTTCATTTACTGTTGAAATCAAATCAGTGGTACACTGGACACAAGAATTGATTTGAAAGGATTATGAGGTTGGCAGTAAGTATATGTACATAGAAGCTGTTTATGGGAAAGGCCATTGAGTTCCCTTGGTCTTTTTGTTCCCTTAATTGGACCCCATTATCTTTCTTACACCAACATTTCAAGATTAAGTAAAGAATTTTCTGAGATACAATGTAGAAAGGAATTGCTTAAAATTATTCAGGCATTATTCCTGTCCACCTCAAGAATATGAAACCATGAATTAATGATGTGTAAAATGAGCAGAGCTCTGCTCCTCCGTTTCCTTGACTCAGTGTGGCCTTCAAAACTATATCCCAGAGGTCACACTTTCTAAGAACTATGGAGCTCATGACAGGCTCCTTTCCAAGGTCCTGCAACTATGGTTCCTGTGGGTACATGTAGCCAACATTTTATGAGTTCTGGGCTGCTTCTTGAGCTTTAGAAATCAACTTACAATGAAGCCTTGGATCCTCAGGTCTATGACTGCCTGTCTGTAATCCATGCTATTGAACATATTGATAAGAGTGTGCTCTGCCCCACTGAATTTAGGAGGTAGAAACCATTATACAGTGAATTTGTTTCACAATGCAAGTATAATCTGTTGTCTTACTCAGCAATATGTAAAATGATGTATTGAAAGATATGAAAATTGTTGGTACATGTTTTCCAAGAATTATTGGATCAGATAGGAACAATGACCCCTATATAATCAGAGGGTAAAATCAGTCCACCAACATCATTTGCTCTCCTTTGACTTTTTATTCATAAATGTAAATTATTTTTAGAATGCTATGCAAACCCCTTATCCAGGGGTTGGGGGTAGATCTAAATGGCAGGTTACTTGCCAACAGAAGCAAGGCCCTGTTTGAGTCCATGCACTAATCTTCTTTAGCACAAATAGGAGGAAACTTAATATTGTATATATTAAATATACATAATATTCGTGTGTGTGTGTGTGTGTGTGTGTGTGTGTGTGTGTGTGTGTGTGTGTGTGTATCTCTGTCTGGTGTTTGTTTAATAATGTAAGATGGAAATTTTTGGTTAGAGAAATGTTATGCCCAGATTGTGACCCCCCAAAGAGACCACCAGGAATCTTGGGTGTCCAGAATGCAACAGCAAGGTTTATTCTGCAGATACAAGTCTAGACAGGGACTCATTCCTACACCCAATACAGTGAGGCAGGGAGGAGTGCCTCTTTCTTGGGGAAGTTAGCTTTTATAGGCAAAACCCATAAAATTTCTTAGAGGGGAGGGGGTTAGTACGGGTCCATCCTTGATTGGTCAAGTTTTTCCCGGGCCTGGACTTTACCTTATTTTATCTTATCTGTTTGCCCTGTCAGGAGTTTTACAACTCATCTCCGGGGTCTGGTCTTGTTATCTCTGCAGAGGGGCATCTCCTGGTTAATTGGTTACCATCAGGCATCCTGACTCTGTTCTTTTGTTCCTGGGGCTGGCGCCATCATTTCTGGGGACTTGAAACTGGCCTGGCCTAGATCACAGTCCCCAAAGCTGCCACTGAATACTTTAGGTACAGAATGCAAAAGTAAGGTGTTTTCTAAGTCTCCAGGGAGGCTCTTCCAAATCTCTCACTCACAGCAGGGAGGTGGGGAGAAGGAGCCTCCCCTTTCTTTATGAGGCTAGTTCTTAAAGGCACAGACCATATTTTCCTGACTGTTTTTCAAAGTCCCTGTAGCAGATACAGCCACCTGGGGAAAAGGGGTCTAAGTTCTTATCTACACTTAGGAATCCTGGTTTAAGCTTCTCTTTGTCTGTAGGGGATAGAGTGGGGGGTTTTACTGAGGTATCACAAGAAATTTATTAGGTTTTACTCTAATGTTTCTATCACTCTTTTGAACTGTGGTAAGGTTACCTATCATTAACATCTGATTTCTAGCTAAATACATACAGAATCAGATTGATGAATAAGCCAAAGTTGTGCTTTAAACATTAATACATCCAATTGAGGTTAGAATTTCTTCCCCTGACCTATCACTTAATTTCTATTTTATTTTAATAAAAAATCAAAATAAATTTAGAAGAAGGGGAATGAGCCAAATTTGAATAAAAAAACAACAAATGAATCATCTTTAGTTACTTTAGTGGGAACATGACAAAGTGAGTTCAAATAGTTAAAAATGTTAAATGATGTAATCTTAGTCAAGGAAGCAGTACACATGGAGCTGGAAGAAATATACAAACACACCTTCCCTTTGTATAAAGCAATATCCCACTTTGAAGAAAACACACACACACATGCAAATACACACACCACACAAACATGCACACATACACACTCATAGATATACTCACCATACACAAACACATATACTCACACCACACAC
Source organism: Peromyscus leucopus (assembly GCF_004664715.2). Classification (NCBI taxonomy): domain Eukaryota; kingdom Metazoa; phylum Chordata; class Mammalia; order Rodentia; family Cricetidae; genus Peromyscus; species Peromyscus leucopus. Next base: position 8,084,449 of record NC_051064.1, on the reverse strand, counting down.
ACACACACACACACACACACACACACACACACGCACACACACACACAAAACTACTTCTATGTGAAGTCCTCCTGCATATATGGGAAAACTAAGACAGAGAGAAATACTGTCTATGGAGCAAATATTAAGATTTTTATGTTGACATCAAAACTGCTCCTTTGCCAGAATCCTTATCAACCAAACTCAGTGATGACATGAGGTTAGATGATCCTGTTTTATGTTTTCAAGTTCAGGTTTGAAGGTAGTGATTGGATGCTCCGAGCTCTCATTTCTCCCCATTCAACAATTGTTTCTACCAGCAACCAAGTCAGTGAGGCGAGGACAACGAGGTGGCATTGCAGTATGGCCTGCCTTGCTGATGGAAACACTTTCAGCAGTGAGTCAGCATGATAATGACATGGGAGAGATAAAGAGAAAGCAAACCACAAGTTTCCTAATCTGTAGTTCTAGAAACCAAAGGATGGTAGAGCATTGCTTTCAAACCTTTGAAAGAAACTGACCTAGAATCAAGTAAACATACAAAGAACATATTCCTATGTTCAATAGGAAGGAAGATGCTTAGGAGATTCTAAGATTCTAAAATATGTAATATTTCTACTACAGAGGAAATGTGCTGGGAGCAGAGCTCAGTTATCTAATAGGTGCCTACTGTGAAAAAATGCCCTGGGATCAATTCTAGTAATAAACAGCAAAACAGCAGAAAACAAATAACATTTTGAAAGACAACCTACAGAGTTAGAGAAAAACTTTGCTTAATATTTATCTAGCAAGAATTTAATTTCTAGAATGTATAATAATTTCAAAAGTTAAACAATAAAGGAAAAGATAGCTTAGTCAATGAATGGATAGTAGAAATGAGCAGATGTTTCCTAAATAAATAAGAACAGATGGTCAGCATAGACATGAAAAAACATCTGATATCCTCAGCTATCGAGGAAACACAAGAAAAAACTTGTCCTGATCCCATTTTATCTGAATCAGAATGGTTATGAAGAAGAAAACAAACAAGACAGAATGCTGGTCAGGATGTGGGGAAAGTCCCTCTTTAAGACTGATTGGAAGGGTCAATAGTTCAGACAATATTAAAGCAATAATGGAAGTTCTTCAAAAACATTACAGGAGAACTTTTGTATGACCCGTCTATACTAACTCTGGTACAGAGCTTAGCAAATCAAAGTCACTTTACTCTGGAGATGCTTGCATGTCTATGTTGTCACCACACTGTGCATCATAGCCAAGTTGTGGAATAAGCCCCAGTGCCTACTGTGGATTAATCAGTAAAGAAACGAGACATATATTCAATATAGAGTTTTACTCAGCCATAAAGGATGAATTGTATCAATTTTAGGAAAATAAATTAATGTATTTCAAAGCTAGAGGGAAAAAAGTCTGACATGAAACAAAGGGCAAGTTGTAGTGATACAGAAGATGGAAAGGCGGCGGGGTGCTAAATAAACACATAAATCTGTGTTAATGACAACATTTTTGTTTGTGCATCATAGTAGATGACTGGTTTGGAGTGAACATGCCTAGTGTTGCTTTGGAGGAACAGAGCCTACTAGATAATATGGATGTCAGCCCAGGTCCACCTCAAGTACCTTTCTCCCCTACAGTCAGGGTATGAGCTAATCATAAAAATGATGGTTAAAATTTAAGAAAAATAGAGCCTACCATGAGAAAGCAGTAGTGTGAGAATTTTGACTGCTCTTATAGAAGACCTGGGTTTGATTTCCAGCACCCAGCTGATGGCTCAAAATTGTTTGTAACTCCAGTTCTAGGGGATCTGATTGATGTCTGCTTCTGGCCTCTGTGGGTACCATAAATGCAGTTGTTGCACTTACATACATGCAGGAAAATCTCCTGCATATAAAAAACAAAAATATATAAATAAAAACCTTTAAAAACAAATATAGAAAAATGGGGACTTAAAACAGCTCTTTTAACTGCATGAGAATTAGAACAGGAGGGGAGTAAAGGCTCTTGAGGTGACAGCAAATGGCAGTTATTGCCCGACACAATCGGTCAATTATAATAACACTTTACAAAAAAATAATTCAAAGAGCCCATGAATGACAGTTTTATCTTTACAATCACAAATGCTTCTTCTGAGTTAGATAAAATATTGGACATTGCCACAAAATCAGCTCTGGCTGCATATGAAAAATTTTAATCAGTCTTAACTTAAAACAGTTTTATATTAGAGAGGAGGGCACAGAGCAAATATGAATTCCATTGAGCAGTGGTAGGAAGAGTAAAGCCACAAAAAAAAGGAGGCTGAAATTTTATAAGCTTCAAAGTAAATTAAATCTTATGAATAAATGTGGAACCAAATAAAAACAAAAGTTGTTAGTGGTGACTGGAGGTGGTTTTCAGTGGGTGAAATGAACATCGGTTAGCATTTTCCCATGGCTCCTGACGAGGGGATGGTGGTAAGCATTGTCCCATGGCTCCTGAAGAGGGGATGGTGGTAAGCATTGTCCCATGGCTCCTGTAGAGGGGATGGCGGTAAGCATTGTCCCATGGCTCCTGACGAGGGGATGGTGGTAAGCATTGTCCCATGGCTCCTGACGAGGGGATGGCGGTAAGCATTGTCCCATGGCTCCTGAAGAGGGAATAGTGGTAAGCATTGTCCCATGGCTCCTGTAGAGGGGATGGCTCAGAGAGCAGAGGTACAGTAGTCAATTCAAGTGACTAATGGAGTCAGACAGTGGAGGGCCACAGTCCATAAAATGGGAAAATAATCTTTGTACTGGCTGGTTTTCAACTTGACACAAACTGGAGTCATTAGAGAGGAAGGAGCCTCAATTGGAGAAATGCCTCCATGAGATGCAGCTGTAGGATATTTTCTCAATAGTGATCAATGGGGGATGGCCTAACCCATAATGGGGGGTGCCATCTCTGAGCTGGTAGTTAAGAATGCAGGACACTGTCAATAAGACAAAATGGCAGCCTTTAGAATGGGAAAAGATCTTTACCAATCCTACATCTGACAGAGGGCTGATCTCCAAAATATGTAAAGAACTCAAGAAACTAGACATCAAAATTCAAAATAATCCAATTAAAAATGGAGTATAGATCTAAACAGTGAATTAACAGAAGAATTTCAAACGGTCAAGATACACTCAAATAATAGCTCAACATCCTTTTCCATCAAAGAAATACAAATCAAAAAGATTCAAAGTTACCATCTTACACCTGATAGAACGGATAAGATCAAAAACATTAATGACAACTTATTATGTAGAGGATATAGAGAAAGGGGAACACTCCTCCACTGCTGGTAGGAATGCAAACTTGTACAGCCACTTTGGAAATAATTGTGGTGGTTTCTCAGAAAATTGGGAATCAATTTATCTCAAAATCCAGCTATATCAATCTTGGGCATATACCCAAAGGATGCTCAATCATAACACAAGGACACTTGCTCAACTATGTTCATAGCAGCTTTATTTGTAATAATAAAAACCTAGAAGCAAACTCGATGTCCCTCAACTGAAGAATGGATAAAGAAAATGTGGTACATTTACACAATGGAGTATTATTACTCAGCTGTAAAAACAATGACATCATGAAATTTGCAGGCAAATAGATGGAACTAGAAAATATCATCCTGAGTGAGGTAACCCAGACTCAGAAAGACAAACATAGTATGTACTCACTCCTAAGTGGATACTGGAAGTAATGCAAAGGGTAATCAGGCTACAATCTACAGTCCCAGAGAAGCTAGGTGACAAGGAGGATCAAAAGAGAGATGTGTTGTTGGTTATTTTATAGTTTATACTTATTTGACTTTGGGGTCATCAAACAACTCCCAAATAAAACACATGGAGGATTATTATTTCTTATGAATGTCTGGCCTTACCTTGGTTTGTTTCTAGCCAGCTTTTCTCAACTTAAGTTATACCTGTCTATCTTTTGATTCTGGACTTTTACTTTTCTTTATCTCCATATAATTTTTTCCTTCCTACTCCATGTCTGGTTGTGTAACTGGGTGGCTGAGTGGTGGATTTCTGAATTCCTCTTCCTTCCTCTCTCATCCCTAGATCTTTTCTTTCCAAGATTTCTTCCCGAATTTATTCTCTTTGCCTGCCAGCCCCATCTATCCTTTCCTACTAAACTATTGGCAATTAAGCTCTTTATTAGACCATCAGATGTTTTAGACAGGAAAGTAACACAGCTTCACAGCATTAAGTAAATGAAACATAAAAGAATGAAACACAATTTGCAACATTAAAACAAATGTTTCACAGCATAAACAAATGTAAAACAAATGTAAAAAATTCCTTCCTTTGTCTAAATAAAAAGAAAAGGTTTTAACTTAAATATAATAAGACTGTATACAATATGAAAAATTAACAATAAGGGTTGCATTCAGAATCTCCAGTTCATTTGTATCTGGCAAATTTGTATCTATCCTATCTTAATGAATCTAATGTATTATACCTAATTTACTTTCTATCATAACTAAGAAAACCTGCAACTAGAACTATCTAGTCTTCAACTCCATCAGGACTCCCAGAAGGATGCATTATTACTTAAAAACAGAGACATCTTGCTGCCTGGACAGTCACCCAAATTGCCTCTGCAATGTTGGGGCATCCATTTTCAGCCTACAGGTGCAAAATATCTGGCAGACTTCCAGTGAAGCAGGAAATTTGAAGGACTGTCCTTCTTGCATTGGCAAAATTCAGCAGTTACTTTCCTGTGTGTCCTATAGAATATCTGGCAGACCCTTCTGTCAAGTAGGAAGTTTGAAGGACTGTTCTGTCTTTTTCTGGAAAAGTTCAACAGTCACTTTCTTGGGGGTCTTGCATGTCCCATCTGCACAGCACATTGTCAGCAGTTAAAGTAAAAGCAGTTTTGTGCCCAAATGGCTAATATTGCCACAATGCAAGCAAACTCCTTTGGAGTTTCTTCAATACCCATCATCCTTTTATGAAGTAAGTTGGTGCTGCCAGGAGCATATGTGTCTTAGTGTCATGGAAACCCCTGTGCTAACAAAACATTTTAAATATCATATTCTATGGGTCTTTGAAGCATTTGAAGATCATTTATCTATCTAAATATATCTCTATATAATCTTGAAAACATACCTAACATATCTAAAAATTTGATTGTTATAAATGACTAACCACTAATCTGTGTTTCTTGATTATCTTAGTTTATAATAGTAGATGTCAAATACTAGAATTTTATCTTACATTTTTAAATGAACTGCAAAGGTACAATATCTTAAACAAGAGTAAAAACATATATACTGTGTAAGAAAAATAACTTTAAATTTTTATCAATATACTATATTCCACTAAATGATAACAAACATCTATAAGCCACCAAATAACCAACAGACATCCACACCCCTCTTGGGAATGCAGGTCCTGTGTTCTCCAAACTGCTTCCAGTTGTCTGTGGGTAAAGGCATCTTTAGGGGTCCCTGAGAAAATTTTGAGATATGACCAAGTCCGGGAAAGACCAGCAGTAACCTTTGTTGATAGATATCACCTGTCAAGATTCAGTAGGTCTCCCCTGATCAAACCTGATCACTATCATTTTTAAGGAATCCACAGCTGCTCATATCCTGTAAAAACAAAAGCCAAAAACACTTCTCCAAATTTTTTTTTTTTTTTTTTTTTTTTGGTTTTTCGAGACAGGGTTTCTCTGTGTAACTTTGCATTTTTCCTGAATCTTGCTCTATAGACCATGCTGTTCTTGAACTCACAGAGATCCACCTGCCTCTGACTCCCCTGTGCTGGGATTAAAGGCGGGCGCCACCACCGCCCGGCATCAAAAAAATTTTTTTTTAATTTCCATTTGACAAATATATTTTATTACTTCCATTTTAAGGTTAAGATAGCCTTAAAGTATCTAGGTTGGCTCAATCCTGCAGTCCTGTTCACAGTCCCATGTCTCCCAGCAGCTGTCTCTTGCCCTTCAGCAATCAAAAAATTCAGAATCAACACAGTAATACACAGGATCCAGTCTCCCAATGTATTTTTGCATCTCTATGTGGCAAATTTTTTTTTTTTTTATAATTTTACTTCTCTCTTTAAAACCTTATTATTTTTAAACTACTTCTTTCTATGACTGTTCATACTTCTTCCTTTCTTTCATAAGCCTATACACATTGTAAAACATATTGGAACCTGTTTAGAGGTTTTTTTTCTATCTGGATATCTTTTACTGTGCATCTTTTAGCCTTTTTTTGTCTGCATGTGACACAAATGCAACATAAAAGGATGCAACACATCTTTGCCTTATTAAAACAAATGTTCCACAGCTTAAACAAATGTAACACATCTTAAAATAATATTGCACAGCAGGGACATATAGATTTCCCTTGGAAGGGGAAATAGAAGAGATCTCCTGCATAAACTGTGGACAGGCATAGGGGTGGGGGTAAACAGCTGATCTGAACTTGTGGAAGCTTACATACTATGGATCAACAGCTAGGGAGCCAGCATGGGTCCAACCTAGGCCCTCTGCATGTGTGTGACTGTTGTGTAGCTTGGTCTGTTTGTGGGGCTCCTAGTAGTGGGATCAGGAACTGTCTCTGGCACTTGAGCTGCCCTTTGGGAATCTATTCCCCATGCTGGGTTGCCTCACCCAGCCTTGATCCAGGGTGGAGGAGTTTGATCCTGCCTCAGCTTGATGCGCCATGCTTTGTTGACACCCATGGGAGGCCTGCCCCTTTTGGAAGGGAGATGGAGGAGGAATGGATGGGATGGGTAGAGAAGAGGCAGAGGAGGAGGCAGTAGGAGGAGAGGAGGGAGGCGAATCTGCAGTCAGGACTAAAATAAATTAATAAAAATAATTAATAAAAAAAGAAAAGAAAGAAAGCAGGCTGAGCAAGCCATGTGAAGCAAGCCAGTAAGTAGTCTCTCCATATCCTCTATATCAACTCCTACCTCCAGGTTCCAGTCCTGCTTGAGTTCCTGTTCTGACTTCCTCCAATGATGGACTATGATCTGGAATGATAAGCCAAATCAACTCTTTCCTTCCCAATTTATTTTTGGTCATGGTGTCTTATGGCAGCAAGAGAAACCCTAACTAAGCCAATTTCTGTTAATTTCTATAGTTAAAATATTTTCTGGAAAGATAAACATTCCTATAAGTAATATTATGCTGACTGAGCAGGTTATACTTAGAAATATATATGTACATGCATATACATATATGCATATAGTAACAATGATTAAAGAAGTCATGAATTGGAATGAGAGTGTGAAGGAATAAGTGGGGTAGTTTCAAGGAAGAAAAGAGAAGGGAGAAATATTGTAATTATATTATAATCTCAAAAATACAATAAATAAAATAAAAAAGAGAATCTTGGTTTCCATATTTTGCTAAGTATAGCCATATTTATTGGAATTCATGAATGTTTCATCTAACAGAATACTCAGCTAGTGGCAAGGAATACATGAAAAATACTTGAATTTGATGATAAAGTGTTTTCAAGGAAACTATACCTGGGACATATCATTTTGTCACCTGAGGCTTTTAGGGGAAATTAATTTTCCCAGATGGATTTCACTGGTGGAACCAGATTGTAATAACTGTGACCAATGTTGGTTAGTGGGCTTGATTTGCAAGACACATAGGCAAACATCATATTTCATTTATTCCAAAATCTATCTCATATAACATGAATAATAGCCATATATTTGCTAAAAGAAAAAAGTCATCTATGTGAGTATAGAACTCCTTTTAGTGAAAAAGTCAGCTACAAATTTAATCATGTTTACCCTTTAACTTAACTTCCTTATTTATTTTAATTTTTTGAATTTAGAAAATCTGCATAGTCTTCAAAGTTTAGTGTTATTGTTTCACTGCCTTCTTCTTATCAACACAGTGTAACCTTTCTGTGTTTCTGGAGAGAGAACATTGTCGCGGTAGTTGTTTGAGCATTGTACTGAAATCTATATATTAGAATTGATATCATTAACATAATTAAATATCTTCTTTCCTAAACACGTGTTTAAAGGCATAATGGTGGAGCTGGAGACGTGGCTTAGTGCTTAACAATGATTGCTGCTCTTATAAAGAACTGAGACCTTGGTTAGGTGACTCACTCTAATTCTAGCCCAATGAACTCAAACTCTGTCTGGGTATTCACTGGCACACACACACACACACACACACACATGTATGGCATGCACAACTCACAGACACACAGATTTTAAAAATGGCATAATGAATCTGAAGCACAGATCAAAAATATGTCCAACATTCATTCAGCATTCTTTGTTAATTTGAAAAATGACAGTAATCTGTTTCTAGAATGAAGTACAAAATCACTGTATTTGAATTTTTCCTTAGATTCTCTTTTCTTTTAAGTGAGGATAGGGTGTATTGAAAGATTATATGTTTATTTATATGTATTTAAATTTCATAAGAAATTATGTAAATACTGCAACAAAAAATGAGAAATTTACCTTTCTACCACCTACTAAGTCTTTATAATACTTGTTAACATCCATTAACATAGACCAGTCATTCAAAATGCCAATCCTGCTGAAGACTAAGGAGGGTTTACACTAAAAACTTAAACTGAAATAAAGCCAAAGCTGTTGGAAAACACAAAAACACTATGAAGATGGTTCAGGGTTTTAAGGATACAACATATAAGGGAGAAATACAGTAAATGGTGCTCTGGGTTTTAAGAGAGTTTTCCCAGGAGCTGACAGCTGATGCCCTCTCAGAGCTGACAAAGTTGCACCAGTTGTTAGAGGATGAATTAGTGACAGGCACAGCATAGCACCCAGCAAAAATCAAAGGTATTCAGACACTGTCCTGAGTGGTCCGTATCCCAGAACAGGGAGACAGTGGGTCTCAAAAAACGTTCCAGATCTGAAATGTGTTGATCCTACCCTTTACCAGATGTTCATCACACAGCAAAGTCAACCCTTCTGGATAGGGTGCTCAGGCCAATTCTTACCATCCTTATCATTTTTCTTCAAGCATTCACAAATAACATGAGCAGACATGTTGATGCTGCCCTTAGTGAGAATTCATAAAAATGGAAAGAAAAAAATATAAAGTTTGGAAACTAAGGATAGTGGCCAACAGGGTTGAATAAGCCTAAATCTGAATGGCTGCATTATCTATCACCCCTTTCCAATTTTGATAAATTGTTGCATTCAACCTACTGGCTAGTTTTTTGTCAACTTGACACAAGCTAGAGTCATCAGAGAGGAAGGAACCTCAGTCGAGTAAACGCTCCCTGAGATTCACTATAAGACTTTTTCTCAATTATTGATCAATGGGGAAGAGTCAAGTCCATTGTGGGTGATGTCATCCATGGTCTGTGTGGTCCAAGGTTCTGTAAGAAAGTGGACTGAGGAAGCCAGGAGAAGCAAGGCAGTAAGCAGCACTCCTCCATGGCCTTCTGATTCCAGTTTCCTCTCCTGTTTGAGTTTCTGTCTTGACTTCCTGTGATGATGAACAGCAATAAGGAAGTATAAGATGAATAAACTGTTTCCTTTTAAACTTGTATTTTTGGTCATGGTGTTTCCTTGTAGCAATAGAAACCTCAACTAAGACAAGTTAGTACCAGTTTAGTGTGGTATTGTAACAGGCCTGGTCATGTTTTGTGGAGGATTGTGGAAGGACTGTAGCATGAATCTTAAGTTCTTATTAATAAAATCAAACCTGAAGCCAGTTATTGGGATGAACACTGGAAAATCAGAGAGCCAGAACAAGCCACAGCTACCTCACCTCACTGGATCCTCAGCTGGTCTTGTTTCCTCAGACTGGAGGCTTCTGAGTCCTCAACCAGAATGGGTCTCAGCTGAATTGCTGCTCAAAAGCTTGAATGCTTTAACCAAGCCAAATGCCTCTACTTTCTGGTCCTCATGCCTTATATACCTTTCTGCTTTCTACCATCACTCCCTGGGATTGAAGGCTCACTCCCTGAGATTAAAGGCGTGTGTCCTCATGCCTCGCTCTTTCCAATGTGTCCTTGAACTCACAGAAATCCCAGATGGATTTCTGCCTCTGGAATGCTAGGATTAAAGGTGTGAGTGCCACCATTTTCTAGCCTCTGTATCTAGTGGCTGTCTGTTCTCTGACCCCAGATAAATTTATTAGGGTACACAATATTTTGGGGAACACAATACCACCACAAAGGACTTTGGAAGTTTGGACAAAAAAAGCCATTGATTGTTGAGAACTCAATGGGATGTTCTTTAGAAGCCTGGAACATAAGAATGTTTAGAGCAGTGCAGAAGATGGAGGCCTGGCTTGTGAAGTTTCAGAGAGAAATTTAAAGACTCTCCCAGGGCCATCTGCTATTTTGAATTATGAGTCTATCATTATAATTAGCTGGGGCTGGAATCAGCTATTATTAACAAGAGCACTTCAGAAGTAGAACATTTTCTTTAATGGGACAATTGACAATTGATGCTGCTTAGCTGGAGCTATAACAGCTATATAACTGTTTGGTGATTAGGAAGAAACCAGCATCACTGGGGTAACACTTCCAGGAAGTGCTTTCTGGGAGCACAGAGAAGCTGTGTTTGTTCCAGAGGTGACCAAAGTTGTATCACATGCTTGCAACTGAACTTAGTAATATGTAAGAGTCACCCAGGTGGTGCTGGTTTTGAAGGCATAAAGGGGTCATGGAGAGCAGCTGAGGCTTGGCACTATGACAACCATTGGAGAAGGTACAGCCTCAGTGGAAATTGAAGATCTAGGATTGATGAGGTTATGCCAAGTTGACACTTGATGCCATGAAGAGAGCCTATCCAGTTGGGGGCCCCTCAGCCTTTGGTTCATAGTTCATGTGTTTCCATTCGTTTGGCTATTTGTCCCTGTGCTTTATCCAACCTTGGTTTCAACAATTCTTGCTCATATAAACCCTCCTCTTTCTCACTAATTAGACTCCTGGCACTCTACCCGGGGCCTAGCTGTGGATCTTTGCATCCAGATTCCTCAGTCCTTGGATGGGGTCCGGAATGACTTGGGGGAGGGGAAATTATGATCAAAATTTATTTTAAAAAAACCCTAATTTAAATAAATTTTGATCATAATTTCCCCTCCCTCAAGTCATTCCGGATCCTCTTCTCAGCTCTACTTTAAGTTCTTAAAAAATAAACAAAAACCCAATACAACAATAAAGCTCCCAAGACAAATACAACAAACAAATAAAACAATACTGAAACAACAACAACAAAAACAAAGAAAAAAGGAACCCCATCAAACTCTAACCAAATGAAAGCACTCTAAAGAACTGTGGGGTTTGTTAAATGTTGGTCAACTTCTGCTGAACCTTAGGCCTGCCCTAGAGTGGTTGATACATGTAGTCTTACTGCATTGGACTGATTTCCCCTCTCCCAGCAGGTATAAATGATAGTTCAGTTGTTAACCTTTACCCTAGTGGCTAGGTTTTCATTAATTCATTCATTTTTTTCATTCTTAATAAAATAAAATATAAGATAAAACAAGATTATAACATTGAAATTGGAGAAGACAAACCAAGAGAAGGAAAAGAGCACAAAAAGGCATAAAACTCAGAGAACCACATTCCACATACTCAGGAATCCCATAAAAACACTAAACTGGAAGTCATGAGCACAGAGGACCTGATACAGATAGATGAAGGCCCTGTGCATGCTGTGTTTCTCTGTGATTTTATATGTGCTTCACTAATGTTGCTTTGAAGGACCTTGTTCTCTTGGTGATTTCCTTCCACTCTGGCTCTTACTGTCTTTCTGCCTCCTCTTCTAAGGGGTTCCCTGAGCTCTGTGGGGAGAGATTTGATGGAGACATACCATTTAGGGCTGAATGTTCCTATGTCTCCCACTCTCTGAATAATGTCTGGCTGTGGGTCTCTATATCTGTTCCTCTCTGCTGGAAGAAGAAGCTTCTCTGATGATGAGTGATCAAGGAACTAATCAATGAATATAGCAAAACATTATTAGGAGTCATTTTATGCTAAAAAAAAAAAAAAGACAGGTAGTATTTGGTTTTACCCTAGGTCTCTGACTATCTGTTCTCTGCTTCTTGATCTTCCAAGCAGTGTTGGGTATGAGTTTTATCTCATGGAGTGGGCCTTAAAACAAATCAGATGTTGGTTGATTACTTTCCCAAGGTTTGTGCCACCATTGCCCTAGCATATTTTGCAAGCAGCACAGCTTTGTAGATCAAAGGGTCAGCACACTGGTTTTTAAATATTCTTAAAAACACATCAGGAATTAATGATTTTGACTTTTAAGTTAGATTCCAAAGTCCTGAAGAAAAATATGATGATACATTTCTAATCTTTGTTTAGCCACAGCTACGTCTGCATCTGTGCATTTATCTTTTCAAGCTTGGACCAAGTAGGGAATATGTGGAGTAAGTCAGGATGCAAACATGGCTTGGGGAGAAGAGTAGGATTTATCAGAGCATTGAGATGAAGGGGAACCGACTGGGCAGAAGGTAGGAAGGCGCTGATGCATGGCAGACAGAACACTGCCAAGGTACAGGGAGTCATTCCATGCTCCTAGAACACAGGTGTGAAGGGAGGCTGCCAAATGATGAGGCCGAAGAACTAATCACCAGGCAGATTATGAAGGCTCTGGCATGCTGCACTGAGAGGTTTGGACTTGATCCTTAAGGTATCAGAAAAGCGTTTATGAAACATAGTTCAGGACGTTGCATGAATTAGAAATGAGGGCAAAGAAAAAGAAAAGGAAATGGGAAGGGAAATGGCTGATCAAGTGTCCTCTTCTTTTTTAGGTAATAATCCAAATAATTAATTTTTGAAAGATAAGGCAATGTTCATTGCATTCTTTGCTTTGTACTTTAACTTAGAGAGGCTTCCACAGGATGGTGCAGTTAAGAGTAAAAGGGAATTTGGTAATTCATAGCTGCATTAACATATCAGAACACAAGTTCACAATGGTCCTGTGGAGGAAGCATGAAAATGGAAATCTTCAAAAGACTGCCACTGGAACACTCATCATGAATGAGCATCACTCTTAGCAGGTGGGCTTTGAGAGATCAATGGTGTGTAACTTTACCAGGAATGGGCTTAGAACCAGGATGGCGTGCTATTTGGAGCATGTGCCTTACCAGCTAATTACACAAATCTGTGACAGCCCAACAATTATGACAAGAGACATTTCTCTTCTGTGGTAATATAATTGAGTGCCTTTATAGTTTCAGGAATATACTAAAGGTGTGTGCCATTCAACACTAACTTTTATTGAATATGTAGTGTGGAAGAAGTAAAGTATATCACGATATATTTCAATTTTGATTAGCTTGGAAACAAAAACAAGAATTTTATCCTGAATGCTTGATATGAGACACTGTCTTTGATTTACCACAGGAAAGATGCACCCCTGGGACCTCAAAAATAGAGCTGCCTAAACCAGGACTGAACGATGACACCAGATACCATGCTAAAATGGTTGCCAGAGATCACATAATGTCCTACTCCTCGATTAAGAGCTATAGGCAATTAGTGGCTGTTGAGGAAAGGAGAACCAGTCTTTTCCAGTGATGAACCTCTGATGAGGTCTTACTCCCATTGGGTCAGCCCTAAACATATATGCCTATGACCAGCACTAAATTCACTCAGCAGATTATGTGTATATATATATATATATATATATATATGTATATATATATATGTATATGTATATATGTGTGTGTGTGTGTAACAATAATAATTAAATAAAACTTATAAATTTGAAGAGGCAAGTGGTATAGGAGGAGTTGGAGTTGGGGATAAGAGGGGTAGAATGGATATAAATACCATACTCATTTATGAAACTCTCAAGAAAAGAATTTAAAGTGGAAGGAAATTTGAACTTCAGCTCTTCTATGTACTGACAATACAATCTTGGATGTAAGTAATTTTTCATCACCATAATCCATTCATTCTTGCTTTCTTTATATCTGTCTTTTCCCTTCCTTCCCTTCCCTTCCCTTCCCTTCCCTTCCCTTCCCTTCCCTTCCCTTCCCTCCTTCCCTTCAATTCCCCTTCCCTTCCTTTCAATTCCCCTTCCCTTCACTTCCCTTCTCCCTTCTCCCTTCCCTTCTCCCTTCTCCTTCTCCCTTCCCTTCCCCTTCAATTCCCCTTTCCTTTCCCTTCCTTTCCCTTTATCTCCCCTTTCCTTCTCTTCCCCTTCCATCCTCTTTTCCTTTCTTCCTTCTTGTTGCACTCTCTGTGTGGACAAGCCACAGCACATCTGTGCCAGTAGAGGACAGCTTGTGGGAGCAAGGTACTTCTCATCTTTTACCATTTGGAATTCAAATCATCATCAGGTTTGGTGACAAAGTGTTTGACCAGCTGAATCATCTCACTAGCACACATTGCCTTTATTTCTTGGCAGGAATTGGATCAATACTGTTTTTTTTTTGTGTTCTTGTGAAGATGTCTAAGGTGTGTGTGAATACACATGTGTACATGCACAAGTTTGTGTGTGTAAAGGTCCTGACCAAAAATACAAGTAATAAGAACTATTACTTTATAACTTTATTAAATGTACATTGAATAGCAGACAGTATCTGTGTTACGAAACCGTGTTATAGCAAGAGCTATGAATCCTGTGGAAACAAGGGACAGATGTACTTAAAATGTAGAGATCACATACATCCCATAGTGATTTTTATTTAATCTTAAGTCACATTGTTAAGGTTAGAGTAAGAGTATTAGATGGAGAAAATCAAGGATGGTGCTAAAGAGAAAACATATTTTAAAGTATTGAAGAATTGCTACAAATGAAAGGTGGGCAGTGTACTGTAATTGTTATTCCCATACAAGTTACTATTTATTTTGTCAGCGCAAAATAAAATGGGATAGATTTGATCTTACCATGAGTAACTACCTTCCCAAAGCAAAATGTGCACCCATGTGAGGTGAATTACAATGCTCCAAGGTGCAACTTAGTAAATTGCTTCTTCTTGAGTATTGACTGGATCCCTGAAGAAAAATAAAATTCTCACACTACTGTGTTCTTGGACAAATTGTTTTCTGCAGGAATAGTATAGTAAAATAAACTTGTGTGTCCTATGTATTACTTTCTTTTTTCATTATAAAATGACTGGTGTTATGCTGGCATAAGTCATGAATCTTCAATCAATGGGAGGTGGCACCAAAAAAGAAAACAGATAATAGATATATAGATATATAGATAGATAGATAGATAGATAGATAGATAGATAGATAGATAGACAGACACATAGATAGATAGGTGGTTAGATAGATATAGAAATGATAGTGTAGCTTGAGTTTTCTTGCCTTGCCCACAGTCAAGACAAATCTTTGTCACCTGCCAGTCCCACAGCCGCTCAGACCCAACCAAGTAAACACAGAGACTTATATTGCTTACAACCTGTATGGCCGTGGCAGGCTTCTTGCTAACTGTCCTTATAGCTTAAATTAATCCATTTCCATAAATCTATACCTTGCCACGTGGCTGGTGGCTTACCGGTGTCTTCACATGCGGCTTATCATGGTGGCAGCTAGCAGTTTCTCTCTGCCTCAGCCTTCCGCTTCCCAGAAATCACCTCTCTCCTTGTCCCACCTACTTCCTGCCTGGCCACTGACCAATCAGTGTTTTATTTATTGACCAATCAGAGTAATTTGACATACAGACCATCCCACAGCACTTCCCCTTTTCTTTTTTTTTAAAAATGAATGTTTTAACTTTTATACATCTCCAAAGCCAGCTTGGTATATTTGGGAATTTGGGCGTAGCATCTCTTACTACTTCCTGCTGGAGGGGGGCGCTGTATCTTATGGGGACACAAAGAAAATTTTAGGATCATGGAGTAGTCCGTGAGACTGTATCGTCTGAGCCAGTTGCCTTGAAACGATTCTGGATGTTGGATCATCTGGGCCATGGTGTCATCGGAGACCTTTCAGGTGGTCTTGGCTGGTCAAACCTGATGTATCTTAATCTGGAACAAATCCATAGCCTCTGGCTTTCTGTAGAAACAAAAACAGAGCCTCCTTTCCAAAGCAACATATCCTTACATCCAAATTTTGAAGTCAAGGTACCTTTAAAATATACATTTTGGCATAACTCAACAGTTTTTGCAATCAAATGTTTTTCTTCAGTTACAAATATCAAAGAGAACATAATCCAGATTCTCTGTGTGGTAGCCATCTTTACGTGGCTTATTACCTTTACTATTTTTTTAAACACTTTATTTTTAGATACTATTGTTTATATAACGGTACATTTTTTTTCTTTTAAGCCTACGTACATTTTTACATGCATTATAAACTATTTCATCTGAATCAGTCTTATTGCGAACTTATTGCTTTAAACTGTAGCCTTCTAAGCCTGAAACGGCTCTGTGGCTGCTGGCTCCGCCCCCTTCAGCTTCCCAACATGGCAGTGGTACGTTTTCCGCCAGCTCTGGGAGCCATCGTGGGTCTATGCTTTTATCCAAGCAGTGTGTAGCCCAGAAATCTCTTTTTTTGTTTTGTGCTAGCAAAGGATAAATCCACCACGCAGCTTAATGTGTCATTTGCAGAGGCCTCATTCCCGCCATACTGCAGGTCAAGCCCACACCAGGAACCTGCCAGTAGCTCAAACACACATGTTGCTGCTAACTTGAGAGAAACAACTAGGAACTGTTTTTAGCTCCATTTTAGAATCTTTTTACTCAGGTTTTAGGTGGAAACTCTTGTCCCACGTTGGGCACCAGATGTAGATGTAACCAACCATCTTATTAAATAAGAAACACAGAAACAATGTAAAAGAGAAAAGTCAGAGCTCAGAGCTCAGAGCTAAAATCTCACCCTTCCTCCTGCTGTCCCAGCTTCCTGAAAAAGAGAGAGCTATTTCCTGTGTGTAAGTCACTTTTTTTCTAGTCATTCTGCCTTCTCATTGGTTGTAAACCCAAACACGTGACTGCCTCATTACTGTCTGAATGTACAGCCCCCTAGGTCTTAAAGGCATATGTATCCAGTGCTGGCTGTATCCCTGAACACACAGAGATCTATGGGATTAAAGGTGTGTGCCACCACCGCCACACTCTTGCTATGGCTCTAATAGCTCTGACCCCCGGGCAACTTTATTTATTAACATACAATCAAAATCACATTTCAGTACAATTAGAATACCACCACAAGATAGATAAACCAAAATTGTTGTATTGTTAATATGTATTAATATGGTCACAGAGAGAAGAAAGCGGATGCTGCCAGTAGGATCAGGCACCAATCACAACTGATTTTACACCAACCCTAGAGTATGTTTCTCCCAAAAATAGTTATGTGAACCTGATATGCATTGAGATATTTATTCCTCAATCTAAATGTATGCACTGCTCATTTTTCAATCTGATCTATTTTGCTTGAATCAGTTTCTCACAGTTCATGAAGAGGGTGGGATTTTTGCAAAGTTACAGGATGAAAGATCTTGACCGTGAAAACAGAGTGAGGAAGTCTTTTCAGGCAGCATGATTCTTCTAAAGGCACAACTACAATGGAGTGCAGAAATCCTTTTATAATCATATTTTAATGATCAGAATAGAGCATGCAAAGTGCTGTAACTGGCAAACATTAGAAATATGACAGACTTGTGAAATAAACTCAAAATGAATTTATGCATAATTTTCTTGTATTGTGACTTATGATTGTCTTTAAACATGACTGCTTTGTCTCCACTTTAATAATAAGCTTTGATTCAGTGGATGCATTTTGCAAACCCGAGATAATGGTACATTATTCCTATTCTTACTATATAGATTCTGCATTGAAATATTTTATCACAGTGACAGCCCTCTGAGATCCACACAGATGGATTTCTTTAGAGTTCCTGTGTTATACACAAAAAGAAAGCATAAAATCCTCCCCTTTCTTTCAAAGATTTGTAAATTTTTAGCAACATTCATGACAGACTATATATAAGACAAATTAACAGAAATCAAGCTCTCTATTTTTGTGTGAGTTATATTAGCCTAACATTTCCTTCTATGCACCAATCAGACATAATTTTGTAGTTTATATTTTAAATGTGCCAGTGTGGTAGCTTGTTACAGATGGCTCCCTTGTATCGTTTTTGGCAACTAAATCACACAATAATAAAAACATTTGCAAACATCATTTCCCCAAAATGATCTCTTCATTCTCCTTCCCACAACAGCCACCTTCTAAATTTATTTTCAAAACAGCACTTAGCCTGAAAGGATAAATTCAGAAGACGTTTTATGAAAAATATTACTGACAGCTATTTGTCATCACAGAAAACATTGGAAACAATATTCTGAATAATTCAGAAAAAAACAGTACAGCAAAAACGCATGAATAATGTATCATCATGTTGAATAAAGTTGAATGAGACTTCCTATTTTAAAATAAGTTTAGAGCTAAAGCACAATTGCTAAAGATGTTATAGGATCCCCAGGTAAACTGAAATGGTTGTTACCCAGGGTTTCTGTTTTCACATCATTATAGTAAAGTTATAAAACCAAAAAAAGAAATTATGGATAAGATAATAAGGTAGATTATTGGATCTACTTTAAAAAGGCAACTACTAGTTTTAAATATTTTACCATGGATTGGATTTTTGTATATTGTATACAAACTATGTATATTGATGCAAATTTGAGATTGATTTTATTAGAAAATGTTGTAGATATATTTCTAATCTTATCCAAGTTATTGTACCTCTACAGTTCATTTAATAATGTAATGCAACTTGCTAGTCCTTGAAAGTTAGTACTACCAACTAAATAGGATATAAAGAAATGAAAGTCAGTAGTTAGTCATTACAATCAAACTTGTAGTTATGGTACGTATGTTTTCAAGATCAAACAGAGATATATCTTAGATGTTCAGGTCATCTTCTAACACTTTATAGATCTATAGACTATGACATTTAAGATATTTTAATAACATAGATTTTTTTCTATTTTCTTTTTTATGACAATGAGACACATCTGCTCCTGGCAGCACCAATCTACTTCAAAGAAGATGATGAGAATTGAAAAAACACCATATGGAGTTTACTTTCTTTATGACAAAAGTTAGCCACCAGACAAGAAAATGCCCTTGCCTCCACTGCTGACAGAATGCTGTCCAAAATGGACAAGCAGGACACAAATGAAAGGACTGCTGATCCTTGCCAAGATAAGGTAGGAAGGCTCATTAGAAAATCCTGCTTCACAGATGAGTCTGCCAGATATGCTAGGCCTGTGGGCTGAAGACAGATGCTCCAATGTTGCAGAGGAACCTTGGGTGACTGTCCAGGCAGTCAGCTGTTTCTGTAATTTCTCACATATTTTGGAAGTCACTTGTTTGCACTTCCTCCTTACTCAGTTATTATTATTTTCTTCTCGGGTCTCTGAGGGAGTTGAAGACTAGATAGTTATAGTTTTCCTTGTTAACAAATTCAGAAAAGAAACTCACTACAGATGTATAAAGTATATAAGTTTGAAAGACATCAAAAGATAGTTTTCAGTTGGTAATACAAGTTAGGATAGAAAGTGAATTAGGTACAATGTTTTAACTGACCAAAACAGAATAAATAATGTCATTTTGTAGATGAATATGTCAAATGTTAGTGGACTAGACATTGTTAATATAACTTTTGATTGTATATATTGTATATACTTATATTTATTGTATATAGTTTTTCTTATATTAGCTAAAACCTTCTTCTATTATTTTAGGCCAAAAAGGGGGAAATATGATGATATATTGTATACCCTAATAAACTTATTGGGGGGTCAGAGGACTGAGCCAGCCACTAGATTGCACGGAGAAGCCAGCCAATGGTAGCACACACCCTTAATTACTTGGGACACAGAGATTAATCTGGATCTCTGAGTTCAAGGCCACACTGGGAACACAGTTAGGCAGTTGTGACACACACCTTTAGTCCCAGCACTTGAGATCTCATGCCTTTGCTTGGAAAACATATATACCTTTAATCTCAGAAAGTGACATGGTTGGGTAGAGAATGGTATATAATGTGTGAGGAGACAGAAACCAGAAGCAGTTCAACTGAGACCCTCAGGGGTGAGGACTGAGAGGTTTTCAGTCTGAGAATTCATGAAAACAGGACTGGCTGAGGAGTTGGTGAGGTAAAGTTGGCTATGGCTTGTTCTGCCTCTCTGATCTTTTAGCTTTCACCCCAATATCTGGCTCCAGTTTTTTTTTTATTAATAAGACATTTTAAGATTTGTGTTACAATTATTATCAGCCCTGTGTTGTTACTGAAGTAATATTCTTTATTTAAATTCTAAGACCTTTCTATTTATTCTTTTTCCTTTATTACAATTCAGTGGAAAGCTTCATACTGCATTTATTCACATTTTTCTTTAACATTCCTATCAGTATTTGATTATCTCTTTAATGCCTCTACATACTTTTTTATATATTTATGCTGTGAAACATTTTTTGTACACTATGAATATGTATTACTATCACTGACTAATAAAAAGTGGATTGGCCAACAGCTGGGCAGGAAGAGATTTAGCTAAAAAAAACAGACTAGGAGAATTCTGAGATGAAGAAAGGTGGAGTCAGCGAGTCCCTGCAAATGCAGAGAAGCAAAATGAGAATGCTGTACTGAGAAAAGGTAGTGAGCCCCATGGCTAAACATAGGTAAGAATTATAGGTTAATTTAACTGTAAGAGTTAGCTAGTAACAAGCCTGAGCTATTTGCCAAACATTTATAATTAATATAAGCCTCTGTGTAGAAATTTGGAAGTGGCTTGTGAGATGGGAAAACTCTGCCTCCATTTTTATTTATTTATTTATTTATTTATTTATTTATTTATTTATTTATTTATTTTTACATTCTAACTGCAGCTTCCCCTCTCTCTTCTCCTCCCAATGCCTCTCCACAACCTCCCTCCCCTCATCTACTCCTCCTCTGTTTCTCTTCAGATTCAGGCAGGCCCCCCATGGCTATCAGCCAGCCATGGTCTATCAAGTTGTAGTCAGAATAGGAATCTCCTCTCCTTTTAAGGATGGATGAAGCAATCAAGTAGGAAGAATGGGGCCCAAAAACAGGCAAAAGAGTTAGAGACAGCCCCTGCTCTCACTGTTTGGAGTCTCACAACAAGAGCAAGTTACACTACTGTAACATGTGTGCACACAGCCTAGGTCAGTCCCATGCAGGCTCCCTGGCTGTTGGTTCAGTCTCTCTGAGCCTCCATAAGCCCAGGTTAGTTGATACTGTGGGTTTTCTTGTGGCGTTCTTGACCCCACTGGGTCCTATAATCCTTCCTCCCTCTCTTCACCATGATCCCTGGATCTCTGTTTAATATTTGGCCAGCTCAACAGTCATCAGATAGGCTTCACCCAGCAACTCATAGAAACAGAGATAGAAACATCTCACACTTTTAAGGAGCATTTACAGTTTAATTTCAAGAGTGCTGCTTAGTGAGGATCATTTGAGTTTTTCCCTATTTCACTGAAGCAAAATTATCACAAAAGGGCTGTGATAACATATGCTACAAACATATCACCTTATAATTTATGTTAATCATTTTTAAAAGTGTCTTCTAATTAAGTCGATGATTTCAATTTTGTAATTAATAGCCAGCTTAATATCCATATTTAATTGTTTTCCACATTTGGAAATCAAGCCTAAAGGCCTTTTACATGCTACATGTGTGTTGTAGAATTGAGATCAGGCATGCATTCTGATGGTATAGAATTGTCATCTTTCTCATCAGAGAACTGAAAGCTGTACTTTTTCCTAATCAGATGGTTTATTCAATTGTTCATATCAATACCAATTCCAATATTTGCTTTATAGTTAGTTTATGTTACAATGCATTGAGATTTTATTTGGTTGCCTAAATCATTCATGAATTGACCTCCTAGAACACTTTCTGCTTTTTATTCATGAACTTTCAACTTGCCTCAGATATTTTCAACCTTCTAACCACAGTAACATTCCAAGCTTCCTTGGCTGTATTCATTCACAATATAGGAATCCTCAGTTTTCAATGGTCTCCTGGTTCTTGTCCTTGGAGAATAGTATTCAGAAGTTAGAATCAGAGCTATATATGTGCTCTTTGTTGATAAGATGTCCCTGTTAATGAACTAGAAAGACAACGTATACAGGAGCTAAGACATATAATTGCTTCTTTATGATGACATCATCATCATATCATCATCATCATCACCTGATTTTGAAAAAAGAGTTGATATCCATATGAATTTACAGGGACTATGGCAGCATACACAGACCCTGCATAGGTCTAAGCCACATGTAGTCCTTACACTGAGAAGGGAAGTGGATACAAGCTCCAAATCCTAACCCAGAAACTATGAATGAGAACAGCTTAAAAAGGAAAAGTTAGTTTTCTCCAATGATGTTTCACTGGGTATTCAAACCACTCCAAAAGCAGGCCCTATGCACAGCCATAGATGACCAACACAAAACTAATTCAATTGTATTTTTGAGGAGTTTTTTTTGTTTGTTTCATAATACTTGGAGAATTTTAGTTGACTTACAGACCTTTTACTGATATATTACTTTCTGATTTTGAGTTTTTATGGAATTCTCTCTCTCTCTCTCTCTCTCTCTCTCTCTCTCTCTCTCTCTCTCTCTCTCTCTCTGTGTGTGTGTGTGTGTGTGTGTAGGTGTGTTTGTGTGTGTGTGTGTGTTACTCTGTCTGTATGTGTTAATTGTGCTTCTTCTTAGGGTCTTTTTTCTTTCTGTTTGTTTTTTGTTTTGTTTTATCAGCTTTGTTTAATTTTTTTCTTTTAGTGGCCTGTTTGTTTGCTAATGAGAGAAAGAAAGGGTGTGGATTTGGGTGGGTGGGTAGGTAAGGAGAATCTGGGAGGAGTTGGGGGAGGGGATATCATGATCAGAATATATTAATTAAAAAATTAATTTTCAGTTAATATTAAATTATAAATAGAAAAGAACAATGATTTCTCAGTCATGCTGACTTTAATCCTACACAATACACTGGATTCCATCCTTCTTTCTGTTTTTTTAAAAAATTTCCCATCATAGAGAAATATTTCATTTATTATTTTATTGTATTGTATTCAATGTTACTTTGGTTTCCTAATATTCTATGTCATTGAATAGAAAGCTGACATATAATCATTCTTAAAAGTGATTTGACATCAAGTAACTATTAAAATGGTGAATAATTATAACAGAAAATTTTGGCAATTTCTTATATTACTAGGAGATGCTACAAGCATCTATTTATTAATCCAGTGTAATCTATATATAAATTAAACAGAAAATATTCTAAAATGTTTATTCTGATGGAGCTGAACAATGTGAGAAGATTGTCTTCTGCATGTTGCAAGTCTCTTTAGAAAGCACACATAAACACATATATACACATACACACACACACACACTCATAAACACTCACATATATATTTGACTATAAATTTAATCCAGATAACTCTCATGGCAAATGCCCTCACTTACATGAGTACCACATATACCTTTATTCTCCTTTATTCTATCTCTTTCTGGAGGCCCTTCTTCATGATTGCAAAATCCATGGAATATGGAAAGTAGGCAGTTACACATAGAACTTTACACTGAAGTTTATTTTAGAAGTGACAGCCATTCCTGCTTTTATGTATTTGGTCACAGGCAATCACAATGTCTTTTAAAAATCAGTTAAGATGGATTTTCCCATTTTGTATGCTAGATCTTCATTCCACTGATTATGTCCTTTGCTGTAGAGAAGCTTAGTAGTTTCATCTGTCATTTGTTTGTCTAAATTCCTGCCCTAATAGAGAGTTGTTATGGAAGTCTTTTGCTGTGTCTATAGATTGAAGTAGATTCCTTCTTCTCTATCAGATTCTGGGTATCAGGACTCCCATAAAGGAATTTTTATTGGAGTTGAGTTTGATATAGGGTGGGAGATAAGAAGCTTAATCTTTTACATGCAGTGTCTGTCTGTCCAGCACCATTTCTCACATGTGCTGTCATTTCTCTAATGTGTAGTTTTGTCCACTTTAAAAAGAAGTCCTATTACTATAGGGGTGTGGGTTATATCTCTGCCTTTAATTCTATTCCATTCACAACGTATCTGTTTTTATGTGAGTGCCAAACTATTTATTACTATACCTTATTTTGTTGTCTATAGCATAATTTGACGACAGGAATGGTGATACCACCAACAGCGTTTTTATTGTTGGGAATTGTTTTGGCTATTTTTTGTCTTTTGAGTTTTCCCATGAATTTTGAGTTTTTGTTTGTTTATTGTAGATTCTGAGAGAATTTCACTGAAGTTTTCCTGGGTATTTCACTAGATCTGTAGATTGCTCTTTGGAAGATGGCCAATTAAAATAGTAATCCTACCAATCCATGAGCATATGAGACCATTCTATTAGCCAGTACTGTATTTCTTTCATCAGTGTCTTAAGATTTCCATTGTACAAGTCCATTATCATCAGGATGGAAAGAATGGTGGCACATAAGCAGACATAGTTCTGGAGAAGGAGCTGAGAATTTTATATCCAGATGTGCAGTCAGCAGGAAGAAAATGTCATACTGTGTGTGTGTTGAGCATATGAGACCTCAAAGTCCCAGCCAATGACATACTTCCAATATCAAGGCTACACCTACTCCAACAGGGCCACACCTCCTAATATTGCCTGTTGTGGAATATTATTTTAACTGGGCAGAAATGTGTTACATCTGTTTCTCTTGTCTTTGTTAACGATGCAAAGCTGTGTTACATTTGTTCATGCTGCATATGTTTAATTATGTAAAGATGTGCTGTATTTGTTTCACCTTGCCTGCCTAAGGCACGTGATTGGTCTAATAAAAAGCTGAATGGTTACTACTAGGCAGGAGAGGGATAGATGGGTCTAGCAGGGGAGAGAATAAATAGGAGGAGAAAACTGAGCAAAAGGAAAAATGAGAAGAGAGAAGGAAGGATGAAGAAGAGAATAGTAAGAAAGAGAGGGAGAAGCCTGGGGCCAGCCAGGCAGCTGCCAGCTAGCAGATACAGAGTAGGAAATTCAGAAATAAATGTATAAAAAAAGCACTGAGGCAAAACACAGATGAAGAGAAATGTGTTAATTTAAGTTAAAGAAAAAAAGCTAGCCAGAAATGAGCATAAGCTAAGGCTGAGCATTCATAACTAATGATAAGTCTCCATGTCATGATTTAGGAGCTGGTTGGTGGCCCAAAAGAGCCTTACAAGTGCCACACCCTGAGGGTCTCTGGGCACCACCACAATGGCTGTTCCATAACAATGTTTTCTGGACACCACAAGTCTGTTGTATACATAAACTAAGAGCTGATCTGACTATATCCACAGGAAGTCCCCTAGTTCATGTGTCAAAGATCCCAGAATATATGGGGGAGTTAGTCAAGAAGTCAGGCCCCTCTTTTAGGAGATAGTGGCTCCTGGGAGAAGAAGGTCAGTTTTCCTCGGAGATGTGCCCCCTTAACATTTACCCATGCTCTAATAGGTAGCCCTGTACCTATGCAAATACTGACTCTACTAAGTGGAATCAGTGGGTTTGAAACAGATCACATAAAGTTATGAGAAAAAATGGTAGCAGAGAAAAAAGAGCAATATGAAGAAGAGGAGGAAAGTATTTGGTGAAAATGTGGTACATGTATATATGAAGTTCTCAAAAAATATAAAAAGAACAAATTATTCCAGTTTGCTTCAGAAATTAATGATACTTTGTGTTATTTTTGACAAATTGAATTCTTATATAAAGTTTCACCATTATTTTCAATTATTTTTGTTGAAATTTAAATATCTATCTCTGTCTATATAAGTTCTTTAAAAGATGAAGTAGGGTAGAAGTTAAAATAGCAGTAACAATGTTTAAAAAAGAAGTCAAAGGGAATAATACTATTAACTATCTACCTGTTATATACATACATAATATCTATGTAAGATAATACAATATGTATGTATAAACCCATAATACATGCAACTCTGTGTGTACATAGAGATATATAGTTTCAATTAAATGTTTGCATCTTTGGTGGCAATGTTTTCCTCAAAAGCCAAGAGCTTCTAACAAAAATATCAGCACTAGTCATAAAACACCTTCTTTTGAGTTGTTGCTCAGGATTATTCAAGAGACCTCCTAAATATTATAGGCTATTTCTGCTTCCCTGGGTTTTCTTCCAGAGGTGGGAGGTAATTTCCTGTTGTTGAAGCACCATGCACTTCACAGCTTCTGAGCTGGATATGACCTGGAAGATCCCTCTGAGGATTGATTTCATAGTACCAGAAGGTGCAATACAAGATTTCAAAGAAGAGAAGCAAGCAATAGCCCTTCCCAGATAAGACTTTTTTGAACCACGACCAAAGACAGCATGACACAATAGCACCTAGGGTGAAGTAGTGGCATGCACAACTTGATAGTAACCATAACCTATCTAATTGGACTTAAGTCTTGCTCAATAAGATGGAAATCATGCCTGGTACTGGAAACCCAGGACTACTGAAACCATGGATCTTGGAGGAGAACCCATTGTTCTCACTTTACTATACCAGCATAATCACTAACTATTTTCTAAATATTTACCCTTATACTCACATATTAGTCAAGCTCTTACTCCTCATCAAGGAAACTTCTCTTTGCAACAGAGCAATATCATTATGGAGAAAGTCACAACTAATCAAAGTACAGAGTTTTCGAACTCAGTCCCATATAATACATCTACAACATAACTCCTACAAATGAGACTCAGGAATCATTGAGCAAGTAAGCAGAAAGATTGTAAAAGCCAGAGGAACAGAAAGTTTGTTGTGAGATTGTGTCTCCTAGAACTGTGAGAAAGTGTACCCCTGTAGTCTCACCAACATGGTTCTCTAAGCATGGCCTGAATAAGGACAACAGTAGATGTTGTAATTGTGAAAGGGAGAAATTGTGGGAGGCCTCAAGTCTAGACAGAAAAATAGGAGAAATAGTCTTTTTCAGGGAATAGCCACTTCCCCACAACTGGTTATCCGATAGCAAGGGTTCAGTCTTAAAACCATATACATACAAGTTATACAAATAACTTTATATGGATTGAGCAGACTATCTATATATTATATTAGTTCTATCTATCTATCTATCTATCTATCTATCTATCTATCTATCTATCTATCTATCATCTATCTATCTACCTATATACTAATATATATATATATATATATATATACATGCACATATATAATATATTACAGAAAATTAAAGAGAAAAACTGCCCTGATAAAAGAGAGCAGGGAGTGGGGTGGGTTGGACAGAGAAAAAGAAAGCAGAAAATGACATAATTATAAGACCGAAAACTAAAACATATTGTTTTAAAAGGGCATTTTATTTCTTTTATTATTTCTCTTAATATATTTTATGCAATCTTTTCTAATTTATGCTCTGCTCTTTATTTTTTAAAAAATATCTCATTTTATAATTAACTTGATTTCACATATCAACATTGGATTCCCCCATTCTCCCTCCTCCCACCCCCCAGCCCTTCCCCACAACCCACCCCCATTTCCACCTACTCCAGGGCAAGGTCTCCCTTGGGGAGTCGGCCCAGCCTGGTAGACTCAGCTGAGGCAGGTCCAGTCCCCTCCTCCTAAATATATATGAAGTTGATTATATCATATTCTGAGTATATTTTTCAATGTATCTTTTATAAGAATTATACTTGATAAACATAGTAAAGCACATTGTCTTTCTATGTGGTGGGTACAATATGCATGGAATATTGAACAAACCAGGTAACAAGTGCAGTAGCAGCAAAGATAGATGGAAGGGAATTTGCTCTCCCTGGATTTCAACCAACCATAATCACATAGTATAGAAAACAATGAGAAAAACTAGCTGCTCTTATCAAAAACAGCAAACAAAACCTGAGGTCCTACAAGTACATTAAAATATATTTAACTTTCAGAACTCTTGTAGGCAGTATTATTTATACCTACACAAAAATTCTTTCG
This sequence comes from Peromyscus leucopus, assembly GCF_004664715.2. NCBI lineage: Eukaryota > Metazoa > Chordata > Mammalia > Rodentia > Cricetidae > Peromyscus > Peromyscus leucopus. The sequence goes on along the minus strand of NC_051064.1, from coordinate 8,056,597 downwards.
GTTTATTGCTCATCCTGATTCATTGAAAAGGAAGCTATTATAAAGTGTGGAAGAAGTTAAAGCACAACATTTCCAAAAAGATACATTGTATGATATAATAAACATTACATACAACAGATATTCCCTCTTTTAAGTAGGGAGGAGACAGAACACTAGAAATCAGTTAAAAACACACATATGGAACACACACACACACACACACACACACTCACATATATACATGCATATATATTGTACAACATTATGTGACTGTAAGGTTTCTTTAGTCTTTGTGGTGGTTAATAACAATGAGCTCCAAAGGCTTATATATTTCAATACTTAATCATCAGGTATTAACACTATTTGTAAAGGATTACGAAGTGTGGCCTTGTTGGACAAAGTGTGTTACTGGGATGGGTTTTCAAGTTTCAAATGCTACCATCAGGTCTAGTCTCTCTGTCTCTGTCTCTGTTTCTGTCTGTCTGTCTCTCTCCCTCCCTCCCTTCCTCCCTCCCCCTCCCTCCCTCCCTCTTTCTCTCTGTGCCTATGGATCAGGATGTAGTACTCTCAGATACTTCACCAGCATGCTGTCTGCCTCTGTACTCCCATGCCCCACCCCCATCCTCATAATGATACTGTATTAACTTCTGAAATATAAGCGATCCAACAATTAAATACTTTCTTTTATAAGAGTTGCCTTGGTCATGGTGTCTTTTTATTGAAATAAACTGTGACTAAGTCCTTATTTGTACCTTTCTCATGTATATTTATGTTTTTTATTCTAGACTACAGGTAAGCTAACACTGTGTAGGTTTAGGGATCTAGGTTCGTAGACATGCGGTAAAGAGAATGGAGAAATAGGTTAGATTTGGAAAACAACACAGGGAATAAGACCAGATGAAAAATGAGCCTGGAAGAAATATTTTGACTCTCTTTCTCTCTCTTTTTTTAATGATTCAAACCTGGCATGTTTCCTAGTTTCTACCTTTTCACAGCAAATTTGTCAGCAGAGCAATGGGCTGTGTCAAAAATAAGCCTCATCAGGTGGATAGCACAATACAAACTCTAACCCTGTTGCATGGCATTTCTTGATTCATTTCTCTCTGTTCCATTTTTTGTCACCCTCATTATTTTTGGACTTGCTCCTCTCAAATGCATCACATGCACTGTTAGCATATTAATTATTACCTTATGTTTTTAAAGAAGAGGGGGAAAGCAATAAGTACTCCAATTCATGCTAGTGATGCAATGTTTTCTGTAGCTATCCATATATACATGTATATATCAGAATAGGTTGTATAAAAAAAACTATTTTCAACTTTTAAAAAGGCAAAAATTGCCAATCAAAATTAAACAAAATAGTGCACGCGCGCGCGCACACACACACACACACACATTGAGACAACTTTGTGTTGGCTAACTATTCCTGATAATGGGACTTGACCTAGAGTTGGTGCACTTAAAAGGATAAAATTAATTTTTTCTTTTCCAGCAGGTATCAATTTTCAATTGTCAATAGCTTCGTGGCTAGGGGTGGGATTTTGTGTCTCCTTTCTTTTCTCAGCCTGGGGTTTTGTGGGCTATGAAATGAGGACATGTTGTTGGGGGATGTGTCGGGGTCTGAGCAGAATTGGATAAGTGGGTGGTTGATAAAATTAAAGCTCCTTTTATACATATGGGATATAGTAAAAAAATATAAAAGTTCAATCTAATCCAAAATATTCTTTAACAGAATTTCCAACTATACTTCACTAAAATTAATGAAAAACACACCAGAAAGGAAAAAGTGCAAATTTAGTGGTATTTATTTTATTCATTCACAGAAGTGCAAAAAATAAAAAAATAAAAATAAATAAACCGAAGGTGGGGGAGGAAACCACTTGTTTAAAATACTAATCTGAATCCTGCCAATATTTCTAACTAGTAGAGAGGATAACTGTCTTTTGCAATTATTTTTCTTTAAAGATAGTTTAAACGGAAGAGCCAGATGGTAGGAAGTAGGCCATGCACCTTACATCTAGCTTAATACTTCTTGAACCCTGACCCTACTATCATCAGCAGACAAAAAGGTGGAAGGCAGAAGAGAGGGAGGGAAAGTGAGGGTGTGAATGACAGAGAATTACATATTCATCTGGAGCTTCTCTTGGTGAGTTAGGCCTTTATTTTTGCCAAATGATGGTTCCTTGGGGTGACTTCTGTATAATCAGGAATGATACAGGAGTTCTATGATGAGATATATTTTCTGTGACTTTGATGAAAGAAACTTTCATTATTCATATTTATCAATTACCCTCTGTCCTTTTGGAAATAAAGTTCTTAGTATTGAGGTAGATTATATTCCTAATTATTTATTCAAAGTTAAATAATTCATTGCATTGTAATTATATTTTATATTATGTATTCACTCCTTGAATTTAATTCTCTTCCCATTGCAATATTTTTAAGCATTTTAACACAAATTATTTGGGGCCTTACCAGGATGAGCATCATGTAATATTAATAATGTCATTAAAAATCCAATAAATCATTAAAATAACTCCAGTAGAGATGAAATGAGCAAAAATACATCTTTTTAAAAATCCTAATTATGGAGTATAAGACACCCATAAAATTATAGGTTATTATGCAAGGGGTTGATGATAGTGCTAGAGGGTCAACTTCCTAATTATATTTTTGTAATATTAATATTAAAATCAATTTACATTCCTAGAGAACTTATCAAGCACTAGTGGAGAAAAGTGACCTTAAGCAGTGTAGTTTCTAACTAATGTCAAACTGAGACAGTAATTTGCTAAGAATAATTAATAAAAAATCAAGAATTGAAGGTATTTTGCAAAATAATTGAAAACATTAAGCTTACCACTGTGATTTCCCAAACATTATATGGATTAAATATTCAGTGTGTTTAACTTACTGCTTTTAGGACTTTATTTCAAAATTCTAAATGATTCTTGAACTTTTTAGTGTTTTTTTTATTTATCAAGTTATAGTCCAACTCTTTAAAGTAATTCAGGCATTGATGAAACATATCAATGTTTGTGATGTTCACAAGAGGAAAATGCTTTGTAACTACATGTGCATATATGTTTTTATATCCATTCATAGAGAAATATATACCTATAGTTTCTAATTCTTTATTTTGAGGTTCTAAGTGACTTTGTTAATGAGACATGCAAATGTAATGCTATTTTAAGACTAACATATTCTTTTATTGATCACCTATATAAAACTATAAATTTATTTATAATAAAATTTGTGTTCAGTATTTTATGACACTGTAAATAATATTTAATGTAGACTGTAAAATTTTATATGGTTATAGTCTGCTTTTAATATGTTCTTCTGGAGTTAGTAGTGATTTTTTTTTCTTCTGCATGTTTTAGTTTTTGTGTTATTTTTGTTGAATCATCCTACACTCTGAAATGTCTGTGAATGAATAAATACCCCCCTGTGTTTTAAGGCAAACTTTTCTTTAATACATGCTATATCCTTGAACTCTCTGATATCCTTCATTACTTCAATTTTTTCTCAATATTTGCTATCTTGCTATCTTTAAAACATTTCTTTTTATCAATTAAGATGAATTCTTTGAGCTTTAGCTCTCATGACTTGTCCTTATGATTAGTTTCTATTATTTTGACGAACATAGTCTCATGGAATGTTATGAAGTTGTGTAGAAGGTAATATATGGAGATATGTATGATGGTACATGCATTATATCACCATATAAAGTCAATAATCTGATCAATAACATAAGTCTTGTGTTAAAGCTGCTTTCATGTGGCATGATCTTATTGTAAGTCAGTTTCCTTTAGGAAACTACACTAAAAGAGTGCCAAGAAAAAATGTTATATTTACACACACACACACACACACACACACACACACACACACACACACTAATGAATCAGGAATTTAAAGAATATGTGAAGTTCCATCATCTTCCATGTGTAAACTGGAGACTCGGGCAGGTGCTGGACGTGGGCCAAAGGCTTGACCCAGCAAGCTTATGTGATACACATTTCGAGTGTAAATGCCAAGAATTGCCAATGCTCAGAGGAAGAGAAGATCCATGTTTTTCCTCAGGCACATACTAAGCCCATGAGTGACTTTGTCCTCCACTGTTCTGTCCTGTTTAGAGCACTGACAAGACTTGGTGAGGTACACCTTGGGGATGACAAAACATTTATCACAACCTACTGATACGGGAGCAGAACCCTTAAGGGAACATCTCACTGACACTCTCAAAATTTGTGCTTACAAATCTATTCTGATACCTGATGATCCAGTCAAGTTGACACATGACATTAGCTCTTACAGTTGTTTCTAGGACTCCTGTGACACATTGAGAACTCTGGTGCCAAAGAAAATTTTGAACTTTGGGATTTGACAACCAAAATCTTCTCATTAACTAAAATATAAATGCAGGTAAACATATGCCTAGCCATTTGTCTTTATATTGATTGTGCAAAGTATATAGATGACATTGTGAATATGGAGATCCATAAAGGTCATATCTAGAAAGCACTACAACTTTGATTGAATTTTCCTTCCTTTTATCTCATAAACAAAACATTTACATATTTCTAGCTCCTAAATAATTATTCCAATTTGTTTAAATTTCTCTCACAATGTTTTTTGCTTAACTTATTTACTACTGTACTATTTTATGACACTGACTTAACTTATACTTTTCTATGGCTTTGTAATTTTTAATTACAATTTTTTTCTTAAATTTCATGCAGCAATTGTGTTAAGAGGAGTTTAAAATGTTTCTTTTCAATTGAAGCCAAATATATGAAATAATGTTTTTCCAAGATTAATTTCTAGCCTAAAACTCTTCAGTAACTCAATTGTATTGTCAATAAAGACCTTAACTGTCTTGAATAATGCATTGCTAAACAAATTTTAAACAAATACCATTTAAACAGTGACAGTTTGCTTGTCAGAATATTTTAGTAGAAGAACTTATACAAAGAGACAGTATTTTTCCCCTAAGTGAGAAAGTGACTTCATTGCTGTGAGACTTTTGATTATACAAATTCACAATTTCCAAAATCTCTTTAACTAATAGTTTCTATTTTGTATGTCACAGACCAGGAAGGCCGAGTAAACAGGAGAGAGCTACAGTATATAACAATAAGGTGAGAGCATTTGAGATCTATTAATTCCATGCAAATTATATTATTTTGTACAATACTGTCTGTTAAAATTGTTCTCAAAAGAATCCCTTTCTATGCCTAGTTCATTTAAATAGCATAATCAATAAATAAGTTTAATACATTTGGAAAAAAGATAACACAATTCAATCATTGTGTTCTACAATTTTCCTGGCTCTCTGGTTTCCTTTAAGAGGACCAGAAAGTAAGTGTGAGAGTGTGCCTTCTAGCTACGACATGGAAACTACACCCATGAAGTTTCATCAACATGCCTGCCTAAACAAGACTTAAACAATATCACACCAATAGATATAATAACCTGGATGGGAGAAATTTCATAGAGCCCATCCTTAGATACAAGCAATGAACAACTGCTAATTGAGGGAGAATTCGTTTTCCTAAGGGATGTGCTGCCTGGTTGATTGATGGTTATTCAGTTAATCAATACTGAATGGTCAGCTTTAGAAACATACATATAGGCAACACTGAATGCACTCAGTGGACTGTGTTTATATGTTATTCTTTTATATGTATATGTAACAACAGTGGTTAGTAGCTGTTTTCCTGTGTTCCATCCAGTCCGCAGCTGCTTAGACCCAAGTAAACACACAAAGGCTTATATTAATTAAAACTGCTCAGCCATTAGCTCAGGCCTATCATTGACTAGCTCCTACACTTACACTCAGCACATTTCTGTTAATCTATAAATCACCAAATTTTCTGTGGCTTTACCTGTGTGCCATTACATGCTGTTCCCTGGACTGCCAGCTGGCATCTCCTGACTCAGTCTTTCTCTTCCCAGAATTCTTCTTGTCTGCTTATCCTGCCTATACTTCCTGCCTGGCTGCTGGCCAATAAGCATTTTTATTAAACTAGTGTACAAAAGCATTATCTTACAGCATTTCCCCTTTTCTGTTTAATTATAAAGGAAGATTTTAAATTTAACGTAGTAAAATTACATATAACAAACAAGAATTAAAGTTACAATATCTAGTCTATATATTTTGTAAAATTAAAGAAAATATTCTATCTATTCTATATTTGTGAGTCTAAAGCTTCACATCTACCTTATCTCTTATCATAACCAAGGAAAACCATAATTATAAATATCTAGTCTTCAACTACATCAAAGACATCAGAAGGCTACAATATTACCTAAGTAAACAGGAGGAGCATTGTAAACAACTTATAAATATCTAGAATGACAGAGACAGCTGCCTGCCTCAATAGTCATCTAAAAAATCTTCTGCAACATTGGGGCATCCATTTTTCAGACTAGAGGCCTAGAGTCTCTCAGTCACTTCTCTCTGTGTCCTGTACAATGTCTGGCAGGTTTTTTTTTTTTTTTTTTTTTCTGCAAAGCAGGAACCTGAAGGACCATTTTGTCTTGCAAAGTTCAGTGGTCACCTTCCTATGGGTCCTGCATGTCAAGTTGATGCAACATTTTGTCAAGCAGTCCAGGCAAGAACAGTTTCTTGCCCAAATGACTATTTTTCCAAGAAGAAGATAAACTCCATATGGACTGTCTTCGACGCCCATCTTTCCCTTTGAAGTAAATTGGTGCTGCCAGGAACAGACGTGTCTCTCTGTCCAGAAAGTCTAAGTTTTTAAAACATTTTAAGAGCCATATTCTGTAGGTCTTTGAAGTGTTTGAAGATTACCTACCTAATTGAAATATATCTATGTATACCTAGAAAACTTAACTAACATGACTATAAGTTTGATTATCATAGATGACTACTTTTTAATCTGTATTTCTTAATTACCCATTACAATTTAAATGAGTTATATAAACATATTACTTTAAATGAGAGTAGAAATACATATACAGTATAACAAAAATAACTTTAAACTTGTAATAAACTAAAATCTATAGCAATGTAATACATTTTTAAACAAGTTGTTGCTCTTTAAAGTAGGTTTATTAATCTACCATTTTATTCTATCATATCAATACTAGAAAGAGATTGACTATGACCAACAACAATTTGTAACCAACAGCCTAAACAAAGATAAACATCCATAATCCATTTTGGGGGGCAATGTTGGTGTAGTTTTCTAGGCTACTTCCTGCTGATAAAAGTTGCTGTATTCTTATGGGCACACAAAGAAAATTTTAGGATTATGGTCAAGTTCTGACTGGAGAAGTCTGTGAGGCTGTTGCCTTGAAGTTGATTTTGGATGTTGGATGATCTGGACCATCGTGTCATCATAGACCTTTCAGGGGTTCTTGGCTGATCAATCCTGATGTATCTTAACTGAAGCAAATCTATAGCCTCTTGCTTCCTGTGGAAACAAAAGCAGAACCTCCTTTCCAAAGCAACATATCCTTAGATCCAAATTTTGAAGTCAAGATACTTTTAAAATATATGTATTAGTTTAACTCAGCAGCCTTTTCAATCAAATGTCTTTTGGCAGTTAACATTCTCAAAGACAATATAATCCAGATTCTCTGTGTGGTTTCCATCTTTATGTGGCTTATATTTTATATTATCTTTACTGTCTCTTTAAAGACTTTATTTTTTAAAACTAATTCTTTATATAACTATCTATAGTCATTTCCTTCTCTCTTCCAAGCTTATGCACATTTTTACACACACTGTAAACCATTTAAAGTCTTGCTCCTTCTGAATCTGCCTTATTGTGAATCTATTGCTTTAAATACAGCATTACTAGGACTGAAATGTCAGCTTTGGCTGCTGGTGCCACCCACCTCAGCTTCCAATATGGCAGAACTACTTTTACTGCCAGCTCTGAGGAAACCATGCTCTCCTCCAACTCTGGGAAGCAGTGAGTCTATGCTTCCATCCAGCAGCATGTAGCCCAATCCCATGCTCCTTTTTTCTGTACTAGCAAAAGCCAAATCTACCACACAGTGTCCTACCCAGCTCACAGACACCACTGTGTACAGTGGCAGGAATCTACAATGCTGCACTCAAGCCCATATGCTGTGAACCCACCATAATGTAGCTCAAGCCCCTAGGCTGTGGCCTGAAAGAGACAACTATAAATCTGTTTTTAGCTCTGTTTTAGAATTTTTTTTTAAGCTTTGTCAGGTTTTAGGTCTTACATTTTGGCACCATTTGTAGCTGAAGTTTTCCTGTGTCCTGTCCAGTCTGCAGCCGCTCAGACCCAAGTAAATACACAGATGCTTATATTAATTAAAACTGCTCAGCCATTAGCTCAGGCCTACCACTGACTAGCTCCTACACTTAAACTCAGCTCATTTCTGTTAATCTATAAATCACTATGTTTTCCATGGCTTTACCTGTGTGCCATTACATGTTGCTCCCTGGCCTGCCGGCTGGCATCTCTTGACTCAGCCTTTATCTTCCCAGAATTCTTCTTGTCTGCTTATCCTGCCTATACTTCCTGCCTGGTTACTGGGCAATCAGCATTTTATTAAACCAGAGTACAAAAGCATTATCCCACACCAATGGTCAAAGAAGAGGATTCCATATATTGGCAAGGGGCAGGAAGGAAATGGGGAAGATAAAGGGGAGGACAGTGGAGGAAAATTATATATTTATATTTTCATTAAAATTTTTAAAAAGTGTTTTCTCTGCACCAAGATTTCAGGCTATATTTTGTCTAAATTGACAAAAGCTGTACTTAGATATAGCTTGAAAAGAAGCAACACGTGTAACCTTATACATTTTGATAAGAGAAATTTCCCAGATCATTCTATGTAACATAGTTTTAAATTACTAATTCTTCTAGAAATCTCTGTGGGTATTTGGAGTTACCTACTCTGAATCTTTTGCAAGTGGATAATTATCATAGACAATAACCTAATATTTTCAAGTATTTTGTGGTATCAAGCAACTTTGATGGATTAAAAATTAGCAATAATGATAACTATACAGATAACTGCCCTATTTTCAACACTTTAAGGATAAAGGGTATACTCATTTTACTTGTACTTAATCTAATGCTATAAATTGGGTATTCTGGTTTGTTAATTTTTTTCTCTTTAATAGTAGAAATTTACCTGCATGATATCCTGATGTAATTACCATGTGTTCTACTTATAAATGAATGTATTTATCAATAAACTGATGAAGTAATATATCACATGCATTTTCTTTAATTGTAATTACAATAGAATTTATGTCATTGAGCATTGTGTCATGGTGAATATGTTTTTCTTAATTAATTAATTTTTCTAAGTAAATGATAACTATGTTAAATCAATCAACACATATATCCTCCTTCATATTTTCTTGATAACAGTATGTCAGCTGCAGTCAAGTGAAAAAACAAACTAATGAAAATCTGACTTCCCACAGATATTGATGACTCATCATTAAATTTTATAATTATTTGTCTTGTTATTGATATAACACTTTTAAATAAATAGGGGAAATTATTTTCTTCACAATATTGTCACCTAAATTGTAATCCAGAAATAAGAAGATGCAAACTTGCTTAGCCCTTACACACATTTAAGTTGCTACTGATAACCTAATTATTTTATTTATGAGAGTATGGCCCAGGAGTTTGCTCTTCTTATGAAAGACTAATGAAATCTTGGAATATGACAGTACTGGAAGATCTTTTTTAGATAATAGTGTTTATTTTATTAGAATTAAATCTCTCTCTGTCTCTCTCCCCCCCACCGTGTGTATGTGTGTGTGTGTGTGTGTGTGTGTGTGTGTGATGCATGTGAACACAAGAGCTTGTAACAGCCAGAAGGCTATATCCCTGGAACTGTAGTTATAGGTGGTTGTGTGTTCATAATTAATTTTATTAGTTTTATTCCCCACTAGAAAAACTGTCTTTAAGTAGTTTAAACATTGGAAGTATTTATGTATTCTGAGCTCATTGAAATAAGAGTAACATTCAGTGCAGTCTTATTATGTACCAAGTATCTCAGATCCAGCAGGCTAGCTGATATTACTAAGACATATTCCTTGATCCTATTAACCTTATAATATGGTCAAGTAGGTTTGAACAGCTTCTTATGTTTTACAATATGATGTCAAATATCTGCTGCTCAAAAGAAACATTCTTATTATTTGACATTTATTCTCCTTAGAGCCTAAATTGTCTTTGATATAAAACTGCCACATTTTATTAGAGCAAGGACTTAGATAGAAGTCCTTCCCCTGGAAATACTCCACATTCTCTCATCATCCTGTGGAGGTTACCAATTTGTTGCTTTCAGGTACACATTCACTCTGCATTTCATGTTCTGTAATAGGCCCTTGCCATATGGAAACACAATAAAATTTCCATCTATTCTTCCCTAAAGGTCTGTGATTATTGGTGTGAATTGCTGCAGTGAAGAAAATTTAAAAATACAAATTTTGGAGATTTTGACTCTGGTTCTACATGAATGTCAAATATTAGACGCCCCACAATTCACCCATGTTGTGCCAGAATGGAGAATGAGAGGACCTTGGCAGTTCAGAGATGTATGAAAAATTTCAAGGAGGACCATGTTATCCACCAACTCCTACTTTGGGATATTGTATATTAAATATGAACACCAAATTTGATTGCTGGTTCAGGAGATGGTGTGATGACTATTCTTAGTTGTCAACTTAACTATATCAATAATGAACTATAGTCTATAAAGGGAGGACATATTTGTGATACAGATCATGAGGCAAGAAGACAACATGACTTGGATCTAGATTTTGGGCTGGAAGCACACCTTTAATCTGGGCCACACCTTCTGCTGGAAGTCTATATAAGGACAATGGAAGAAGGAAGGGTTTGTTCTTTGCCTGCTTTCCCTCGCCTTGTCAACACATTCATTCCAGCTGAGACACCCAGCCTCATGGTACTGAGAAGCTACTAGATTCTTGGAATTTCCACTCACAACTAGCCATTATTGGATTGCAGCCTGTAAGTCACTCCAATAAATCTCCCCTTCTCTTCTCTCTCCATATAGACAGAGATTCATTCCATCAGTTCTGTAACTCTAGAGAACTTGACTAATACAGATGGTAGCCACTCATATTGTAAAGACTCAGTGAAAGTCCCTAAATCTTCCCTTGTGCACCAAGAAAGAAATGTCACAGGTGTCATTTCTGTGCTAAACACTTGAAAAAATTGTGTTGTTTCTGATATTGCTAGGAGACGCAATCTGACAGCAAATCCTGATAGTCTGGCTCTTCCCATCTTTCTACTCCATTTTCTGAAATGTCCCCTGAACCTTAGGTATGAGAGTATGTTTAGATGTACCCATTGAGACTGGGTACATCTGTACATTTTAATTGGCTGTAGTTTCCTCTAGTAGTCTCTGTGTCTACTAGTAATATCAAAACCTATATTCAAAAGGCCTCACCAACATGACTGCCCAAACATGAGTTAAACAAAAATGACAGCAGTACACGTGGCAAAGTAGCCTGGAAAAAGGCTCTGAGGCCTCAACCCTACACAAAGGACTGTCGGCAGAGAAGTAAAGGTGGCAGCAGGAAAGGCAGTCTTCCCCAGGGAAGAATATGAAAGGCGGTTGTCCAGTGAAAAACTGTCTGTCTTGAAAGATACATACAAGTAACATTATACAGACTGACAGAAGAGGTTTTACTTAGGAATATATGTACATTAGAAATATATGTGTATATATATATGCAAACAATAGCAATTAGTTAAAATTGAGACAGCGAACTTGATGAAGAGCATGGAGGGCATACTAGGGGGATTGGAGGGAGCAAAGGGAAAGGGGAATTGTTGCAATTATAATCTCAAAATCTCAAAAATAAAATTTAAAAAATTGTGTTGGAGTTGATCAGTTTTCTGTGTAACTCAGGGTTTTGACTTCTACTAAAGTCAAATGAATCCAGTGAAATTATGCTGCCATATAATTAACATTGCCAACTGGTGACTCCAGTGGTAATTTTGTGACTACCATATCACTTGTGATTTTGTATTCAGCATATTTACCAGAAACTTTGACATTGTGACAATACCTTGTTTCAACAACATGAGGAACAATGCATTGTTTCATAGTTATGGAAATTTCAGTCAATGATTGGAAGCTTCCATTCCTTGGAAATAGGAATGGGAAGCTAAAAGTTAGAGCAATAGGGGAATTTGGAGGAATAGGCTTCCTACTTTTTTGTGAACATGATATAGAAAGATAGGAAGCAGGAACTGAACATTACCTTACAAAGTCCTCCAGTACTGACTGTCTCCAGCTAAGCTGTCCTACCACTTAAATTTCTATTGCCATTATTCCTTTGGGGATATTTTATATTCAAAATAGGAAACTTTAATATTTATATCCAGTTATTGGTCTGGGTAATATATTTTCCCCCAAAATCATTTTTGAAACAGTTTTCTTTATCTTAAAACAGTCACTATGAATTTACAGTTACCCAAAGATCACAGAATTTCTCCTCTTCTGTGTTACAATTCTTTCCTTAGACATCTTAAACATTTAATATTCCATGCATATCACATAGGTCCATTATAATCAATCAGATTAATGGCAATGCAGGCTTCTAAATTCTTTTGCAAAGCATTTGGAAGCTAGAGGGTAAAGGACTAATTAATATCAGGACTCCCCACAGTGATGTTTCTAGGAGGATTATTGATACGCAGATTTTAAAATAACCCTCTCATGAGTCAGCAAGATAACAGGTAAAGATGCTTGCAGCCAAGGCTAATTTCCAACCTTAGAGTTCTGTATATGCTTACAAATTGCCCTCCAATCTACATGAAACCACCTTGGCCAGTGCACATACCAATGTACACTAATATAAATAATAATAATAAATATCACACAAAAATAAACAAATAAATGTAGTGTGTGTGTGTGTGTGTGTGTGTGTGTGTGTGTGTGTGTGTGTGTTTTAGTACTATGACTAAAAATAACTTGGGGAAGAAATGGTTTAATTCATTTTACAGATTACAGTCTATCTTCGTGGGAAGTCAAAGCAGGAACTTCAGCAGGGCAGACTTGAAAGGTAAACCATGGAAGAATGCTGCTAACTGAGTTGTTTCTGAGTTCAACTCCCTTTCTTATATAGCACAGGCCCACCTGCACAAGGATGGTTCTACCTAGTCACAGTGAGATGAATGTTCATATAAATTAACAATCAGGAACATGCTTCACAAATGTTCCTAAAGGCCAATCTGATGGAGGCAATTATGAAACTGAGGTTTATATATTCCATATGGGTTAAAATGTCAATCAACCTTAGTCATCAAACCCTCAGTCAGTTGTTCTCTCTATTCTGAGCAATTGAGACTTCCTGTGATGATCTCTATATTCTTCAAAATCAAACATACTAATAAGAAGTGAATACTGCACTATCTATGGGCATACTGATATGTTTTTTGAATATTGTTAGAAAATGCATCGATTTTAGAAAGTGGTAGTGGTGGGTTCCTACCTAGGGTCTATGCCCTAATCAGCTTGCTGGGTGGTTATGGCACATGCCTTTAATCCCAGCACTCAGGAGGCAGAGGCAGGCAGATTCCGAGTTCAAGGACAATCTGGTCTACAGAGGGAGTTCCAGAGCAGACTGGCTATAAAGAAATCCTGTCTTGAAAAAGCAATAAATAATGATGATGATAATGATGCTGTAGGGTTAAGGCTTCATGGCCTTTTCCCAGTCTACTTTGCCATGTGCACTGGTGTATTTTTTGTTTAACTCATGTTTGGGCAATCATGTTGATGAGACTTTTTAGATGTAGGTTTTGATATTATTAGTAGACACAGAGACTACTAGAGGAAACTATAGCTAAATAAATACAGAGTTGTGGAGCCTAGTCTCAATGGATACATTTAAAAACATTCCCATACCTAAGTTTTTTGTTGTTGTTGTTGTTGATGATGATGATGATGATGAGAATGATGATGGTGATATAGGCTATATTCATTGTTCTTCCTTGCCTTCCTTCCATATCATGAAGTTTAGACCATATTCCTAAAGACACCAAACACTTCAAGCTCAGAATTTTTCAGAATCCCCTGATAATTCACTTGTAACTCTCTTCTCTAAGTACTGGCTCTTATAGGGCATGAAGTTGCTATATAAACTGGCAAGACAGAAAAGCAATTAGCTATCCTACTGATCTATAAAGGCTACCACACAACAATGGCTGGACCCGTAACATATTCCCAAGGGCACAATAGTGGCATTTGTATTTTGTAAACAACAGCTATCTCATTGGACTTAAGACTTGCTCTCTAGAGAGAATACATGTTGGTACTGTAAACTCAGCCAACTCTCCCATTGCTCATCAGCGCATAGACCTAGGTGGGAAGCCACTACTGTCACATTCTAAAATCAGTGTAATTTCTAACCTTATTTAAAATACATATTGCTGTACCTATAGATGAGTGCACTGTTCACTTCTTATTAAATAAGTTAGATTTTAAAGCATACAGAGACCATTACAGAAAGTATCAACTGCTTAGAACACAGAGAACAACTGACTGGGGTGTACATAACCCAACATGATACATGTACAACAGAACCTTTATATCTAAGACCCAGGATACATTACAAAAGGGAGAGTGTAAGATTGTAAGAGCTAGGGGTCCAGGACATTTTCTGAGAGACCATGTCTTATAAATAGACAGGGAAGACTCAAGTCTTCAAATTCAATAACATGTTTACACAAATAAGGCATGTACAAAAGAAAACATGTTAATATGCCAGTATGGATAGGGAATCCTCATAGGTCCCTACCCCTAGATGAGGAGCTACATGTAATTAATTTCTGCTGATATAGGGAGAAGCATTCTCCTCCAGGGATGGGGCCTCTGACAGGTTATCTAAAAACAAGTCATAATCCCTAGGCACATATAAATATTACCAGTTTACACAGACTCAAAAGTCTCTGTTTAAATGTGCATGTGGATGTGCATACATAGCAACAATAATTAAAGAAGAAGTAGTCATAAATTTGAGAGGAATTAAAGGGGTAAGGGAAGTGTTGGAAGTGATGCAAATGATGTAAATAAAATACATATGTAGAAAATCCTAAAAAATAGTTCGAATTAAAAAAAAAAGACAGAGGAGTTGCTGAATTTTGCTTGGTTTATCACAAGTCTAGTTAATACACTTCAGGCACGTCTAACTTGTAGCCCGCAGACCACATGCATCCCAGAATAGCTATGAATGCACATAAGATATCTGAAAATAGCACAATCTTATTTATAGTATCAAAAGACTAGACACATTTGTGACCTTCTGCAGTGTTGGATGTCGTATGGAAAGCTTTTGAGTTTGTCATTGTGGGCAGAGATGTTGTCAGGACCACCAGTCAGCTCTGTCCCACTAGCTGCTCCCAAATAACCACTCAGAGATTTGTTATTAATTATAAATGCTTAGCTTGTTATTAACTAGCTCTTCCATTTTAAATTAACCCCTATTTTTATCTATGTTGTACCACATGGCTCAGTACTTTATCTCAGTACCACATGTTCATCTCCTGCTCCCTCTGCATCTCCTGGTGGCTCCACCTGTTTCTTCCCTCACTACTCTCACTCTCGTTTTGCTCACAAGCCCCACCTAACTGTGTTGGCCAGTCAGCTCTTTATTAACCAGTGAGCATAGTTACATTTACAGTCCACCAAAAGATTATTCCACAGAATATCCCTCTTTTGTGTAGTTAAAATTGAAGGTTTTAATTTTAACATAGTAAAAACTATACACACACACACATATATATATATATATATATATATATGTATATATATATATGTATAACAAAAATGGTTAAGTAAGAATTACAGTTACAATATTCACTTTATTTGTATTTGACAAAATTAGAGAAAATACACTATTATTTATCTCATTTTGCAAAAGTCAAATTATTTGGGCTGTAACTCCATCAAAGACCCCAGAAGGGTGTATGTAATGTTACCTAATGACAGGGACATCTGGACGCCAGGACAGTCACCCAAAGTTCTTCTGTAATATGGAGCATCCATTTTTGACCTAGTATAACTGTCAGACATTTCTGAAAAGCAGGGAATTTTGAAGGACTGTCTAACTTTGTCTTGGCAAAGTTTGCCAGTCACTTCCTTTTGTGTCCTGATGGCCCAGTTTAGATAGTGTACTGTCAGCAATTGAGGCAAGGGCAGTTTCTTTGCCCAACTGGCTAGCTTTTGCCATAAAGAAAGCAAACTACATACAGAGGTTCCTCGAGGCTCATCATCTGTTTTGAAGTAGATTGGTGCTGACAGGAACAGACATGTCTCACTCTCAAGAAAAGTCTCACATTACTAAAATATTAAATATTTTAAATGCATATTCTGTAGACTTTGAAGGGTTTGAAGACCATCTATCTATTTAAAATATATTGTTTAACCTCAAAAACATACCTAATATGACCACAAATTTAATTATTATAGATGGTTAACTATTAACTACAATTCTTAATTATACATTACATTTTTAATGAGCTGCATGAGCACAATACCCCCAAACAAGGGTAGAAACACACATACAGTATAACAAAATTAACTTTAAATTTGTATCAATAAACTAAAATCCATACCAATATAAAATATTTTGAGATTAATAGTTGTTTTTTGGGTTAAAGTAGATTCAGTAATCTACCCTTTTATTTCAGTATTTCTATATCGTATCTTGTAAGTATCTGCATTAATGAAAGCATAGACTGTGTGTTATACATAAGTTAGCCAAAGATGATTATTTGCTTTTTGTTTGATCAGGTAAAATATATGGCACGTGATTTGTAGTTTTTCTAGATTTATTTCTTTATGTCTGTAGCCAAGATTTTCAGTGACTCTTCAGTTTTTGTCCCCAAGTTTTTATCTTATAATAAACAGTATAAGAAATCTCTTCAGTATTGATTATCCATATATAGATCATCCAGTTTAAAGTGTATGTCCAAGCAAGAGGATAATTTCTAGCAGTTTCAAGCTTTAATGCCCTTTGCATTGGGCATCTTATGCTTCATTATTCAGTTGGTTCCAGGTCATGGGTTACATTTTCACAACTGAGAATCCTCAATGTGGGCCCTAGAGAGCCGCATCTGAGGATCACAGATTACTTAGGGAGTCTCACAGCAAATCTTCAGATAACATGATTGCAAAAACAGCTTCTGATGTGCTGCTGGGCATGATAAATACTAAAAGCCTGAATAGTCACCAGAACTACATGAATAATCAGGAAACCTTTGGTAATTTTTCTTAGTCTGAGATAAGAATCCATAAATCTGGCAAATTATTTGCAAAAAAATTAATAATGGTATTTAAAAGTGTAAGAGGTAACATCGAGGCAAGATCAAGGTTCTCTTCATTCAAGTAGCTAGTACAAGGTGTTTGGGTAGGACTAACTTAATACAATAGGTGTGGACTACCAGTGCAGGTTCCCATGAAGGGCTACCACAGACTATCACACACTTTAATATTTATACAATCCTTGTCTGAAATTTTCCCATTTAACATTACTAGACTGCAGATGACTACAAGCAACTGAACCTTAAAGTGAGTGAGGTGATTGGGAAGATGGCTCAGCAGTTTAACACTGGCTGATCCTCCAGAAGACCAGGATTCAATTCCTCAAACCCACATGGTTGCTCAAAACAAGCTGTGATTCTAGTTCCAAAGAATCCAATGCCCTAGCGAGATAGTTGTGTAGCATGATCTGCTTGAGGGTCCCTGGCAGTAGGATCAGAATCCATCCCTGGTGCATGAGCAGGCCTTTTAGAGCCACTTCTATGATGGGACACCTCACACAGGGAAGGTGCTTCGACCTGCCTCTGCTAAATGTACCTCCATATGGGAGGCTTTGCCTTTTTGTAGGAAGGAATGGAGGGAGAGACGGGAGGCAGAGGCTGGAGGGGCGGGAGGAAGGAAGAGGGGGAATCTTTGATATGTAAAATGAATAGAAAATTTTTTCTTAATAAAAACAATACAAAAAAGAGTCTAATGCCTCTGTGGCCTCTCTAGCCTCTGTGGGCACCAGGCATGAACATAATTCACAGACATACATGCAGGAATGCATGTATACACATTAAAAAATTCAAAGAACATGAAAAACAACTATATAGCAATGTATAACATAAGTTTTTGATGTTTCTAGCTTTGGTAGAAACATGGTGTGAGATCTGCTACCCTACCTCATTGTGAATGCACAGTAACAGTGTTAGTCATCAGATCACTGAATATCCATAAAGGTGTTTCTTTATGGTAGCTGAAAATGTCTAGCCATTAAGAACAAGTTCTTCATTCCATTCTTCCCTAGTCCCTAGGAAATACTATTCTGCACCCTGCTTCTATAGGATTTCCTCGTGTAATTCTGAAGCATAACTTGCTTGGGCAGTGCTTCCTAAGATCACTACCATCAGTCTTCACTTCATGTTCCTTGCTCCAGAAGGATCTCTATCTATTCAGATGAAATTCTCCATCTATGATCCTGCCAGGCCCAAGGAATTTTGAATCTCTTTTCCGTAACAAAATTCACTCTCAATTGTGACATTTCCATAATTGCATTATTTACAGTGTTGATTCATCAAATTAAATTCTGCTGTAAAAAAAATATATTATATTGCCAAATCTAGTCATGTAACTACTTTGCCATGAAAGAAACATTTAACCATTTATGAGATTAGTTTTGGAAATAAAGTGAATCAGTATAAATGATTATTTTTATATGGGTTAACTATTTTTAAGTTCTCACAATGATTATCTTAGAAGTAATAATATTTTTTTTCTAAACCTTTGCCGCAAATTCTAAGAAATCAAGGCTCGATACCATTGAAAGTCACTTTTTATTAGAATTTTCATAAGTGTAGCCTGCTAAACTAAGGTATATCAATAGGCCAAGGGAAAATACTGCTTTGTAACCTGTCCATCAGAGAATGTCGCTGGCTCTGGGTTTATTTAATATCATTTCCAGTATATGGGAAATAATTAAATCTCCCAGTCAAAGCTTGTTTTTCAGGCTACTTTCACGATGTCTTTTTTTTTTTCTACTCTAAAGGTATTTTCTAGAGGTCCTGACCCTGTGACCTGGTCCTGTCTGACAAGTGTTTTCATGATGGTAACATCAGTTGACGTTTATGAACACATATCTTAAAATTTGGGACATCAACATAATGTTTTAGAAGGAGACTGGTCATTATATTTACACTTAAAGACAAGAAAATTACTATAGTTAAGGCTTCAATTTGAAGCAGAGTAGCAATATTTTTTTTGTAACAAAGCAAAAGAAAGTACACTAATTACAATGAATGTGAGTCGTGTCAGAATAGAACTCATTTTGACTTTCAAACATTTCCCAGCACAGCAACATAACCAGAAAGGCACAAAAGTTCACAGTTCCTCAACTTCTTTTCAGCAGAAGAAAACAGAAGCCTTTTCTCAAGGATCATAAGCTTCAGATAGTTCTTGTCACTTTATAAATACCACCTATAATATACAAAGTAACTCCACCAGATCGAATAAGAAATCAGACATCTTGATAAATATCTAATGAAGTAACAAACAATAGAAGCATC